>NC_083109.1:47015922-47378343 GCF_949774975.1 Lagenorhynchus albirostris | reverse complement strand
CTGTGATCAGGTGGGGCTGAGGGTGTGCATTATTAGGAATGGGGTGTGTGTGGTAGCATCCCTCTCACAACTCCCTCTCTTCTTCCTTCCCTCCCCGCCTCCTGCTCTGTCTCTTTCTCAGCGAGAGACGGACTCTCAATGCCCCCTTGAAGACCTCCCCCTCACATCTCATGCCCATCCAAGTACAATGGAACCACCGTTACTGGTTCCTGAATCCCTGCTTGTGAGGAGAACTCATGATGCGAGCAGAATCGGGATCTGGAGAGGAGGGAGGGGAGAGCTGGGTGTTGGGGAAGCAGCCAGAAATGTCAGCTACTCTTTGATTCTCTGGTTCTTTTTTATCTTCCATAGAGTCTGGTCCAGAGTTGGGTCATCAGTGGGTTGGTTAACTATCAGATTTTTCCCCGGCCGTGGCCATGCGCTCAGCCTGAACATAGAGCAAGCCGAAAATGCCTGGAAGTTAATACCTCGGTAGCAGTCTTCAACCCGTGATGTATAGGAGTTAGGAGGTAAACACCAGCTCCCCTGTCTCTTTGTGGAACTGTTCCAAGGTGATTCAGCCTTGTCTCTCAGAGCCTCCTCGGTGGGATTGAGCTCCAGCTGCCCACTGAGGTTACAAGCTCATGACCACACCTTGGACTGGCTTCCTTCCCTCCCAGGTCTCATGCCCCCACTCCGTTACTGCTTCCTGGGACCACTCCCCAGATAAACTACTTATCTTGGGGTCAACTTCTGGAGGAGTCCAAATGAAGGTAGAGGCTGAATAATTCAAACTACTTGGACGGGTGTCACCGTAATACCTAATCAGTTCCTTCAGTGACATTTATTAGGCTCCGATTATACATACTCCATATTAGACATTCTTACACAAACGAGTGAGCTGACAGTTTACAGTGTCCTGGGGAAGGTCAAGTGGGTGTATCGCACCTCACAAGTTCTCTCTGCGCCAGGCAGTGCAGCGTCCCCCGTGAATCCCTTCTTCCCCATCTGTACCCATAGAACTTTTTCTTAACGTTGAAAGACCCTTTAGAAAATGAGATTTGATGGAATGCTGCTGTTTGGGGCCCCATGATTGGGTAGCCTTGGGAGGAGGGCTATGGCCAGAGAAAGGCATGTGTTCATTTCTTCTTGGAGCAAACATCCATCCCCTTTTTCAAATCCTGCCATCTTGTCTTGAGATGGCCAGCATTTCAGTGATAGACTCTCTCCCAAACTGCTGCTCTGCAGCACGCAGTGGCTTAGAAATCCTGTCACCCCACAAATCCCAAACCCCGGTCGTTGGGCAAGGCAGGCCGGCAGGGCCAAGAGAGGGGCTGTGGGCGGCCCTTCAGCCTTGGGGGGCCTTTGACCTGGGCATAAAGTGCTCCACAGCGTTCACTCTGGCAGGCCCGCTGTGTTTGCAGTGACAAAAGATGATACTGCGAATTTGGGCCGAGCCCCCGTTAATGTCTTGGAAGCTTAAGTATTAGATCCCCAGCTTTCTCTGGGGATTAATTTAAGGGGAGGCGTGTGCCAGATATGGCTTCTCCGTGAGCTCTCTGATGCTATAAAAAGAAACACTGCAAAGGGCATCCAGAAAAACGTCTGAACTCAAGAAAAAAATGAATAATGTAGTACTTACCAACATGTGGTTTGGGATGTAAAGGGAAACCGTAGTGGCAGGATCCCAGATCTTCCTGGAGCCTCACGTTTTATGAGCAGAGTCTCCAGGCGTGGTGGTGGAATGTCCAGAGGAGGACAGGCCTCTGGGGCTTAATTTGCTGGGTGACCTGGGGCAGATCAGTGTACCACCTTGGGCTTGAACTTTCAGATGAAGGAATTAGACTGGGTCATTTTCAAGCAGCATATTTTTTTTTCATGATACAAATTCAGACTAAACTAAAAATTATTTATGGCCTACCTTTTTTAAGCTCAAATGAAAATGCTTGATTCGATTCTATTTGAGAAAAATGTGTATTTAATTAGCTGATTTCCTCGACTGAATCAAAGAACTCCAGGGAAAGAGTCAACGCTGCTTTTCACCCTCTGAAATGTTCATGGCTGGGTGCTTTGAGAAGTGGTGTAAAGGGGGAAGCCTACCAGTGTTCTGTCCTGACCTTGTTCTCTGGGCTGTCTGGGGAGGCCAGGCAGATGCATGCGTCCTGACAGCTGCACATCACTCATCACAGGACCAAGCCTTCAACGCAGGCTCCCTTTGAGGACAGACACTCTCTGGGCCTGTGACTCGGGCCTGCCGTGTGTCCCATCTGGAGGAAGGCGAGGGAGTCAGCTGGGTGAGCACGCAGAATGGTCCCCGGAGAGGCCCACGTGGCTTCTCCAGGAATTAATTACCTCCAGCCCATGGTAATTGAAAGTGGCGGCTCCAACTATGAGGCTTGGAGGCGACAGAGTCTTGGGATTAGGTGCCCCCAGGCGAATCACAGAGCTTCTGGGGGGCGGCGATGGATCCGTTCCCCAGATTTGTCCTTCAGAAAGTTCAGATCGTACACACTCTGCAGTTACATAAGTATCTTTTTCTTCGTGACTTCTGGGTTGGCAGGACTGGGTGGGAGCTGCCCTGGGTTGTAGGTCTGGACGAGTTCTGGATTCACGCGTCCTACATCTTGCACAGAGAGTGGCTTCCAGCCCATCTCACGCATGTGCACACACACGTACACACATCACATGTACGTGCATATACGTACATAGAAACACGTATATACGCATATGCATGTCTCTCTGTGTGTCTGTATCTCAGGGATGGTGGAAAAAATTGCTGAGTTTTTAGCTGTATGAATTTTGTCAAGTCACTTGATGGACTTAAGAGTTGTTGTCTGTAGGTGCTCGAGAACTGAGGACTAGTTAACACGAGAACTTAGGACTAGTTAACACGCTTGCCTTGGCTCATTAGAGTGGTTAAAATATTGGTGTTATCATCGGACTCACTCAGAACTCACTTCTCCCCTCCAGCGTGGGCCTGGGGGTCCTTGGACTGTCCTGCATTTTTGGAGGACAGGTCCCAGCACTGGGCTGTGGGAGGCTGTGAGCATGGTGGGCGATGGATCAGTCTTGCTCGACTTGAATTGGGTGATTGACACGGCTTATTGAGTTGGGTTGCTTTTAATGGAAAGTATATACATTCCGATATATTTTAAGAGCTATTGAGCATAACCCTGAGCATCCCAGCCAGTCTTGTGATAGTCACCAGCATCTTCTTCCCAGTCACCAGCATCCCCTAAAATCACCGCCTCCAAGGCTCATCAGATAAAACGGCTGAGTCACCGTGGATTTCTTGCGAGACCTCCTCGTATTAGTAACCTACTCATTGCCATCTTCACATCTTTCAGTTGTGCCAGGAGTGGGAACTTGGGCATGTGCCTGACACATTATTCTTTAAGTTCTGGGTACATTTGAGACACCATGTAAGTATGGATTGATTTTTATTGCACAGACTGTATTGACATCATGCAAAATTAAACAAACTCTTAGTACTGGGTAGAACCTTATAGGGCAGTGGTTCTTCCATCCAAATGCAACGTGTGAGCTTTGTTACATATTTAATAAGTGGTCAATAGCTATTTTAATCTAATCAACGTGCTGTCTCTCTGGGAGCTGAGTGTGGATTTGTGATCTTCAGGTGTCTGAGAGAGACCTGGGAACCCTCAGAGTATCTTCCTCCCTAACATCAGTCCCCCCACCCCGCCCTGCCCCCCAGCACCAGCACGGCTGAGAGACAGCAAATACCAGGCAAGCCGCAATTTCTGCCGTTCCTCAGCCCTGACAGCTCTCAAGCTTTAATTTTGCCCATATGAATCGCCCGGTGTCGTGTTAATATGCAGATGATGACTCGCTAGGTCTGGAGTAGAACTGAGGTTCTGCATTTCTAACATGTTCCTAGGCGATGCTGATGCTCGGGTCTGTGGATCACTGCAGAGCAAGGCTCCCGGGAACAGGAGTGTGGAAGGAGTGGGGCCAGGGCTGGGGTCAGCGAGGAGTATCCGGGGCGCAAAGACTAAGGAGGCGCTTGCCCTCAGTTATCCAGGCGCACCCAGGGCTGCTCGCCCTCTCTTCGTGCGCACGTGCAGGCTGCCTTCACCCCGAGGGCCAGCGCCGTCTTACGTGCTGTGCCTTGCTCTCCCTCGTTCAACGGGCCTGGTGGAGGGGGCTTTCCAGCCGGGTTCTCACGGCTCCAGCTCCCACCCTGACATCCGCGCGCGTGCCTCGTACTCCCTGAGGCCGGCTCTCACTTTGACCCCTCCCCCACCAAGGATGACCTTGACGCTGATGATTTTCTCCGTTGTAGCCCCCGACCCTGGTCGCACACTCGGGGGCCTGCGTCTTTGGCAGGTGGCAGCCACTCGGCCCGTCCTACCGCCCACGCCGCTGCCGTCTTACAGTGACTGCTCTTCATCAGAGTCCCGGCCCTCCTACCTGTCACATCCCACGCCCTTGAAGCCAGGGGTTGGCACGTGACAAGTTTTCCGCCAACGAAACGTGGCAGAAGCGACGTGTGCTGTCCCCTGCGGGAGCTGTAAGAGCTGAAGGGGATTCCTCACGTCCTCCCCACCCCCCCGAGGGGGTGACCATGGGGGCGGAGTTGAGATGGAGCCTCCCTGAGTGGTTCCCAGGGAGCTCAGCCTCCTTCCACCCCACGCCAGGCACGTGTGAATGAGAACCACCCGAGGTGTGTATTACCGCAGCGTGGCCTCGCCCACCCCAGTGATGCTGCTTGCTTAGGTGCGGGTTACCCGTCCTCACGTAGGCCCATCACGCACCGTTATGCAGGTTCAAGTTGCTGATTGCTCCTCTCAAGGTTTTCACAGAGGAACCTGCCTCCTGACTGCTTTGAGCTTGGGTTTCCTCCCGCGGTGTCCGGACTCCTCCTGGGCACTCCACGCATTCCCTAAGGTGTGTTTGGAAAAGTTTTTCAGGCTAAGTCTGTTCTCAACATCCATCTTCCTGAAAAGGTCCCCTCTTGTTGATTTTCAAGCAAATGCCGCTTGCCATTGCCTTGAAAACAGAAAATATCAGTGAATGGAGTTGGGATTCTGGTTAAAGAATTCCATTGTTAGTCAGAGGGAACCAGTGAGAAATCCCCTACGCCCTCATTGATGACGTTCCAAGTAAGTGGTGAGACCCGTGGGGCCATCCTCCTCAGTGGACCACCCTCGAGCTCTCCAGGGGTGGCCACTAAGGGTCTTTGTTCAATTAGCCCACGTGTTATGGACGCCTCTCCTTGTCAACATAAAGAGAAGTATTCCATGGCAGTATAACTGCGTGCCGTTGCCCTACATGGATGTTCCATGTTTACTCCCCTAGGTTTCTCTTGTGAGGCACTTAGTTGACTCCCAATTTCTCTGCATCGTAAACAGCACTGCATCCTTGTGCATTCACCTTTCCTGACACCAGATTCCTGGAGTGTATTTGCTGGGTCCAGTCATGACGGTGTTTCCTGAGTGAGCTCACGTGCATGGGGCTGGCTCTCCTCTTTGCCCGGGCGAGGGTGTCCCGCACAATCCCTCCACCAATTAACGCTTCAGCCGTGATGAAATAATGTTGCAGGTGTCTGTTCACGTATTTGTGTGGAGCAACACCCCCAGAACCCCTCCACTGAAGCATTTATCCCTCATCACCCTCTTTTTCTATCAACAAATATCAAGATACAGGAGAGCTTTTTACCATCTTTTCCATGATCTGATCTGAGACAGCTCCCCAGGCAAATGCAGAGCATGAATTAGAGGTGGTGAAAGGAGAGGGATAGACAAGGGGTCATGGACCATCACAGATGGTGGGCACCGTGGTTGGGCTCAGCCAGGACAATGAGGGCGGGAGTGCCTCCTTATGGCGCCGGTCGCCCTGCTGAGAAGCTGGACCGAGCAGACGGGCGGCCTCTCCTCTGCTACGTGTGCGGACTGAGAAATTCAGGAGAAGGTCCGTCTGGCAGGGGTGGCCTGGACGTGGAATTAGGGCAGAGAAGGGCATGGGGAAGGGAGGTAAGGGGCTCCTCTTGGCTGGGTGGGGGTTCTGTGGGGAGGGGTCGCAGCCCAGGCCGCACTTGTCACCCACCAGGCTCTCCCAGGATTGCTGGGGGGCAGCCCAGGTGGAGGTGGGCCGTCCTGTACGCGCAGAGCTGCTCTGTGACATGCCTATGACCTACCCACCCTCCTCTGTGACCGCTGGCTCCTGAGGCCCTGAGTTCACATACATGTGCATGCACATGTACGTACACATGCATACACACGCACACACATGTATGCACGTACATACACTGCCAGTTGGGGTGTATGGAAGTGTGGCCCATCTGAGCGTGTGCTCACAAAGAGAGGGGCAAAGAGAGGGATGAAGACAGCTGGGAAAGGACAGACCCTGCAGATTCCTGTCTGGTCTCAAACCAGGTGAAGACCTCTCCTCGCTCATTTGCTCCCCGTCATTTTTCCTCCTGGGCCTGGTTTCTGGGGGCTGTTTGTGAGTGCTTAAAGTTGTTAAAATGAACAACAATAATAGCATATTCTATGTTCAGAGTACATTTCTCAGGAATTTGTCTCCCTTTTGGACAAGCCTTCATGTACATTGAAGCTTAGAGAAAAAAGGAGAGAGTGTGCCCATTATACAGGTTAAGAAACTAAGGCCCCCAAACACACCATGAGTTCTTCTTTTCCCAGGAGATCGTGGATGCTACTTAGACATTTGATCTTCTTTCACTTCTTCATTCCCTACTCAGTGTTTCTGCAGGGACTTTGGCCGGGATGCTGTAGGTCCAGAGCAGTGCCGCCCAAGAGAACCTTCTGCAGTGACGGACATACTGTGCACCAGTCCTGTCCAGTACAGCGGCACCCACCACACCGGCTGTTGAGTGCTTGAAACATGGCTAGTGCAACGGAGGACCTGAAGTTTTAATTTTATTGAAATTTAACTAGTTTAAATTTAGCTAGCCGCATGTGGCCTGTGGCTGCCGTATTGGACAGGCCTGGAGCATGTACAGGAAAGCGCACTTAGGAAGGCAGAGTTCGTGCAGTAGATGGTAGGCGTTCCTGGACGGCCTTCCATCTGGGATTCTTTCCTGGGAGCAGGTCAGGAAGGCGGAGCGGTGGAGAGCTGTGACCAGCCAGGGCTCATTAACAGCATGGAAGCATCGGCAGTGTCCAGTCCTCCGAGAGAAACTTCCCACTTGGAGCAGGTTCTCCCATGAGGGACTTGGCCATATTTCTTTTTCCAGAAATATAAGATGTTTACTCCCATTGTTTGCTAGAATGCATATTTGTTTTCTGTGACCCGGCAAATAAGCAATGACATTTAGTTAAGACACGTCCCGCCAAAGCCAGAGTGGATGGTGTGCCTGTGATGTTACGGATTCTATCCATATGGTCAGTTCATGCTCGATTCCGGGGTCTTCCAGGAAAACAGGAAATCTTATCTCTGCAGAACAACTTGCAGTCTCCCTCAGCAGAAAATGAAATCGGTGTGGCACAGCGTGTTTCCGTTTTGTTGTCTTAAAACAGCCAAGCAAAGTCACTGCCCTGTCGTGCTCAGTGGTTTATCTCTGAGATGTCGTAGAATCTAACCGTGTGTCTTCTGGACAGGCCCTTCTACCACTGGAAGTATATGAGAATCACCAGAGAACTTTAAAAATAACCCACTGAGGCCCAGACTCCACCCTGGGCCAATTAAACCAGACTCTCTAGATGCAGCCTAGGAACTCACATCTTTTGAATCTACCGGGGAGCGTATATCGTGCCCCCGGGCGGTGCACCTGGCTTTCGGTGGTCCTTTCTGTGTTCCCCTAGCTTGTCTAATGTATTTCATTTCCTTGTAAGCTGCTGCAGGTCCATTAAGAAGTAGACTGGTAAACCTTAAGTAAAATTCTCCATCCTACCGGTGAGAGAAAGTATACCACATTTTCACCATATATAGAAGTTTAGCTTTTCTTGAATATAGGATCCCAAATGATAAATCCGAGCAGAATTGCTGTAAATGTCAAGTGATTGCGTTATTTCAGACCGATTGTCTGCTACAACTCCCTGCAGTAGTTCTTCTGACCAGAAAATCTCATTGCCCCAGGAAAGATGCTTCAGACTTTCCCTATGCGGGGATTAAGTCAAATGCGCCTGAGAAAAGAAGGCAGTGAGCAGCTACGATGCCTGCGGTGACATGGGGAAGGGAGACCCAGCTAGAGCCACCTCTTATCGTCCATATGCGGTGGAAGTGGCCCGTGGGTGTGGTGTGTTTGCATCAGAGGGCAAAGCATCGTCTCTGCTCCAGAGGGAAGCCTCTTGTGCTTCTGGAATATTGCCCTGGTCCTCCTTCCCTCAAAAGGTAATAAAGTATGTGCCTTTGCTGATTAGGAACAAATGTCAAGTGTCTACCATGATGGAAATCTCTGATTTCCATGGCTCTGATCCATTGCAGCGAGAGCTCATGAATCTTTAATGGCTGGCCTATATTTAGGGGCTTTCAGTGTCTGAGGGCGATAAAACGTCCCGCAGAGATAGACTTCTCCAAGTGCCCTGTCTTCTGCCAGGACTGGGGCCTATTTAAAGCACATCTTGTCTTTTTAATGCACAGAGATTCTGCTGACCACGAGAAGCTGTTCTGGACTTGAGATTAGATGATAAGACCTATCCCCCCAAGTGTTTATTAATTTTTCCAAAAAATATGATAGTGACTGTACACTACGTGTCTGGCCTTGTGCTGGGCACAGTGGTGAATAAGACAGGGCCCCTGACCCCTGAGCTTATATTCTAGTTGGAGGAGGTAGACAACAGACAAGAAAACAAATAATTGAAGTAATTACAGGCTGGGATAATTGCCGTGAAAGCAATAAGCAGGGTGGTGTGACATGTTTTAAGCACAGAAGTGACATGACCTGATTTGCATTTTGAAAGACCACTCTGGTTGCCGGGGGCCGGGGCGAGGGAGAGATGGATTGCAAGGGGCACAAAAGTGAAAGCCAAGACACCAATAAAGATGCCATTTCAGTGGTCCAGGAAAGAGATGGTAATGGCGGTAGGGGTGGAGAGAAAGGGCAGACTTGTAACCTGTGTGAGAGGACAGTGAAGAGGACTTGCCAGTGATTTGGATGGGAGAGCAGAAGGAAAAGAAGCAAGAAAAACTCCTGAACATGTGGATCAACAACTGGGTGGATTTTTGTAACTTCTCCCAAGACAGGGAAGATGGAGGTGTGGGTAGAAGGGACAGGCCTGGGGGAAAATAATGAATGTACTGTCATCTAAATGGTCTATGTATGGATGTCATCTAGGTGTAGATGTGCCTAGACTTCTGGCATATCTAGAGATGCATTTTGGAAACGTAGCTTATAGGTGGCATTTAGAGCTATGAGCTGACCTGGACAGACGTTGGAGATTGAGCCATCTGGTCCTTCACCATGCAGATCCAGTAGAAGAAGTACCAGTGGAGGAAGCCAAGATGGAGTGGCCAGTGGGGAAGAAGAAAAAAAAGAGCACGGCATCCTCAAAACCAAGAGAGGTCAGGAGGGTGGTCACCAGGGAAACAAGGTCAGAGCATTCATTGAGATGCCTGACACCGTTCAGTCTATAGCAACCTGGCAAGAGCCATTTTAGAGGGAGGTTGGAGGGTGGGGAGTGGATTAAATGATCAAAGAGTAGCCGAGTCCAAAAGTAAGATGAGGAAGTTGAGTTTACCCTTTTGCAAGTTTTTCTTTAAAAATGGAGCACAGAAATGGGGCAGCGGCTTGTAGGATGTTGAACTGGGGAAGGCTTTGTTTTTAAGATGAGACACTGTGGGTGGAGGTTCTGGAACCTGTTTGTTTGCTGATTGAAATGGTGGAGGAAAAAGGGAGAGTCAGTGTTTCAGGAGCAGAGGGGAGACTAGGTAAAGTTGTCGACAGTCTGGGAGGGGATGAGACCCAGAACACGCATTCCCCGACCTCCTTCTAAAGCAGCAGGGACACTCCACTTTAACAGCAGGAGGAGAGAGAGGATATGGGTGCCTCTGGGATCCGGTGGAGGAAGATGAGAGCCTGATTGCTTCTAATTTTTCTGAACATAAGGCAGAGTGATGAGCTGATGGGGAGGATGCATTTGAGGAGAGAGAAGAAAGTATGAAGTCATGACCCCAAAGAGTGGGGAGCAAATTACATAGAAAACGTAGTCAGATTGCCTGCTCCCTGGGTGCCCCTTTGGGTTTTGGTGACCCCGTTTGAGGGGAGCCCTTCTAGCCCAGGTGTGTCGTTTTTCTCTGGCCATGTCAGTTGCTCAGGGGTGCCCACAGGAGGTAGAGGGTTGGCTTTAACCACAGTCTGAAGTTTTGTCACTTGAGTACTACACAGGACGAGAGGGGCCAGGAGGCTAGGAGATTTGAAAAAGAGTGATTAGAAGGACAGACAGTGGGACCTGGTGGGCCACAAGGGCAGTGAAGAAAGGAAGATGATGGATAGTGAAAAGGGGGTTTGGGCCCTGGGGAAGTGGTTCTAGAGTAGGTGGCCTGGACTGCTGGGAGGTGGTGGTCAGAAACGATGCTTGTAACAAGGATGTTGGATGTTAGTGATGTCATTCATGATCAAGTCTTAGGAGGGACAGAGAACCTGGACATTGGAAGTGATAGGATCAGGAAAGTGAGAGGTCAGGGCCCTGAACGGCTGTCCCGGGGATGCTGAGGTCATCATGATGATGCCAGGACCAGAGATGGAGAAGCAGGGACCGAGCTGGGAGCCGAGGAAAAGGGAAGAGCAGCAGAGGGGAGCTTTGGTGGAAATTAAGACTCTCTGGGATGCTTGAGTTTCCTCACTGTCTGGGCTGGGAGCTGGGCTTGTACTTAGCGCTGTAGAAGCTTTTTGGAGAACGCGTCCCCGACCTTGAGGACTCCCAGCTGCTCCTGACCCGACGTGCTGTGTTGAAGAAAGTTCAGCTCAGGGCCGAGCAGGGGGCGCGCCCCGTGGCTGCCTTCCCTCCTGAGTGGTCAAGTCCACATAGTAAGTGCGTTACCTGGGGACGTCAGGGAACCTGAGGACCAGCTGGCTCTGCCAGGCCATCCCTGTGTGACTTTGGACATGTGATGCCACCTCAGTTTACTCATGTGTAACCTGAGAGAGTAAATGTACTTCTTGATCTAGATTTGTTCTTGCTCTGCCCTTCTATGTCTCTTCATGTCCACACCTGGCCTGGGGTCTCTCTCCATTAAGTCTTGAGAAGAACCAGCAAGCCTCAATTTGTTGAGTTTGGTAAAGAATGCCATTAGTTTATGAGTACTGATGAATCAAAGTGCTGTTGTCACAAGCCCATGCATGCATGTCGCCTTGCCAACTCCAACTCTTTGAGCCTAAAAAGATTCCCGTGCAAACGGGACACCCATCTCAGTGCCAAGGGGGTATCTGTCCACATAGACCTCCTCTCTGCCACCTTACAGGTGCTCTCAGCCCACCAGGGACCTTCGGGTTGCCTGTGTGTGCACGGAGGGGCCCCATCCCAACCCTACCCCTTCAGCACCTTGGAGAGTCCAGCGCGACCTGCCTTGTCTGGTAGTTGGGGATTCAAACTGGGGCTCTAAGCCCTGCCTGCAGAGGTTCACCCAAACATCCTTCCTTTCCTTTCTGCTGTAGGACTAGTGATATATCTGGCTTCCCAAAGCGGAGTGGCTTGGCCTGTGGCTCCGAGTTTGAGACAGCAGGCCTGGCGGGTCCCTGAGCAGGGCTCTTATCTCAGCGACTCTAGTGTGGGACTTTAGGGTTGGCCTTCCTTCTCTGAGAAGGGAGTGGATTGAAACAGGAGACCAGGCCGCACCATCCAAGTGCAAAGACAGGGCTCTTCTCTCTCCAAAGTAGCTTTTGCTCAGACGCTAAAGTACGGATCATATCATGGGCTGGGAGATGACTGCGTGAAGTTTGCACACAAAACTCTTCCCCCTCCTTTGTACATACATGCACGTGTACACGCACATGTGCACACACGCAGACAAGACCACTGTTGGCTGATACACTGACAGCGCCAAATCCCAGAAATTAGACACGAGGGAAGACTGACCCACTCCTGTGTGTCCCCTGTGCCTACAGGTAGATCGCAAATGCCAAGTGTCAGTTCGTTTGTTTGTTTATCCCTCATCCACGTTAGTGATGGGAAACCCACATCCTCCCCCCACACTTTGGAAGGTGTAGTCTGGTAGAGGTGAACACACACACACACACACACACACACACAGACTGTATTGCCAGTATAGTAAGTGACATAAGATACCTAACAGCCAAACACCATGGAAATTCAAAGTAGGGTACATTTCTCCTAGAAGGGGGATTCAGGAGGACATGGGGATACCTGTGAAGGAGCAAGCCCCCAGCAGAGCAGGTGTCGGGCTCGGAGGGCACGTCAGGTATTCTGCACCTGTTGTGATGTTCTGGGGTCAAGATGTCTTTGAAGAAGCAGAGGGAGAAGCAGAGTAAGGCGGGGGGCCTCCGTGCCGACACTGCGCGTGGCAGTCTGGCGGACAGCTCTGGGTGTGGCCGTGACTGTTGGCCCCCTGCTAATGGCAGATCCCCGATTTTCCCGATCTTCGCTCTAAACTACTATTTCAGTCACTCCATGAATGTGGTCCCAAAACATTCACAGAAATGGCTTCAGACTTCGTCCTTAATTAATATGCCATTAAGATCAAGTTTGGTACCAGTTTCTTCCCTAGGGTTCATTGCTAATGCATTTCTGGTTTTGGTCTGGAAGCCAGAAAGCCAGGCGCTATCTCCGTGAACATTCTAGGTTGACTGAACATATCTAACTATGTATCTACTATCTAACTGAGATGCGGGATGCCTGTTAAACTGGCTCTGAGAAGAAAAAAAGCCCCCGTTTGTGATTGGGTAGCCTTTGCCGATTCCTTGGTGTAGATACTCCCACAATGGTCAATGTCATGGTCATAACAATTTAACACATGGCTTGTAGAATTTTTGAATATTTAACATGTGGCTTCAGAGCTGGTCCAGGATGGACCGAGCCCATCACTGGGTGGAAGAAAGTGTGGGGATGCAGAAGTAAAAGCAGGAAAGTTCGAAAAGTTTCCTTGCCTTGTGGCCTGCTGTCTTTGATAGCACTGCCCACCACCAGCTGCTATGTTTCAAATTTAAAAAAAAATAAATTTAGGGCTTCCCTGGTGGCGCGGTGGTTGGGAGTCCGCCTGCCGATGTTCGTGCCCCGGTCCGGGAGGATCCCACATGCCGCGGAGCGGCTGGGCCCGTGAGCCATGGCCGCTGAGCCTGCGCGTCTGGAGCCTGTGCTCCGCAACAGGAGAGGCCACAACAGTGAGGGGCCCGCGTACCGCAAAAAAAAAAAAAAAATTTAACTGATTGGATGCAACCAGTTTATGTACCTATACCAAAAATTTCACTGTTCCTTTAAAATAGAGCAACATTTGAAATTTTGAAATATAAAGATAGGGACTTCCCTGACAGTCCAGTGGTTAAGACAATGTGCTTCCAGTGCAGGGGGAAGTCTGCATGCCTCGCAGCGCGGCCGAAATATATATATATATATATATATATATATATATATATATATATATATATATTAGTATATAAAATACACTACAAAATACCTATATAATAGCCTGCAAATCTCTGCATAACAGAGAGATTGTTGCTTTACAAAGGAATTTGCCATGTAGTTCTTTAAATACCAAGTAATCTCACGGTTTACATACGATTCAATTTTGCAAATATTTAGCTTACTGTTTCTTAAAATATTTGTCTTATATAAAGCAATGGTTCTTCATTTGGGGTCCATGGATCCCTAGAGGGATGCCCTGGGGTGAGAGTTTAGGGAGTTTGTGGATGATTTGCATTCATGCACATATGCTTTTTCTGTGGAGATGGTGGAGCTTTGAGCAAATTCTTCAATATGTTTATTACTTAAAAGGTAATGGGCTCTGTCACCTGCCATGGGGCCCCATGTCATGAACACCATAAATGCATGGGTGGTCATGTCTGTGGATCCAGCAAGGCATTTCAGAGTTGAAGGCGCATTTAACGTTGGTACAGACTTAGTCTGTGTCACGGTCACCTTTACCTGCTGGAGAAATTGTCTTGTCCTGAAGTGAGAGGCGGGCCATGGACTTTTCAAGGAAGGGTCAGTCTGATGGTGACAGTGACAATAATGATGCCACCTCAGCTTTACAAATGTGGGAACGAAACCAAGCCGGAAGCCAACGCTCAAGACCTCCCTTCTCCGTGGATGAGGCCACTCTGCCTGTTTATGCGTCTCTAGGGTTAGAACACATGTGCTTTTCACCAGGGCTGTGAGAGACAATCTTCCAGGACAATATTAATCACCAGGGGGTCTTACAAAAAGTTGATCTCAGGCTCCTGGCTCATTAGGGGAACCAAGACCTTCCATCTGGCCTTCCCAAGGACTGGGGGGTTTTCTGCTGGAGGAAGGTGATTGTAGCTGGGTGCCCCCTGCAACTCTGCACTTCCCAAGATGGCAGAGCCAGTTAAGCTGGGGCACTGCACCCCTTTCAGTCATGCGCGTTCCTGCCTGGGAGACCCCAGACTCCCAGACCCTGGCGGGGTCTCCCTGTCAGCTTCACGCTCACACATCTGTATAGGCCCCAGGTGTCAGCAGTGGTGGGAGATGCTCCTGAGGACCCCAGGAGGGCTGAGGAGGGAACATGGAGTCTTCAGGCCATGGTCTGGAACACTCAGCCTGTGTAGACGCTCTGTAGGTGTTGGGAGCCATGGGTTATAACGGCTTGACCGCCATGTGGCGCCCCTACGGCATCTGGTCCCAGACTTAGCAACGGGCCTCTTTCCACCTCTCTGACCCCCAGAAGCCTAGCTTTGCCACAGATATTTTCTGAACCACAGATATTGCTCCTGAGACATGGTGGGTCAGGGTTTTACTTACCCAGGGGCTCTAGTTTACACATTCAGCGGCACAGAAAGCCACACAACCACCAGACTCTTCAGGACATTATTTAATATTTTTAAGTGCAGGTGGTCATCATTCAGTGAGCAGGATTAAATTCAGTTTGTAAATCACTGCTTGTCACCGGGAAACTCACTGAGAGAATGCAACACTTTGCTCTATGATGACCACGTTGGCTGCACCTCGTGTGGGTGGAATTCTCTCAGGCTCCCCCATAGTGGGGTCAATACGAGTTCTCGTCTCAAACTCGGTAAACACCCCGTGTGGTCAGACGGCCCATCTCCACTTGCCCAGCTCCAGGTGTGTCCCCGAACCACCTGCAGGTGATACTTTTGCACACCTCTGGGCAGGCATCTCATCGTCTGCAGAAGCAGTGCTTTCTTTAAAAAATCATGAGCAAATGGTACATCTTCACAGGGTTGGTATATAAATGAACGCTATTCTGAGGCATATGAGTATTTCAGTCTCAGTGTAGCTGCTGTATAGGGAATGTTTTTTCTCCATGAAATTTGTTTGAGAATCCATGGGATAATTTCTTTCTTTTCTTTTCTTTGCCTTTAGGATTTTAAAACACGTGTTCCTTAGAACTCTGTAGAACAAGCTAGACAAATACTACTTATTTACATTATAAAAGTAAGAGAACTGAGGCTGGGAGTTGATGGAATTGGCTAAGGTCAGAGGTCTAGATTCTTGGCACACAGTCCATCCCCCTGTCTGCCAGGGAGAAATAATAATAATAATTAAGCAGTGGTGGCACTGGTCGTCACACCAATGACAGCTGACCTCCCATGGGCATTTCCTGGGACTGTGCCTAGTCCTTTAGTTGGCTTTTCTTCTTTCATCCTACACCAACCTGTGACATCCGTAGGCACTAGCATTATTCCCATCTCCAGGGTCACCTGGCAAGTCACTCACCTGCGTCCAGGTTGCTGGGGTGCTGGGGTGCCGGGGTCTGAACTAGATCTCCCTGACCTCACAAACCCCTTCTAGTAGAATCTGTGCAGCCCACACAAGACCCTCTCCCCAGGAGCCGTCCTCGCTTCCACTGAGGGCCTGGGAGCTCCTTTGCAGATGCGCTGAAGAGCTCCAGGCCCCCGGGTGGTATAGGAGGGATGGGCAGATGGGCTGGCGCAGGCCTTGGCACCGAAAACCTCTCCCTATTCTTTCCACGCAGATCAGTCCTTAATTTGGCAGTTGGGTCTGCAGAGACTTCTAATTAAAAGATGGAATTTTTAAATGAACTTTTATTAATTGAGCAATCGGCCTGGATGCTGAATTGTCATTTTTGCTAATAGAGAAAAAGGTTGGGTTTATTGTGCAGAACAGTGAAAGTCACTCAACTTAATTAAACTGTCGGAGGAGATTTTCTCCTTGTCTCACTGAGCTCGGGCCTGTCAGCCACAGTCGAAACTCGAGTCCAGCTTTTCTCCCGAAGTTGGGGTGATTTTGGTGTCAGCTGCTTCTGAAGTTCCCAGCGTGTTCTCCATGGCACTGACCTGAAGCAAAGCACATAGGGTGATGCGTTTGCTACGCGGGGTTAACGAGAAGGCCCCCACGTCCTCAGGGGACTCTCCCACTGCCCCTGGGCGGGGTAGCCTGGCAGTGGTGGAGGGAGGTGTTTTATTTCCAACGGCTTAGAACTTCATTATAACCCAGAGTTTAGACTCTAACTGAGAGCACCCTGGAGGAAAATTAGGAATTCAGAACTGCTAAAGGAAACACTAACTAGATTTGGCAGGACATTAAAAGAAGTTTCTCTTATGAGCAGGTAGGAGTTGATCTCAGTGATACAAAGACTGATTAATAGTGGAATATCTATCAGTGTCCTGTTTTGTACAGATGGGTCCCCATGGGGGGAAGAAAACATTATATGAAAAACGTGTGATGTTAAAGGGAAGGGTATCCCCCCATGTCAAAAAGACTCCCTCTCCCTGATCCAACAATCATCAGTGGAGGTGACAAGAAAACACACATGGCCCATAAAAATCACAGCCGTGATAAAGAACGGCCACCGTGATCATGTTTATTTAACATGCTCGCTTCAAAGGTGCTGGTGAGTAGCTAGTGTCAATAGAAGAATGAATGTTATTTGAGGATAATGTAATTATATACCTAGAAAATCATAAGAATCTATTGGTTATCTTTTCTTTTGGGGCGGGGGCCATGTCGCGAGGCATGTGGGACCTTAATTCCCTGACCAGGGATCGAACCCGTGTCCCACTGCTTTGGAAGCGTGGAGTCTTAACCACTGGACCACCAGGGAAGTCCCTACTGGTAATCTCTTAAAATTAGTAAGAAAGTTTTAAATGGTCAGGTACAAGATAAATATGCAGACATCAATAGCTTCCCCAAATATTGATAGTGACCATTTAGAAGATACACCAATCTATTTTTTTTTTCTTTTCGGTACGTGGGCCTCTCACTGTTGTGGTCTCTCCCGTTGCGGAGCACAGACTCCGGACGTGCAGACTCAGCGGCCATGGCTCACGGGCCCAGCCGCTCCACAGCATGTGGGATCTTCCCGGACCGGGGCACGAACCCGTGTCCCCTGCATCGGCAGGCGGACTCTCAACCACTGCGCCACCAGGGAAGCCCTTTTTTTTTTTTTTTTTGACACCAAATCTTTTATTCAGATAACATAAAATTAGTAATATAATAACTAAGATTGACTTTAACAGTGCACAACCTCTATAAAGAAAATGTCAACATGTATCTAAATATATATTAATATATTTTAATAAATAGGTTTCTTGGGGGGAAGATTTAAACTTATTTTTTAATCATCTTTCCAATTCAGTTTAAAAATCTGCAAGATTTATTTTTGGTTTTACCAGAAGCCCTGAAAATATTTTGAAGAAGAGCAATGAAGGAACATTGTTTTCCCTACTCTATATGGAAATGTGTTTAACATTTTATTAAAGCCACAGCACTGAACCAGACAGGTAAATGGTACCCAGGAGATAGCCCGAAACTGACATTAGGACGTGAGCCTAATCTCTAACAAAGCAAAGAGCCTTGACCAAGGCAGAGGGGAAGGCTTTTTAACAGTGTGTGGGAAGGTCGGCAAATTACTTGGGAAGACTCCAGTTGGCTTTATGCCTGAGCACACGTGTAAGGTCCTCCTTCCTGTCCCAGTCCTCTGTCAGACCCCACACTCTATTCGCAGACGGCAGAGTGAGAGCTGGCTGTCCTCCCAGTCTCTTTCTCGCGGGCCTTGCCACTGGTTGCGTGAATGGCTCTTGGAGGTCCATTTTGACGAGCAATTGCTATGACCCCAAGATGTTGGTGGTTAAGTCATGATAAGGCTGAGCTCGCCTCGGGCGCAAATCCTGGACCTGATAGAAGACAGAGCTGAAGGCAGTCCTGGTGTTCAGATTACTTAGCAAATGACTTTAGTTATAAAATAGAGGCCTGAACGTAACATGAGGAACTCTTAGAATGTAACATGGGAGAAAATCTGCATGGCCTTGGGTTTAGCAATAACCTTTTAGATGCAACTCCAAAGACACAAGCCATGGGGGGGAAAATGGTAAGTTGGGCTTTATGGGAAAAGAGTCTAAAAAGGAATGGATATATGTATATGTATAACTGATTCACGGTGCTGTACACCTGAAACTAACACAACATCGTAAATCAACTATAATTTTAAACAAAATAGAAAACTTTGGCTTGGCGAAAGCCACTGTTAAGAGAATAAAAAGATAAGCCACAGACTGGGAGAAAATCTTTGCAAAACACAGGTATGATAAAGGCCTAGTATCAAGAATATGTAAAATTGTACAACGTGTTGTTGGAGCGAACTGGGTGAGTGCTTGGCGGTGGTCGCTTCAAAGAAGGAGGGAATTGTGGTTGTGAACTTGTGGCTTTTGTTGGGGAGGGTTTGGGATGTCGTCATCCATAATTACGGAAGCCTCAAGGGGTCTCTCCCAAAACACAAAGAATTCCATAGGCGGTCCCTGGAGGAGAGATGCCAGCAGTGCGTGCTTGTTAATCCCCCTTTTCTCTATTTGTATCACTGTCCTGACTCTTCTGGGCTAATCCCGTATGGGATCTCTAGGAGCTGTGAGTTAGGCACAAATAACACTGCAAGGTAAGGACTCATCTTCCTTGTAGTGGATGAGCGCACAGGGCATCTGCTGAGGTGTGGACTGGAGCGTGTAGAACATCACAGTAAGGACTGTGGTCCCCACTCGGTTGGCAGTTGAGCGGGGACAGGGTCACCACGTGAGCAGGAGAGATTGGAAAAGGAAGGATTAGAGCTGGAGAAACATGCTTGTCACCAACACCCAATGACATGGACCGCCAAAGGGCCTGCCCCCGATGGTCATGCAGTGGAGAAGAGCTGATGGATGAAGGCCCTGGACATGAGCTGGGTCTGGCATAGGGAGGCCAAATGATTCCAGATCTTCTGTTCGGTGCCTGTGTAGGGGCTGCTATTTATAGAAAGAAAGAAAGCAGGAGAAAGAGGCAGGTGTTTGCAGCTGGAGAGACCTGCAGGGAATAAATAGATTGCCAATTTTAACTGAAGGCAAGCTAGCTCCACCAGAAGGAGGGATTTTAATTGCAGATTAATTTGCTACCTGGAGGTATTTTTGAGTTACAGAGTTTCTCTTCTACTGTATACGTGTGTGTTGAACTCTTCAAAGAAAGAACAGCGCTTAACCCAGAGTTAAGAATCACAAGTACCCTAGTTCTTGGATGGGGGAGAGTTCTCAGCCAAGGGGTCACCAGCTCTCCCTGGCCTCACCCGTCAGGGGGGACCCAGTGTCAGTGACACCACGGTAAAGGCAAGTGGCTTGATTAGCGTCTCTGATGATTTCTCACATTTGCCAGCCTGGCACATGAATACAGTAGAAACTCTGTATATACTCTGTATCAAACCATTTAGACGTGAGGCCAAAAGGAATTAAATGACTAATATTAGGCTTGGAAGGTATTGGAAGTGAATGAAGTAATGTGGTTGTCATTTTCACAAAGGAAATAACCTCTAGAGGGAGATAGAAAACTCTACAGAGAAATAGAAGGCCCGGGTCCCTGGACATTCACTCCTTCCCTTGGACGGCCTTCAGAAATCCCACCCGTGGTGTCAGCAAGAAGGCCTCAGTCATGCGCATTTACTGCCATTTGTCATCTTGATTATTCGCAGGCATTCCATTTAGTGGTCTGAATCCAGAAATGATCTGTCCGGAGTCAGGAGCCAGAGGGTGACCTTGTATGGCAGCTCTGGTCTGTCCCAGCCTTCCTGCAAATGATCAATGACACACCCCTCCCCCGACCCCCAGGGAGAAATGAAGTGCAGGCTCAGGGCCTTATTGATTTTCCGTAACAACAGATGCATCTTTAGGATTCTAGTTTGATTTCAGAATTGGCCTTCTGACCTGATTCAGGTCCGTAGATCAACTGACAGAATGTATTGCTGCTGCTCTGCTTGGCATGATCCTTTGTGCCATGTTTTTTTCTTATATTTGACATGGAGAATATCCATGGGGTTCAGGTACACCCCCTTCTCCACTGGGGGACTTTCCTGATTCGTTTTTAAAAGGGGAGTGTCGGGTTTCCCTGGTGGTTGAGAGTCCGCCTGCCGATGCAGGGGACACGGGTTCGTGCCCCGGTCCGGGAAGATCCCACATGCCGCGGAGCGGCTGGGCCCGTGAGCCATGGCCGCTGAGCCTGTGCGTCCGGAGCCTGTGCTCCGCAACGGGAGAGGCCACAACAGTGAGAGGCCTGCGTACGGCAAAAAAAAAAAAAAAAAAAAAAAAAAAGGGGAGTGTCAGGGCCACAACCCTTGATCCGTTTGGTTTGACAAGTCAAGCTCAGAAAGCTATGGTGCGCCCCAAATGTGGCTGTGCTCCCGGGGACCGGCAGTGTTTCTCAGCCCCCCCGGGGGGAGGGGGAGCATTTCCACCAGCAGGAGTCTGGGCCCTCAGCTACTGTGGCCGTGTGTCACTGCAGAGCTTTTATGCTCATGTAAGATAAAGGTCAGGCCCGTCGGGCCACTCATATTACATGACAAGGAACCATAAACTGTAAGCACTTTGAGGGCAAGAACTGTCTCAAGTTCATCTCTGTCCCAAAACACAGCCCAGGGCCTGTCACAGTCAGCTCCCGTGGCTGAATAGGGACTGGGCGGCCTTGGTTACCAGTGTCAAGTCTCCTTAGAAGGTAGGCATGGCCCAGGCACTGTCTGAAGAACTTTTTGTTTCCTCCTCTGGGAACTCACACTGTTGTCTCTGCGTGAAGGTTCCTGGGGTGCTGCAGAATTCTCCCAGGCCCCTGACAAGCCCAAGCCAGGTTCGCTCAGCGGCTACCCCTGAGTGGAAAGATCAGTGTCCAGCAGTCACCACCCCAGTCCTCTGAGTCTTCTGGAGCTGACACAGGCACCTGTGGCTTCCTTTCCGCCAACCCCTGATTGGTTTCAGCCCCCCTTGTAAGGAACGGCTGACAACGGGCAGGTCCACAGGTTAATTACTTGCTGCCAAAGTCTTTCACTTGATTCGCGTCGCATGTGGCTCTTCTTGGCTTTGTAATTGCTCCTCGTCTGCGTTTGTGGGGGAAGCCACCACCTCCCGACCGGCTTTCCGACATCTCTCTTATGCTCCCCGTTCTCACAGACATGGAGAGAGGACGGCCCTGCCCTTCTCTCCCACTGTCTTAGCCTGGGCTCCCCAAGGACAAAGATGCAAGTAAGAGGTTTACCTGGGAGGCGATGCCAAGAGGCATGGGCGGGCCAGTGGGGAAGGGAGGTGGGCGAAGGAAATCAGTACAAGGTGCGTTAACGAGCAGGTAGCTTTTGTGGGCAGGTGGGGCTCAGCCCCACTGGGGAGCTCTGGGACACGTGGCGGAGGAGGAGGCTGGGGTTTGTTACCTCCCGCTCCCATCCCTCAGTGGCCAGGGCTGCCCCGGGGGTCATCCAGCCCCGGCTCTTCTGGTCTGCTCCACGGTCCCACCTGCAGGATGGGGGAATGCCCTTGGGTGGAGGGTTTCTGCCCCTTGCATGAGGACCACGAGTGTGCAGGGGACACGGCTGGGACACTAACAGCATCTCAGGTTTTGCAGGAAAATTCAGCCTGGGGCTTAGACTCCATACGTGCTTGCTAAGCGGACTGGGGCAGGTGCCCAAACTCTATGGGAGGCAGTTCTTCCCTCGGTAAAACAGGGATGGTGGTGGCACATAACTGATAACAGGGGTTGCAAAAACTGGGAAATGCATATAAAGCACTTACCATGGGGCCTGGCTGAGAAGGTACAAAGACATCTTAGCCACTGATGGTGGTGGTATCATGCTTGTCTTTTGCCACTTGTTTTAGACTAGAATTTGTTCAACAGTGTGATCTGCAAAATTTGGAATTACTAGGGGATGCAAGGGTTTGGGTGTCTGGCCTTAAGATGAGTGAACTAAGAAGTCGTTTCACGTCTCTGGGCCCGTTTTCTCATTTGGAAAGTTTGGACTAGAGTGGAGGCGGGGGGGCTCAAATCCTTAATGATTCTCATGGGAAGCCATACTTTACTCCCCACTGTTCATTTTGCCTCTCAAACCCGTTTTTGCACACCTTAGCGACCTTGGACTTAGGACCCACACTTACACCTTTGGACACACAGCTGCCTGAGTTTGGGGTTTTCAGAAAAATGGTACCAAATGTGAGGTACACTTGCAGTAACTAATTAGGGACTTGCCCCGCTGGTGGTCCAGCTGATAGGAGGTGGGGTCCTCCACTCTAGACTTTGTTCTGTGCCTTTGTCAAAAAGCTAGCGCATTTAGCTCCTGAGACCCCACTCACAGAAGAATCCAGAACATTCTGTAGACCTCGTATCCTTATCCTCACACTCAGCTGGGGGAAGACTCTGTGTGATGATTTTGGAGAAGGGAAAAGTCCCAAGGGGACAGTTGACTTTGCTGAGTTCCCTGGGGCAAAGGGTGCAGTCTGAGAGCTGAGTTTACTGCTCAGGAACATCTGGGTCCCGGGAGACCTGTCTTTCCTGGCATCAGGGCCTTGGTGTCCTCCTGGGAGGCTTCGAAACAGCAAAACTGAGTTATGGGGGCTTCCCTGGTGGCGCAGTGGTTGAGAGTCCACCTGCCGATGCAGGGGACACGGGTTCGTGCCCCGGTCTGAGAGGATCCCACATGCCACGCAGCGGCTGGGCCCGTGAGCCATGGCCGCTGAGCCTGCGCTCCGCAACGGGAGAGGCCACAATAGTGAGAGGCCTGCGTACTGCAAAAAAAAGAAAAAAAAAAAACTGAGTTATGTAAGAAAAATCCAGTAGGATTCAAAAAATGCACATTGACTCCATTGAATAACAAGGCTCTGAGAGTCCTCTGTGTTCTCGGCGGGAACGTTTTAAATGCTTGTTCTTCCCACTGCCAACAAGCTGCCTGGACTTGTCAGATGCCTTGTAGACTGCACTTGCGCAGGAGGAACGGCCACTTACGGAGCATCATGTTCAGGGCGTTGAGCACGTTCGGGGGGGAGCTTAGGAGGCAAATATGAATGAGAGACGGTCCCTGCCTGTGAGGGGTTGGAGTCCAGAGGAAAAAATGGGTATTTGAGGCGCCACTCTCAAGAGAAGGCACTGCACTGCTGTGATTTGGCTGTCAGTGTGCGCAAAGTGGGTTGAAAGAAAAAGTAAAATAGTGATGACGAACACGTATTGAGCAATTACTGTGTGTCCGACAGTAGATTTAGGACTTTACGTGCCTCCATGCGTAGCTAGGAGGCAGTGGCCACGATTTCAGGTGAGGACTTTGAGGCCCAGAAATGCCCAGCCGGAGGCAGAGTGAGAATCTGGGAGGCCTGGCTTCAGACCTTATTAGAAATCCACGCACCAGGGTGAGAAGAGTCTGATGGGGTGGAGGGAGCGGGGGCCTCAGAGGTCTGGGTCTAGGGCCACCAAGCGTCTGGAGAATCCAGGCAGACTCGGATGTTTCAGCTGGGTGCCTGGGGAAGGAGCTGTCCTACCCGTCCATAAAGAGAATGCGGGATGAGAGCGCAGCGTGTCTCTGAGACGGGAGGACAGAGTGAGCCTGGTTGGGGATGGGTGGAGTTAGGTGTTGGTGGGATGGCGGGGGGTGGGGGCGTGCAGAGGGCTCCGTGGGGAGTCAGAAAAGTAAGGCCAGTTCACTGGGTGACCTTCCCACATGACCTCTTCTCTGCAGTGGCTTCAAGGGCCTCCCCTATTTGACCTCTGCCCCGGAGTTCTCCTTTGAGCTCTAGACCCAGCTGACACCTCCTCCTGGAGAGCCATGGGGTCCTCACACTCCACGTGTCCAAACTGACCCCTTGACCACCCCCAGACCGGGTGCCCCTCCCTCTTCCGGTTCTCTGTGCCCCACTCAACCAGCCGCGCACTGCTGAAGCCAGAGACCCGGACGTCCTCCTAGACCCGCCTCTCCCTCACACCCCACGCCAGCTCCCTGCCCAGCGCTGCTGGCCATCCCTCCTTGCAAGCTCTCGAATCTTCTGGCCACACCTCCTCGCGGGATGCCTGCCCTTCTTCCTCTCTCCTGGGCTGTGCTGTGGTCCACGTGGCTTCCACCCTCCCACGCTTGCTCCACGTGACGGCCAGCGTGATCCTCCCACAGATGGAACCTGATCAAGCTCCCCCTTTTAAAAAATGCACCAAAGGCAGCACTTCCCACCTGGCCCACCTGGGTGCATGGTCTAGCATCGCCCCCGCCGCCTCACATGCCCTCAAGCTCCCCTGCCTCTCCCCCCTCCAGCCTCACTCTCCTTCAGTCGCATAAACACCAGGTCGGTCTCCCTGCCTCCCGGCTGCACTAGGCTCTTATCTTCCTGGACAGGTTTCCGTCTGCTTACCTACCTCACCCCAGCTCTTCTTCCTCCCTGCGTAGTGAGGGGGTGGGGTCACAGACCCCCTCATACGAGCTCCTAGAGACCCAGGGAGCGTTCTCTTGTGCTCATCCTAGTTGAAACCTTACCCTCATTAGTGAAATTAAATGATCAATCGCTAGGCAGGAATCTCTCTGGATTTAGCAAACAGCAGACAGGTAACAGGTGCTCAACTGATGTTACCTGAGTGAACGAATGAATGAATGAATGAATGAAGCAAGCCCGGGAGAGTCTCCCTTCTTTCCCATTTAGAGAGTGCTTTTGCCTCTGTAAGGACAGAACCCATCCCTTGCTGAAATGTTCCAGACAATGAGAAACCTTTGCTGAGATATTTCCTCCAGCCGCTGACTTGGAGGGACCTCAGAGATTTCAGAAAGGAGCCCCGGGCAGAGTTTGAGGACACCCCGAGCATGGGCTCATTCGGTACCAGCCTCTGCCACCGTGTGCATTGAATTGAATCGCAGAGCTCATGAGGCAGCGCAAAGACCGGCCCAGCAGAGGGGAAGTGTGCTGGCTTATGGGAATGGGCCATGGAGTGGCCCCGGCCTTTCCCTCTCTGAGGCATGGCCTTCTGGCTGAGCTCACATGTCAGCACACCTCCTGTGTCCACTGCTGCCATCAAGGCTCTGCAGCAGTAAATGACCTACTTATGATTAGCTTGTTTGCTTGTGATCAATGAGCGCTGAGCCCGGCAGATCAGAGCCAGTGAGCAGATCAGATCTGACTCATTGATCAGCTCCCCCACTGACCAAGGCCTCCAAAAACACCTGCCCTCAGTCACCGATAAGCCTCCTCCTACCTGGGCAGTGGAGGTTGACGTCTCACAAGCAATAACTCCTTGGCAGGTTTCTGACTGAGCTTGGCTTCCCAAAGCAGTGGGAAGGGGAACCAAAACAGAAAAAGTTCTTTGCCATTGAAACAAATGGAAAAGAAGTTCTAGAGGCAGCCAGCCTGGGATGCTGGACACAGGGTTTGGCTATCACGTTTCAGTGGCTTGTGGGGTTGTGGAGTAGTTGTGTGTGTGTTTGAACCAAACCTAAATTTAGGGTTTGGGATATTTGGATCTGAAGGATAGATGGCATTTGTATCCGCGGTACCAGCTGTTTTTCTTGCCTCTGAGGTTAAACGATGTTCCAAATGCCCAAAGGCCCCGCCTCCTTGGTGCAGGCACTGGAGTCGCTGCAGCTGTGAACAGGAGAGAAGCTGGCAGGTCTACGCAGCCAAGGAGGCTGGGGTCTACGCAGCCTAGTGCCCCGAGGCCTGAGCAGATGCGGCCGCTGTGTCAGGGGCTTCGGGAAGGGCCGCTCTGCTCGTGGCCAAGCTTTTTGCAACTGCAGGGCCAGCTGCTAGGAGTTTACCCTCCAGATATACCCGTCCAGGTACACAAAGAAGTGTGTGTAAGAATAGAGCAGCCCGACTTGCACAGCTAACAACTGGGGGCGGTGTAGGCGCCATCACCAGGGCCCTGGGGAGATGGGTCACTCCTGCTCCCCAGGCAGTGAGGAGGCAGCCGACTTGATGTGCCCACGTGCAGAGCTTTCCAAGATATGTTAAAGGAAAAGAGCAGCACACAGACCATGCTACCATTTATGGAACAGGAAAGGAGGCCCTACGTGTTTGTAGATGTCTAAGAATATCCATGCCAGGGCCCCCGTTGGGCACCTGGTTGTCGCTGGGCCTGGCGTTGGGTGATTGGAGGACTTCATTCCTTCTAGCAAGATTACTTTTCACGAGCTTATATTACCTATTCCAGACAATTGCATGCACGCGTAACGTAGGCATCCGAACAAACGTACACTTCTTCAGAGTTGGCTGTGATAAGGGAGGCCCAAGGCCACGCAGCTTCTCTGAAGCCTCTTTGGTCCACGGCTCTGCGGACCAAACCACCAAGATTCACCCACTTGTAGAGACCCCCGCCCGCTCCAAAAGCCCTCCTCACATGGCCAGAAACACTCAGCCGGGGATGGTAACAATTCGAGACGCCTGTGGTCGCTGAGGGGCTTCCCTGGTGGCACAGTGGCTAAGAATCTGCCTGCCAATGCAGGGGACATGGGTTCAAGCCCTGGTCCGGGAAGATCCTAAAAAAAAAAAAAATAATAATAATATCTTTATCTGTTACTTATAACTTCATCTGTATTTATCGAATCAGCTTGCTTTCCTCTTAAGACTTTTTTGAGAGTTTTCCTACTGCAGGAAGATGAGTTTCAATTGTGAGAGAAAAAGAAAAAAAAGAGGAGAAGCAATTTGGGGGCACAGGTGCTTGGGGGCACAGAGCAGGGCTCATGCTGAAGGAATCTGGGGCTTCAGAGGAAGCTGCACCCCAGCTCCCACCCAGAGGGGAGAGAGGAGGCCCCAGAAAGTGGGAAACAGGTCAGGCTATGGAGGGGGCCCCATGGCCACAGATCTGCTTTTTCCCCCCAAAACCCCGCCTCCCTAAACCCACTTCAAGAGAGAGAACCCCCCTTCCAGGACAGACAGCATCCCCTCCCTCATTCTGTTGGTTTGGGGCCAACAGTGCTATTTCTTTTCAATTCTCCTATGCTTTGTCAATCCAGTGGCTTAATCATGGGGACGTAAATATCTAAGACGACTTGGGTGTGGCTTATGTTGTGGCTGAATTGGAAGAGAAAACCTGGGTTCCAGTGTCCCCCCTCCAGACCTCCTAGGCCTTGTAGCATCAATAAAGAATGTGATTCTGGGGACTTCCCTCATGGGACAGTAGTTGAGAATCGCCTGCCAATGCAGAGGACATGGGTTCGAGCCCTGGTCCGGGAAGATCCCACATGCCACGGAGCAACAAAGCCCGTGCGCCACAACTACTGAGCCTGTGCTCTAGAGCCCGCAAGCCATAACAACTGAGGCCCGTGCGCCTAGAGCCCGTGCTCTGCAACAAGAGAGCCACCGCAATGAGAAGCCTGTGCACCGCAACGAAGAGTAGCCCCCACTTGCCGCAACTAGAGAAAACCTGCATGCAGCAGTGAAGACCCAACGCAGCCAAAAAATAAATAAATTTAAAAAAAAAGAATGTGATTCTGCACTGGGAGCCTGGGAACTGAAGAGACTCCTGCCTCTTTGGATGGTGGTTAGAGTTATAGACGCTGGGATCAGGCAAAGAGGGGATTGAGTTCTGGCTCCAAATCCTTGAATGCAATTGTTTAAATGCCTAAACCTCAGTTTTATTCATCTATAAAATGGGGATAAGAATACCTTCAAAGAAGAATTTGGAAGATCCATTCAGTAAATGCAGAGCATTAACTATTTTTCACAGCTTTTCTTCGGCATCAGAACCAAGGGCTCCGATGCTAAATAGATTCCTCTTGGACAGAATTAAATGCCCTGTGATGTGCTAAGAGGTTCTCAGAGTCTGGAGGCCTCCGGGCCACTGGGGATCCTCCTGTCTTTCTCCCAGGAGTACAGGAGGGCTCTCTATTTTCTCACCACCTTCACTCTCCCTCTCTTCTTTTCAGAGTCCATTGTGTTCATTTCCATCATTCCTTCTTTTTCACTGCACTCTGACTAGATACGATTGGTTTCTTTTGCGCCAGAATCAGTGCTTCTGAGTAATGATGACAACAGCACCTTATAATTTCCAAAGTAAAAATACCTTTTGCGTGATTTGGTAGATGAGGAGACTGCAGCTCAGAGGAGATGCACGACTCGTGTGGTGGACGCAGAGCTCTCTAGAGAACCGCATCCCAGCTTGTGCACAGCTTAGCATCAGTATTAGAAGACTTCAAGAAATTCCATCTTGAGTCAATCACACCCCCTAAACCTAGTCAGTCCCTGGGTAGAGAAGGTGAAGGCAAAGGTCTGTACACCACACCAGCTACCCAGCAACTTTACCCGGCAAGCCGTTAGCTACTGACCTTTAAAATGCTCTCTGACCGCCAAGATGCGGGTGCCTCTCGGAGGTCAGGAAGCTCTGTTCCAAGCCTTCTTAGAATTATGTCTCTTTGTGGTTAGCTGCTGCTTCAGTTTTGTCATCAAATTC
The DNA here is from genome assembly GCF_949774975.1 of Lagenorhynchus albirostris. NCBI lineage: Eukaryota > Metazoa > Chordata > Mammalia > Artiodactyla > Delphinidae > Lagenorhynchus > Lagenorhynchus albirostris. The sequence goes on along the minus strand of NC_083109.1, from coordinate 47,349,649 downwards.
CCCAAGGAGTTTTGTTTAGCTTGCTTATTTCCGATAAGGCTATATAGGTGGGATGCTTCCTTCTTTAAATTCGGGCTAAATTGGGAAAGGTATCGCTCATCCTCTCTGCGTGTTTATGTCACTACATCCCAAACAAACCCTTCCATCATCGTACCCCCTTCTCCATAGACTGATGGGGAGGGGACAGCATCACCAAGGAGACTTTCTTACACGAAGGAAGAGGAGGTAATGTGACTGTGCGTGTTGACTCTGGCTTTCCTCCCATGGTGACAGCTGCAATCACAGGACCTTGGGCAGTCCTCCGTTCCCTCCTCTGGGCCAGGCAGAGGCCAGAGGGCAGGGGCTTTGGAGCAGAGCTGGACCCCTAACCTCAGCTCTGCTCCCTGCCCACCTCTGAGGGTTGATCATACCTCCTTCTTCCTGCCTTGAGTGCTTCAAGGATTGGGCTGAGAAGTTAGGGACTGACCCTCTACTTGGAAGATAAACCAAAAACAGGGAGACGCTTTGTTAGAGAACTTCACGGGTTGGGTTCTGTTCTCCTTCAGATCGAGAGAAAGATCTAAGAAAGTACCTCCTGTAAATGAGTGAGAGGGGCAGCCCAGCCCCACCCACCTCATCCTCCCAGAGGAGCAAACACCTGGGACGCTTGGCGCTGCATTCCAGGTGCCACCAGGTGATGCTTGCTTTCCTAGACTTCTCATTTCCGAAGTCTCTGCGGGCGAGCTCATTGGGAATTGGCCAAACTGCATGTCAGCCTAGTTACCAGTGGGCAGAGTAGTTTAACTAAAGTGCCGTCGCTGAGATCAGTCGCAGAGCAGAAACCTGGATACCTCGTAGCTGTTTTCGCTCTTTCTGCACTCAGAAATATGGAATAGTTCAGCTGCTCTTAGGATTTCTGGGGCGGATGCATGGCCTTACACAACCCATACATCCAAAACTCCTGCTTCCAAAATCTGAAAAAGAATGGATATATGTATACATGTGGCTGATTCACTTTGCTGTACAGCAGAAACTAACACTACATTGTAGAGCAGCTATACTCCAATAAAAATTAATTTAGAAAAACCTCCTGGGGCTTCCCTGGTGGCACAGTGGTTGAGAGTCCGCCTGCCGATGCAGGGGACACGGATTCGTGCCCCGGTCCGGGATGATCCCACGTGCTGCGGAGCGGCTGGGCCGGTGGGCCATGGCCGCTGGGCCTGCGTGTCCGGAGCCTGTGCTCCGCAGCGGGAGGGGCCCCAGCAGTGAGAGGCCCGCGTACCGCAAAAAAAAAAAAAAAAACCTCCTGCTTCCTATAACTTCTTGAGACAAAAGGGCATTGTGCCATGTTGTGATGGAGAATTACTAGACTCTCAGCCCCATTCACAGGGACTAATCAATAAAGACACGGGCCCCCTTCTCCATATGATTGACCCACTGGCTCCATGAGGTTTTTATTTTTTTTCTCAGTGTATATGGGCTTTCATATTTCAGAATCCTGACTTAAGATCATAGCTTTTAATGGCAAGTATTTCATTTTATTTTATATTATTTCATTTTAATTATGACGGCAGGATAAGGCAGCCCGTGACTCCAGAAAATTAAGCAAACACCAGAGTGATAATTTCAACAAGGGTCATATCCTTTGTTCTCAATTCATAATTTACATTTACTAAATGCCTGAGGTTCAGTAGATACTATTATAACCATTTACATATTTTGCTCTTTTATGGATTTTTTCCCAATTAATTTTTTCAGATGAGCTCAAGGGCCTTTGGAAGAAAAGTTAAAAGTAGGGTGTTCTGGGGCTTCCCTGGTGGCGCAGTGGTTAAGAGTCCGTCTGCCGATGCGGGGGACGCGGGTTCGGGCCCCGGTCTGGGAAGATCCCACATGCCGCGGAGCGGCTGGGCCCGTGAGCCATGGCCGCTGAGCCTGCGTGTCCGGAGCCTGTGCTCCGCCAACGGGAGAGGCCACAACAGTGAGAGGTCCGCGTACCGCAAAAAAAAAAAAAAAAAAAGTAGGGTGTTCCAGGTTTCTGTCAGCCAAGAATCACTATTCAGAGACACCAGCGTGCTTATCAGTGACGTTTTTAACTTCTGTTGAGCTTAGTAGTGGCCCTGAGGGTCTGTGGGTCCTGAACTGTCTTTTGAACTTGGAAGAAAAATCAAATTATGTTCAAAAATGTTGGTGCCGGGTGTATTTTGTGGCATGCGGTCTTTTTCATCAACAGGCGGTGTGTCAGCATCCTGACGGTGGCTCCCTCTACAGTGCTCCAGTCCCTTGACCATACTGAATAACAGAGTCAAGGGTTGCCCCATTCTCTTTCTGAATCCAGTGCACAATCTTGGAGGCTTTGGGTAGAAGGAAGTAGAAACTATCTTTGGGAATAGAGAGAGGTCGTATCATTTGTGTGCGTCTGACCTTGAATTGCTTACCTATCTCTAAATCTGTAAACTTCCAAAGATCCCTCCCAAAGAGATCCCAGAAACCACGCTTTCTGCTCACTGTTGGCCGTATGAACTGTCCTCTTGAGCACAAGGGGCACGTTTCTCCCGTCTGTCCCCGTGGACAGTAATGAGGTGGCCATCAGTCTTGAGCCCCGGGTAACACCTCTTTAACGCACAGCCCGTGGCCCTTCGGGAATTGAGAGAGTGGCACCTAGTCGAGTCCCCACGGAAGAAACTCTTCTCAGACTCACAAGAAAGCTGGCAGTGGAAGCTGTCTCCCGACCCTCACTGCATCCTCCTCCAGCCACTAAGCCCAAGAGAGAGGCAGGTCAGAGCCCAGGGGTCCCCCTGGCTTGCTTTGTTGCTAAACCACCTAGTTTTCTGGGGAAAGAGATGTCTGGGTGCTCCCATGTTATCCTTGACAGAATTAACTACCTTAAAAAAGCTCTAAAGACAGCTATTTGAACCACTGAAAAAGACTGAACGGGACATTTGCCAAAAGACAATAGTGACTCAGTGATTGATACAATTAGAGCTGTTATTAAGATTGACAAGTTAGGTACCCATAAACAAAGAGGTTGCGGCAGGTCCCCACTGTTGTGCACTGTGCACCACATCTGAAAGTGTCAACTGAGATGAGAGGAAACTCTGAAACCTTCTGACCTTGACAGAGTCATATGCGTCTTCCTTAACCTCTGGGCCAAATGCTGGCTTCCTGGTGGTCAGGACAACATCTTGGTTAAAGCGTGGGCTCTGGAGTCAAAGGAAACTGTGTTTTAGGTCTGACTCTAACTCTGAGGACTTGGGCAAGTTGTTTGCCTTCCTGAGTCCAATCTTTTCATCTGTGCAATGGTGACAATTCCATTCATCTGCCAGGCTGCATGCATGGCCTGGCACCAGGGTCCAGCCCACCATCCCCGATCGATACGTGGCAGGGCTTATGGTCATTCATCTTTCTCATCTGGGAGCCTGGGAATCCGAGAGGTCAGTGCTGCCGTAGGACCCCACTCACTGTGGACATTTGACCCTTTACTCCCCAGGCCAAGGTGCCTGTACTTAGTTGCCTGCATTCCGTAGTTATATGTTTGCCACGTCCACATACTTCGTGGATAATTATTTCCTTTACACTTTTCTTAAAGTAAACTCACTTTGAAAAAAATCTATTTCTTTTTAAAGGTGATTTTTATATCCCTCTCTTCCGTAAATGAACGTGGGTATTTTATAATAACATGAAAATAACTATTAACGTGAAAAAAAATTTGTCCTTGAATGGCCCAGCATCACCTCACACATCCCTGGAAACACACCGGCGTTCCCGCCGTGCACACTCCCTGCTCTTTAAGTGTCATCCACCCGCAGCGATGGACTTCAACAGCCCTATAGCTTGGAGGGCATTTACGAGTAAGGTATTCCTGATCTTTCCAATAATGTTTATATTTTTGATGGCCAACGTCTGACTCTAGGCAGAGAATTCTTTCTAGACGCTGTGGTTGCTGGTGGAGCTGGCAGTTAGGTCTGAATTAAATGGTGGGTTCCGACCTCATCGCCACAGTGTCAGGAATCTGTACCAGCTGACCAGGTGACCCAGTGTGTGGGGCTGAGTTACAGGTGTGAGCCATTTCTTTGTCTGTGGTCTCAGTGACTCTCATTCCCATCGCCTTGGGCGGGTCACACCAGCAGTACCATCCCAAATTACATCTCTGGCATCTCGGTTGGGAGGACCTGAAACCCAGGGAGGGCCCCCTGCTGTGCATACCTTGGAAGAGGCACATGATGGAGTGAGGTGTATATATGTTAAGAAAAAAAAAAAGTGAGAAAGCTAAGCAAACAGGGTAAGCATTGCCTATTTACTTACAGATACAGTGCCTGGTGCAGAGTATTTACTCCAGAATTTGTATCGAATAAGTTAACCAGGTACTAAAAGCATACTGTATAATAGCCATGCGTCTCCTGCAACCACCATTTACTGACTGTTTTCTGCACTTTAGGACCAGGTTCAGGATAAAAGAGCAGAATAGTTGAAATGCAAAGCGCTCGTGGAATGTGAGGGGGTGGGTGGAGGGGTGGAGAATGTGGGCGTTTCTTAGGGAAAGAGGACCAAGCAGAAAACGGGAACACTGAAGGGGTCAGCAGTCGGTGTCAGGGATCCAGCACCAGGAGTGCACCTGTACCGCCCACCGCCTGCTCATCCACCGCCTTGACAGATGGTCCATCCCGCCCCACCCCCCCACGCAGAAATGTGGCTGATTCTCCTGGGGCGAGCTGCGGGCAGACCACGGTGCCTCCTGCCTCTCTGGGTCCTCGGAAGAGACCTGATTTGTTGGGAAAATGCTCTCTTGGGCGTGCTTGCTGTACACTGTATCTCTTGGCTGGGGCTCCGTTGGCCTCGCCTGCCACATTCCAAGTTAAAATAGCTCATGCTCCTTCCGGGCGGGACCTAGCGGAGTCCCCAGGGCCTGGGGTGTAGATGTGTGTGGAGAGAGGGAGGGTCTGCGGTTGCCTCGCTTCCTTTGGACGGGCATCTGTCCGCACCGCCTCAGCCGCCAGGCCTTCGTGGGACCCGCAGAGATGCCAACTGTGTCATCTGAACATTTAGAGCCTGGGGTTAGCCATCTGCAGTCCCTCCTGCCCAAATCAGTCATGTGACTGGAACTTTCTAGACATTTTAAATCCTTGCCGTGGAGGAGAGCAGTGTCTCCCTCCAATAGCGAAGTACTCCTGCGGTGACGGGGCTCAGACTGCAAGAGGACAAGAGGTTCAAAATTAACCAAGGAAAGTGATGCGAGCACTAATCTTTGGGGCATCTCAGCAGGGATGCCTGGCTCGTCCAAATTCATTACCTTCCAAGTGATGGAATCATCTGGGAAATAAATTTCTTATTAAAATATAAAATCTCCCCAGAATCCCACTTCAGAGGGAGATTTGGGGGAAGGAAATCCTACCCAATTTTAATTATTCCAGGGATGTTTGTGGTAGGGGGGCGGCAGGAAGCAGAATTGTTTCTTGTTGCCAAATCCAAATCTGCTTCTGTGCTATCAGTCGGTTTCCAGGGCACACAGCTTGGACTGCAGCTTTGCTCAGGCCTGGGGCTTCGCTCAGAACAGAAAGAGTTAGAACCACTGGTCCAGCTCTGGGCTGCAGTGATTCGGAGGGAGAGAAAGAGGCGAAGCTTGCTCTGGTCATCCCTGAAGGCACGGGCACTCACCTCTCCCCTGCGTGTGCATTTTACGTTTCAGTGAGAGACCTCATTCCCTTGGAGACTTGAGAGCAAAAGCCATTCAAGAGGCTGTCTTGGGTTGGGTCCCTGAAATAGTGATTTTTTTTTTTTTTTTTTTTTTTTGCGGTACGCGGGCCTCTCACTGCTGTGGCCTCTCCCGTCGCGGAGCACAGGCTCCGGACGCGCAGGCTCAGCGGCCATGGCTCACGGGCCCAGCCGCTCCGCGGCATGTGGGATCTTCCCGGACCAGGGCACGAACCCGTGTCCCCTGCATCGTCAGGCAGACTCTCGACCACTGCACTACCAGGGAAGCCCCTGATTTATTGATGGACAGTTCTTATGCAAAGGGGAGTGAGACAGGTTCAGGAGGAAGAGTCAGCCAAGGCGTATTCTCAGCTGCACGCTGGCCTCAGCCTGACCTGGGACCAGAGGGCATGGATGGCATCATGGAGATATCCCACCTTGAGGCAGGGGTTGGCTGCACACTGCTCTTGAAGCAAGGACTTCATCTTCCAGGCGTTTAGGGTGAGGGGTCTCGCATCAGCAGAGGGCAAGTCTCAGGAGAAGGATGCCCTCAACCTTCATGGAAGTGGGTGGTGGGTGCCCCAGCCCAGTGGAGGACACCTAGGTAGCCACCGAAAGCGTCCACCACAGGAATGCTGTCCTGCTTGATTTCACCTGGACTGGTTATAGTAAAACTACAAGTTCTTGTCACCTGGGCAAGGAAGCACCACTCATCTGTCTGTGAGAGGTTCACTTTCCTTTCCAGACCATCATACCTTAGCAGGTTTCAGATGGGTTCTATAGAGGAATGGGGAGGAAGGTGGATACACAAGCGAATGTAGCTGGTCAAACATTATAGCTTTTCCCTCGGACCCAGCACCGCCAGCCACGGACGTAAGCAGTCAGCTGTTCATCCAGGCTTGTTAAAAATCAGGGCATAAAAAGAGATGATTTCATTCACTTTATAGCAATGCAGTTTCCCCCAGGAAAGGCAAGACTGGCCAAGATGTGTGTGGTCCATACCTTTTGTGTGAAAGATGTTTTCAAGCCTTTTCTCCCTTGTATATGCCTGGCCCTCCCCCTGACCGTTACCATGGTTCTCGCGTAATACCCACTTACTTATACTATGCAGCGTTAAGCATACTTAGGCTGTGTCCAGCACTTGCCTTTCTGTTATTTGGAAATGGTCACCAAAATTTACAACTTTTTACGTTCCCAAACCCAAGTTGCCATTTCCTTTCACACCATGAGGTTCTGACATCCAGATCCTCTACACACCCCAGATTTGGGGCTGGGTGTTCTGTTGTCACCTGAGTCTGTTCCTGCTTCTAATAGACCAAGACAGAACCAGAAATCCTATTCTGTTTGGCTATTTGGATCTGAGCTTCCGGGTAAGAAGTTTTCTTTTTTTTTGATGATGTGACAGGAGAACGTAGAAGTGTCTGGAAAGTGTTCAAGACCAGGGAAGACACTGTGAGAAGACGATCCCACTGAGTCCTCATGGCTCAGACAAGTCAGATGTGCCCCTGGCTCCATCAGTGGCACCAGCCGTGGAAACTCTGGCCACGGGTAGCTGTTTCCGAGGCTTCTCCACTCGCTGCCTCACCCCATCCCGCTCTGCTTCTCCCCGCCCATGTCTCAGAGCAGGTGCATCTTCAGGTGGCAAGGACCCACAGGCAGGCTGGGGTCTCAATGAAGAAACGCCTGTCACTGAACACGAACAGGCCACTTCGGGGCTGATGGGCAGACAGGCGAGGTGTGTGGCTCATTTGGGATCCCGTCATTTGTAAGGAAGGGATGACGGACTGCCATGCGCACAGCCAGGGACGTGGGAACAAGGTGCCCCCCCCCGCGCCCCTGCAGCCTGCACTCGTGTGGCCTGGATCCCATTCCCGTGGTGACTGAGTGCAGGATTCCTTCGGGATGATCAAGGGGATGTTTGTGGGAGAAGCAGCGTTCGTGTGGTTCCCGGGTTAGCCTGGCTTCCCAGAAACGGAGCCTCATGGCATGAGCGCTCATGTGAGAGTAATTTGGAAAGGGCTCCCTGGAAAACTGGTGGGAGAGCGAATAGTGGGACCAGGGAGGGTGGGGACGCCGTGCCAAGCAGAGACTTTGGCTCAGAGGAGCTCTGGATGCTGGCTCTTGGGGGTGGAAACACCCTGGCAGCCCGGCGTGAGGAAACGGTGACGGATCCACGGGAAGGCGGGTGCAGCACAGGCAGGGCTGGCTCGGGTCCCTCCCAGCGACTTTCCGTGGAGTTCACGCGACTGGTAGCTGTGCCAGGACAGTGCTTCCTCCATGTCAGACCTCGCTCTGTTGTAAGCTGGCATCTTCCGGGAGCCCTGATACCAACTCTTTGCGTCTTACACTGTGGGTCCCAACACACCAAACCAGATATGGGGGTACCAGCATCCCATGGCCAGAAATGTGCAAAGCATAAGATGGCGCCCTGGGATGGAGCTTCTGCAAAAGGTGCCAACATGCCTTCCATCAGGATGTAGCTCAGGTCCCAGGAGAATCTCGGTCGACTCCTAGCTCATTCTTGGCCGATGACAAATGTCAAGATGCAGGTAGACTTTCCCAGCACTTACATGAGGCAAGAACGCTGGGCCGGTCCCTTTTGGGACTGGAAGGGGCCAGAAAATTGTTCTGTCTGAATAGGAAGCCCTGGATGCAGAAAACTATTCACTGCAAGGCGCGCGGTGGAGCAGAATCCCAGACTCGACACAGTCCAGGGTTCTGTTTCTCTAGCCCGAGGCTTAGTAAACAGCTAATCAGGAAAGCTGACCAATTTTTGTCTTGGGTCCCATTCTGGGTTCTAATGTACCATGAAATTCAGTGCAATTCCACATGCTCTTTCAAATTCTGGGTGAAGTCTTTTCTTTTGGAAAAAACAAAGCTAGGGTTTACATAGGCATGTGCTTGATCCCTGTGAGCCTGGGGAAGTGTGAGCTGAGCCCTGACTCGTGGATTCTGAAGAGGCTACTGTGGGGAAGAAAGGGCGCCGGCCTTAGAGGGCCTGCCCCGGGGGCACGCTTGCTTTATGAATCTGGCCTCGGTGTCCCTTTCTGTAAAGCACAGAGCTGTGTGGGTAGCCGTGAGAATTAGGAAAGGTCACATTAGGGAAGCAACGACCTCGTCATGCATGAGTAGCTCCTACTGTTTCCACTGGAGAACTTGGCTTTCATTCAGGGAGAAACACATGGAAGAGTCCCCACGTCATTAAAACCCAGACAGCTGTGCTCCTTCCACCTCCACACCTTGGTCTCTGATTCCTCCCCACCTGGAGGGGCATCCTCAACGGCCTCCCCTTATTCAAGGCTCCACTCAGGACTAATCCACCCCGTGCAGCCCTTACGCACTGCTCTGGTTCACGCGGGTGCTTTAGTTCCTGACCCCAAATACCACCTACTCTCTAACCCACGTTCATGTAGATACAGATAAATTATTAATGTAGTTATAGATAAAGTTATCGTTTCAGACAGAGGGAAATAGTGGCAGAGTTCATCTTCCCAAATGGCTGCAACAATAACTCCAGGACCACGTGTGCTTCCAGAATCTTGTCCGTCCCCCAACCCCCCACCAAAAATCTAGACAGAGTCTACTGCCCCATCCCCATCAGGGCAGTCAGGCCTTTGTGAGCACCTGACCAACAGAAGGTGGTAGAAATGCTCTGTGTGACTTCCCAGGATCCGTCATAAAGGGCTGTACAACTTCCTCCTGGGTCTCTGTCTTGAAACACGTGCCTTGTAGCTCTGAGCCTGTGTAAGAAGCCCTCACGCTGAAGGGACCCTTCAGGAAGAGAGAGGGGTGCCCAGGAGCCCTAGCAGTTCCAGCCCCTGGTGTCTGAGTCCCCCCAGCACAGGTACCAGAAAGGCAGTGAGGGAGGGAGCTTCATGTTTCCAGTCCCAGCCGCTAGGTCATTGCAGTTGTGTGAGTGGGGAGGTAAGGACCACTTACCTGGGGCCAGTCAACCCCCAGAGTCCTGAATCATAATGACAAAATGTTCTGCTTGTCTTGGACGGCTACCTTTTGGTTAGTTATTATTCAGCAACTGATACGTATCAAATACACATACACATATGTGTGTGTACATATATACCTACATATACGTTTGGGGATATAGCCTGCTTTCTATTGTCCTCCAGTTTGTGTGTTTGCACACTTAAATCTGGCTTCCTCAACTGGGCTGCAAACTCCAGGAGGGCAAGGCTGTGTGGTCTGCGCCCTAGTTACCCTCTGCCGGAGTTAGACCAGCACGGTGGGTGTAACAACTACGCCGTGCATTGTTGAGTTAAATGGATGGAGAAACGTCTGTGTGTCCCTGAAAAGTCTGCTAGCATTACAGGATGCATCTGTGATCATAAAGAAATCAGAGTCTTTTGGTCTTTGAATCATTCTCAGAGGAACCTTATACCCTTGGAGAGAACCATTTGCTTGAAATCACTGAGAATAAGCCACTTGATTTGCTCTGCTTCTGGGTCATAGATAACGCAGCTCTCGCCAGCCCTCCCACCTGTAGGCACCTGACCGCCGGCCTCTTAGATTAGCCGGTGATTACGCCGGACCTTGTTTCCTTGGTCCAGGACCCCCAAGGAGTTTGCCATTTCCATCTTCAGATGAAAAAGCATCCCCTCATCTTCATGTTACCTAGGACATCAGAGATCTTTACGCAGTTAGGTTTGACAGTCTGGTCATATTTATTTGAGCGATGCAAGAAAAATAAACATCAGAGTCGATCCTAGAATAATAATATTTGTTCCCTCCCACCCCCCAAAAAATACATATCTCAAACATCAAAAGGGTCTTTCCTTTAAAAAATTATTTCAGTAGATTTTCTCCATCGATCTATAGGAAATGCTCCCAAATTCGGCGTTTACATGAGAAAAGGTCAAAGAAGTGATGATACGAACTTCTTTTTCATCCTTTGAAAGTCTGCTAAGTCATCCCACCCTACCCACCTGTCCAGTGTGCCCGGTGAACTGCAGGCCCACATCCTTAAGTACGTGTTAAAACAGTCCTTGGACGGTGGGGGTGGAGAGAGGACGTTCATTGCCTTTGATTAGCCTTTGCCTCAAATGGGCCCAAGATATTTCCTGGTTTATGACAGTAAATGCGTACGTTTGCCTCTGGCCTCTGTGACATCATGATGAAGCTTATTACATCACGAAGTTTATTGCATCACAAAATTTATGCCACCGCCTCTGCATCTTCCTGTCCCAAAATAATCATGTTGATTTCTTTAAGGGGTTCTTTGACTGTTTTCAACTCCAACCAACCCTGTAATGAAATATAAGCACATAGAAAGACACAAGCTAACCAGAAAAGACAAAAAATCCTAGATTCTGAAGGGGGCAAGCAATCATTGACTTGTCACGGGGAATGTGAGGGAGTTCTGACACCAGAACAAAGTGAAACCTGTCCTTCCGCCTTATTTTTTTATTTTTGGTACTTGGGCCTCTCACTGTTGTGGCCTCTCCCATTGTGGAGCACGGGCTCCGGACGCGCAGGCTCAGCGGCCATGGTTCACGGGCCCAGCTGCTCCGCGGCGTGTGGGATCTTCCCGGACCGGGGCACGAACCTGTGTCCCCTGCATCGGCAGGCGGACTCTCAACCACTGCGCCACCAGGGAAACCCCCGCCTTATTTTTAACACAGGTTGTGCTATTTATGAGTTTGGTCTCAACCAACTCAGGAACTGAGCAGAATTTTCCTTTTCTTCCTTTAAAAAAATATTAAACATGACTGCTTGTATGTACTTTATGTAATGGCCCGATTTAGTCAAAAGTTTGTTTGCTGCCTACCTTTCTTTTCTGTTTCTGAAGCTTCATAAATTAGTCTGGACTTGGAAAGCCTTTATTAAACACCTGCCTTCTATTGCTGTGAATTCCAGTTTGCCAGCTTCATGTGCGACATCAGAATCTGACACTTTGGGGAACGTGTATTCCTCCAGACTCCAAAAGGAAAGTGGGATGTGATTTCCCTGCCTTGGCTGTTAACTGGGTTCTGACAGCACTTTGCCTCCTAACACACTTTCTTGCTTCTGAGCCTTCGGGCATCACCTTCAGAGACATCAGAACTGCCACAGATGCGTCTTTGGCTGGCCTTGACCTTGAAATATTTATAGCTGAGGGCTTTGGAAGCCTGCAGGATCTCTTCGTGAATCTTTCACTGTACTGAGTGCGCTATGTCCAATCCTTGGTTTAACCATATGAGTTGGTATGAAATTAGGTCACCTCCCAGCCCTTTCATCATAACTCACCAGCCCATCCAGTGACCTTCACTTTCCCCAGCGTGCTATTTACCAGTGGGTCACACAGTTATTTCGGGCTGCATTAGTTCCATGGAGGACTTAATGCAGCTAGTAGCAAGTTTGGGGAACGTGTCACGTGCATTTAGTTTACTGGAAATTTTTTGCAGCAGGTTATGATCTAGGATATATTCTGGACTTGACTTCCCATCGTTGGATGCATTGGATTAATGCTCCTGTAGGAACAGTTATCAACTCTGAACAGAATAAAGAAAAACAATTGTTTAAAAGCTCTGGAAAGTGAATAAATAAAGCAAGCCAGAGACTGGAGGGTTTATGATGTTTCAGAGAAGGGAACCACACTGTGCGAGGGCCACACCCATTGGCTTTTCCCAGTGCAAGTTCCCAGGATGTGCACTGTGTGGGGATAGAGCTCTAGCAGAGCTACACCCATGATCTTATTGGGCTGAGACATCAGAGATTAGAGTGAGGAGCTCCCAAGCAGCTGGAATTTGGGGGACATCCCAGAAAGGAAGAATTCACAGAGGGAGAGCCCAAAACATGCATATAAGTTCCCCTGAAATTCTTGACTGACCCCAAAATTGTGCATGCCTACGGGGCAACTCCAGGCACTTTCTGGGGAACAGCAGCTGAAAGGCTGGAACTGCCGAGTAGAGATTTCAGTAGCTACCAGCGCTGGGGAGACAGAGTTTGCAGTTCAAGTCGCCAAAGTTAAAGAGGGTTGCTTAAACAGCTCAGACTTTCCGTTGAAAACCTAAGGATCGTATATCAGGACTAAGAATATAATAAAAATAGCCTTTATTAGAAAAAAGACTAAGACCAGCACCAGAGATGACCCACCACTAATTTAACTTTCTGCTCCAACAAAACTCAGCACTCTTCAGAGGAAGACAGCAGAGTCCAGAGTCTCCTCAGTGCATCTGTACAGTCGAATATACAGTCAAACATTACTAGACACACCTCAGGTAGATTCTAGATCCTCTTGCTTTGATCTGCCTGCTCCACTGTGGCCAGTTTTGCTCTGCTAAATACAAGACAGCACAAGGCTTTCTTAAGATATCTTTTTTGTCATCAGTTCATATATACCCTTGGTCTGTACCCTGAGAGCCTAGTTGGAGAACAGAGTCCATTGTGGAATCAAAAGGCATTTAGTCTCTTTCACTCAAAGCTGTAATGTGCCGTTACTTGAGCCCAGTGATGGGCTAAGAAAATGGAGAGAAATGGCTATAAGAATTACTTTTTGTTTAGGATTAATTACACTTTTAATTTTCATTCATATTCAGTGACAGATATTTTCCAAAAGATGGATCCATGATAGTTGGAGTCTAGACTTTGGATGCACAAACTTAATGATCCAACAAAAAGAGCCTTGAGTTCTAGTCTACGCTTCAAAGAGTTTCTGGTGTAACTAGAAGATCCTTGAGTGTTTTGAGCCCAAACCATAGGTAAATTGTCAAAAGTATCTAATGTATGATAACATAAAGGGAAAATGGTTTCCTCCAGGTAACATCTTCATTTGTCCCTCAAGGAGAGTCCAGGGGTTGCCAAATACTAAATTAAGAGTAAATACAGCTTGTATTTTGCCAACTGAATTAGCCAATAGTTTGTCTATTTATTTACATCTCTTCCTACAACTAGCTGTGAGTTTTCTTAGATATTTATTTCATTATTATAGACTAGATTTCAAGATAATATTTTATAAATGGGTAACCACCTAATACATCTGCTTGAATATATTTGGCATATTTGGCGATCATACTGAAACTTTTTTTTTTTCAGTATGTGTTCTGAATATGTTGTTTTTAATTGAGATATAATTGATTATTTAAGCACTTTTAATCTCCCTCCAGCTTTTCAATGGATTATACTCAAAATCAGGTGCAGATCAAAGGAAATGACAGTTATCACTATTACCAGGAGTAACGAGGGCCAGTTATTCTTTCTTTTTAGGATTTTGTCAGCAAAGCTTCAATGCAGGGAAATAAGAAGCACACATGCCCCCGTTTCCTTTCCCATAGCCATGGCAGACATTATTAGCAGATCACGATGCTCTACCACAATGAACCCCATCTAAGATGCAGCCAAACATTCAGTCATTACCAATCAACTGATGAACATATGAGATGAGACCTACTTTCTATCCCTGAAATTGATGATCATGGAATAACATCATGGAGAAAAAGAAAGCAGGTTTTAAAAGGGGAAGCAGAGGAGAACTTTAACAGTGCTTCTCACCAAATCCTTCTGCTAACTACCTTTCCATCTATAGACCAATAGAACACTAAAGGTTGCTTCTAGCTCTGAAATGTGATGAGTTAACATTTTAAAAAATCACTGATTTTGAAACTACCAGTCATTTGGCATGCACACTTCATCTTCAGTAGAATAAACGCTTAAAGAGTGAACGTTTTCAACATAGATTCCTGTAGGGAATTGTTACATTCAAAAATAACTATTTTAATGACATTTCTCCTAAGAAAGTTTTTCACATAGGCTCATCCTCCCCAAGGGTGCTGAGAAGGAATGGACATTCTTTCCAACCCTCGTGTGTCAGAGCCGTGTAGTGGGTTTCTGCATACATCAGAAACCCACTTGTTGGTCTGTATTTCTCTGGATCGAGAAGCAGACATGGGAACACAAGAGATGCAATACCTGGGTCAGACCCCAGTTCATCCATCCAAATGTTCTGTCTCTGCCATTGGCACCAAGGGCACCAAGGGACATTTTGAGGAACAGAGCAGCCCAAGGAGAGCATAAAGTTCTGAACACCACAGAGCTATTTACCATAAATGTTTCATTTCCTTTAATAAGAATTCATTACTGACACAGCTGTGATGATCCCACAGGAGCAACAACTGCGAGTGGTAGGCTCTCGCCTCTGCAAAGAGGCCTCCTTCCCTCTGCGGCCATGCCTGTGGCCTGAGAACACAGCACTATTCATGGGATCACTGTACTTTCTACAGTAGCTGCTGGCTCAGGCACTTGAGCAGCATGGGTGCCTTGGTGTTTTATTATTGATAAAGAAATATGTTTCTAGTTCATCAAATTACATTTCAGGGCCCTGCCAGGCCAAAATTCTATGTAAGTAATGACTGGGGTTCTTCAGTTGCAAAGAATGTCTGTTCCCTTCCAGGAGAAAAGCTCGTGGGATGATTGTTTAAAATCTTTTGCCAATATGGACATGAGAAAAAGAGCTCTGGACTGGAAATCAAGGAGTTTGTCATGGGTGTTGGATTAACTTCTGTACCATGAAAAAGGGGCAAAGACCGTCTCCTAACCTGCGTTCAGGAAGGAGGTGGTTCTGTGCTGCTGTTGACAATGCAGGATGCATCACTTCTCTATAAATGCATGGAAATGAGGCCATTATTGGAGGTAAAATTCACCTGAATATGGATGAATTCTCTGCTGGAGAGACTAACCTTTGTTGAAATGGAGGGGTGCAAGAGTGCAAAATTCCTAGCTCCCTCTGTCTAAATGTGGATTTGCCAGAAGTAGGCCCTCAGGCAAACTCAAGTACAAGTTCATTTTGGAGATGGTTTAGATAGGGGAGTCAGGAAAGGAGACAGGGAGGGGAATGCAGCCAATCAAAGGAGTGTTACAAAACCAGTTGTCACTCTGGGTAGCTAGAGCTTAATCCCGCTGAGAACTGTAGCAAACAGCACAGAATACACCTCAGTTCTCTCAGCCAGGCGGTGAGGGAGCTGGGGTACTTATACACCCACCTCCCATCAGACTTTGGTGGAGGGCTTCTCCCGGGGCAAAGAGCCATAGAGATTCTCCAGCTCATCCAGCCTGCAGGATCTGGGCAGAGCTCCCATCCTCAGCTTTGGAGAAAGCCCTCAGGCAAAGAGATGCAAGTGCTGGGGGTTACCCAGACTGAAAATGGTAGGACCCCAGGAAGGTGGGCAGGGCATTGATGCCTTGGGAAACACCTCCTGTCCCTATTTCTCCTTCTCCATTATTTAATAGAGTAAAAGGACCTACCATTTAATCATTACTTACCTGATTCTAGGTACTGCATATTTCATAAGTATCATCACAATTAATCCTCATAATAACTGTATAAACTGCTATTGTTTTCATTCTCTCATTTGCACATTAAGAAATTAAGACTGGAAAAGGTTCAGGAATTTTTTCCAAGGCGCCAGAGCTCATGAGTGGTGAAGGAGGGCTTCAAATCCAGGTGTTCAGGCTCTTATAAAACCCTGGCTTCCTGTGCTAAGCAAATGTCACCACATAAGCATTTGGCTGAGACGACCTTTGTCAGTGAATTGGACTCTGCTACTTTTTGAGTAATAGTTTGAGGGGCCCTAGATTGAGGCTTCTGGTTACCATGACCCGTGTTACATCCTTCTTCACAGAGATGTTATCCACCGTCTTGCTTCCACACACACATCCACCCATTTGAGTCTAGGACTTCATTTCTGGCTTTTGAAAGGGAGGACTTGCACCCTTAAAAGTCAAGGGAAATAAACCCTTCGGTTGCCTCTAAGTGGTCAAATCAAAAAAAAAAAAAAAAAAGTCAAGGGAAAAAAAATGGTCCATTTGCCTTTTCTAATACAGAGGGACCAACATGCTAGAAAGTCAGACCTCAACTATGACGGCTCCTCCATGAACATGGTGTGAACATGGGCTGGTTACTTGCCTTCTTTGGGCCTTGGTTTGCTCATCTATACGTTGAGGATAATGATTCCTATCCCATGGAAGCAATGAAAAAGTGGTAAATACATATTTACAGTACTCCATAAAGATTAGTTCTGTGCTTCAATTCAGGACGCTTAAATTATTGGTGTGATTTCAGAGTTGAGGCTTCCCTTGCTTCCAGCCTAACGTTTTGTTCACTCATCTGTTAAATCCTCAATGATCAGGACTGTGCATCCTTTATCTTTCTGGGACTGGGGTTAAGTACAGTACCCAGAGTATACATGGTAAGGGCTAAATAAGTACTTTTATTTTTTGCACAATTTTGATTTGTTAGTAAGTTTTCCATTGTTATTGACAGTCCTTAGAATGAGACGCAAATTCCATTGATGACCTCACAGCAGCCTGCGCCCTCCTGTTGCCATCAGGCTCCCCCTTGTACCCCTGTGTCCTGCTCAGCCTCACTGAGCCTGAAATGCCTGAAACTGTTCTTCTTTTTTTTATACATATACATGTATCCACTCTTTTTTATTTTTTAGATTCTTTTCCCAATTAGGCCATTACAGAGTATTGAGTAATTCCCTGTGCTCTACAGTAGGTTCTCATTAGTTATCTATTTTATATATGGTAGTGTGTAAATGTCAATCCCAATCTCCCAATTTATCCCTCCCCCCCTTTTCCCTTGGTAACCATAAGTTTGTTTTCTACATCTGTGACTCTATTTCTGTTTTGTAAATAAGTTCATTTGTACCCCTTTTTTTAGATTCCACATATAAGCAATATCATGATATTTGTCTTTCTGTGTCTGACTTACTTTACTCAGTAAGACAATCTCTAAGTCCATCCGTGTTGCTGCGAATGGCATTATTTTGTTATTTGTTTAATTGCTGAGTAATATTCCATGTATACATGTACCACATCTTCTTTATCCGTTCCTCGGCTGATGGACGTTTATGTTGCTTCCATGACCTGGTTATTGTAAATAGTGCTGCGATGAACATTGGCGTGCATGCGTCTTTTCGAATTATGGTTTTCTCAGGGTATATGCCCAGTAGTGGGATTGCTGGGTCATATGGTAGTTCTGTTTTTAGTTTTTTAAGGAACCTCCATACTGTTCTCCATAGGGGCTGTACCAATTTACATTCCCACCAACAGTGTAGGATGGTTCCCTTTTCTCCACACCCCTCCAGCATTTATTGTTTATAAATTTTTTGATGATGGCCATTCTGACCGGTGTGAGGTGAGCCTGAAACTTTTCAAGTTGTGGATACATCCACTTTCACAGATTCTTTTGCAGGTAATTTTGTTCAGGGGCATTCATTCATGACGAATGTGTTCATTTGATCAATGAACACTCATTAAGCAACTGTCTATTACAGGTGCTTAGGTAGGCATAGGAGATACAAAGAAGAATAAATTTCCTCCAGCCTTACCCACGCTTCCCCAGTCTAGTGGAGAAGACACGAGAAACCAAAGGTTGCCTTGAAGCCTCATGTGCAAAATGCTGTAGGGATGCTGAGGACATGTTTGCTATTGCATTGCTTGGATACGCTGGGTAACAAACAGCCCCAAATCTCAGTGGCTAAGAAGAATACAAATGCTGTTTATTATTCATACTACCAAATGTGCACATCAGGGGTGTGGGATTCTGATATCAGTTACTCAGGGACCAGGCTGATGGAAGATTCATCCTGACAGATGTTTCCGTGAAGGCTTAACCAAGAACGCACAAGGTAGTGAGTCAGACACTGGCTGTGAAAGTCTGCCTAGAAAGGGCAGACAGCCTGTTGTTTTGTTCACATTTCATTAACCAAAGCATACGGCATGGCCCCATCTAACCATGCAGCGGGCCTACACGTGTGCTCCTTCCAGGTCTTGGAACAGGAAGAAATGGGATATTTGTCCACAGGCTGAAAGGCCATCCAAGTTGGAATCCAGTTGTTGGGTGTTTTATTGAATTGTCTCTTGCAGTGTCCTTTCTCAGCTAATAATTCTGTCCTGGGTGTACACAAAAGCTGTGTCCTGGGAGAAGCGCTCTCTGAGTCCATTCACTTGGTATTTGTCATTCTCTTTCGTGGACCCGGACCTGGTGGGTGCTGCCCAGAGAGAGGTCCTGCCCTCCGAGAGCTCACAGGGTGGTCGAGTCCAAGGTACGACTGCAGTTTGTTGGAAAGTCACATGTTGGGTACACACACAGTATGACAGGGCCACCAAAAGAGGGTCGGGAAGGCTCTGTGGGAGGCTGAGTGTTACCACACCTGGCAGACTGCGTTTCCCAATGTTCGTGCCAGGGGACCAGGGAGCAGCAGGCATCACGGGGGCGAGGGGTGGGGGAGTACCAGGACAGATCAAAGCGTCTAAAAGAGAAGCATGAAGTCATCCATTGCTGCAGGGGAGGAGTTGGGCAGTGTCAAGACCCCAATTCTTGGTGCGATCCCCAAGGGGCCAATCAAGATGCTCTAGGTATTTTGTGATTAAAAAAATAAACAGGGGCTTCCCTGGTGGCGCAGTGGTTGAGAGTCCGCCTGCCGATGCAGGGGACACGGGTTCGTGCCCTGGTCTGGGAAGATCCCACATGCCGCAGAGCAGCTGGGCCCGTGAGCCATGGCCGCTGAGCCTGTGCGTCCGGAGCCTGTGCTCCGCAACGGGAGAGGCTACAACAGTGAGAGGCCCACGTACCACACACACACACACACAAAAATTACAAACAAAAAAGTAAACAAACCCTGGATGAGAGAAGGGCATTGTGTTGGTTGCAGCCTCACAGATTCCTTTCACTCTGGTGTTTTAAGGGAGGCTGGCCTTTTCAGGTGTGTTGATCTTCACTTTGGGCTGCTCCATTGGATCAATACGTAATTAGTACGTCTAAAGATGCCGTGAAGGCCCCTGCTGCATTAAAAAAGAAACCCAAAAAACTCTCCATCCCCTTCAAACCTCCATTTAGACTCATCAAACTCAGGCCTCAGGAAACCGGCCAGGAGAGAGAAGCAGACCGCTGATTGCCGTTGCCTTGGTAAGGGGAATCCGCTCCCTCCAGGCTCTGTGGTTTCCATGGGAACAGCACTGCTTGCCTCTGCCGCCCCAGGGCTGGCAAGATGTGCTGGAAAGAAAATTGGGGGAGAGAAAGAGACTTTGAGGATTTTGAAGGTGTTTGGGGGAACCCTCAGCTGGATGCGTTGCTGTTCCTAGCATGACAAGGGAACCTCGGGCTCCCAACGGCCCGAACAGGGAAGCACACTTACCAGATGCTCATGCACTCACACGGCTCCTTCAGACTGGATGCCACCCTGGAGAAACAGACGCAGAGGCCAGGCAGGCAGGAGTTGGTGACTGGCGGATTTTAACACTGATGCCGGGCAGCATCCCACCATCATTATAATTAGGAAGAAATGCAATAGGTACCCGGGAAGCACGGTGGGAGGTGTTTCACACACGCTGTCTGTGCTCTTCCCAGCAACACTGCACGGATGGCATCCACACCTCATCTCACAGACGAAGGAGGTGGACTCAGAGAGGAGAAAAGATAACGTGTGAGTGGTGTAGGTGGGATCTGAACCCAGCCCTGATTCCGCACGGTGGGTTCTTATGTGGAATGTAACCAGCAGTCCCAGGATGATGGTAAGTTCCCAGCAATGGTGAGCATCCTAGCTCAGGCCTTAAGAAACGCCCTTGGTTCTTTTGGATTTGGATGCAAGAAGCACCGGCAAGTGGAGGGCGGCTGGGATGGCATCAGTACCGCCATCAGCTCTGCGGGACGCACTGCAGGCCCCGCCTGGTTTTACGGGTGAGGAAACGGAGGCCAAGAAGTGCTGGGCAGAGTCTTCCAGTCCAGCAGCCACCCTGTCTCCGTTCACTCTTCTTGGGCAACTGCAGCTCTTCTGAAAGCACCGTTTCTGGGGCGTGCTCCGGACGCGCAGGCTCAGCGGCCATGGCTCACGGGCCCAGCTGCTCCGCGGCATGTGGGATCCTCCCGGACCGGGGCACGAACCTGCGTCCCCTGCATCGGCAGGCGGACTCTCAACCGCTGCGCCACCAGGGAAGCCCCAGCAGCTATTTTCTTGAACCGTAGGGCCAGCCAGGGAAGGCTGACTCACTCCATCCCCAGTCAGTGTCCCAGTCCCCTCCCTTCAGAGCTCTTCATCCTGCTGACACTTATTAGGCACCTGCTGTATGCACTGACCGTACTGTGTGCGTGGACCAGAGGCAGTGGAGACGAGGAACCGCAGCCATTTTTCAGATGGGCCAACAGGTGGATTGAGGCCCGCAGAGGTGAAGTGACACGTCGACAAAGGCCACACCGTGGGAGGCCTGGGTGTGAACCTCACAGCTCCAGATGCCCTACTGAGGATGCTTTCCGGGGCCCAGGCTGACCCCTTCTTAGGGAGATTAAACACCATCATACCAAACTGCTTTAGAACCTGGACGAAGCAACGCTGCGTGAAATAACAGCGTGTGTACTGGTAGACGCTGTGTGGGGTGCATAGGAGGGGCTGATGAGATAAGTCGTGAGCACTGGGGGCATCCCCCCAACAAAGCTGCTGCCCCCGTGGGTCTCTGGTGACAGGGCTGCTCCCGAGACACCTCCTCTGTGGCCAGGGTCGTCTGCTACTGCCCTTTGCAGATGAGCCAGAGAAGATTCTAACGTGGTGGATTCGATGCTTAATATAAGAACAGGTTACAATGCAGCTCACTGCGGTGCGCTCTGAACACTCAGGCACTGCCACGCTGGACTCGGAAGGCACAGCACAATGGTAGTTTACCCACACTTTTAGGCCCGGGCCCAGGGTCTTACTTCTGCCACCTCCACCCCACGCTCCGCCGCTCTGTGCTGACGCCAGTCATGCATGAGCAAGTTAGGGGCTCTTCCTCCTATTCATAGAGACACCCTGTCCCTCTTCCCTTGCATTTCCTCACAAGGGCGCTTGGAGGATCATGGAGATCATGGGCGTCCCCTGCAGACACCACGCAGCCCATGCAGGCATCACCACGCCACGTGCAAGGATGGTTTCTTGATGCGCCTGTGACTCTGTCTAGGGCCTTCTCTGTTCCCAGGAACACACCTGACTTGGCCAGTGCAGAGGTGTGCAGAAGTGTTAAGGGTCTGCCCTAAAGTGTTGAAGACAGCCTTAAAGGTGACGGATGGGGGTCCACGTATAGCCCCGGGGCATGCAGTGGCTCCCAGTGGGGCCCTGGCAAGTCTGAGCCTAGGTATCAGCTCCTTCCCTTTCTTATCTTACCTCTCCACTCCCCTCCTGGGGTCGCCTGCTGGCCTTCCAACTGTTGTCTGGGGGCCTGCTCTGGAGCGACCCGCCTATGAAGGAAGCGCATCTCTTGGAGGGCAAGGGGAGACAGCCCCAGCTCAGTTGTTAAAAGAAATCTCTTTTCGTGACATTTTTCCAAAAGATGATGTATCTCTAAGAGGGAGCGTGAAATACCTGCAGTATTCTCTGCAAGGTGTGCATTAGCTCTTTGAAATCATTGTAGTAATTTCCTCGGCAGCCCGGTGCATGTTTTCAGAGGGGCTGCCATGAAGGGGCGGTTGGAGTGGGAACCGTGTCAGGTGAGGCTTCCCGGGCACACTTCTCCTGGCCGCTCTTCCCACACGCCTGGGATCCACCAAAGAAGACTTCTGTTGCTGTTCAGAAGCAAACCAATTTGAAAGCATTTAATTAACTCTCCGCTGCCTTGCATTCCCCCCAGCTGACCCCCTGACACACCCACGCTTTGTCTCAGCCACTGCCCAGCCACCTTCAGCTCAGTGAGGAGGTCCGGCAGGGCCGGCTGCTCTGCTCACAGCCCCCAGCCCCCCCACTGCTACACTGGGATCGTCTCACGGAGAATTTCACCGATTTTCTCGTGGCCAGTCATGGGTTCCGACAGGAGGAGACACCCTTGACCGGGGACTAGGAGTTTCCGGCTGGTGATGAATCAGGCACCAGGCCAGGAAGAGCAGATCAAGACGGGGACACTGCCAAGCCTCCCACTCGCCAGAGAGAGAGGAGGGTCCCTGAGCCGTCAGGAAAGAGGAGCCTGAAAGAGAGTGCTGTGGTCCCCACGCCCACTCCCCCCTCCCGTCCCCCTCTCACCCCCGCCCAACATGTGCTTGGCCAGGACTTTGGACAGCATTCAGCCCCTCCGGCGTCAGCACTGGGCTCTGTGGGTCCTTCCCCTTCCAAGGGCACAGCCCTCAGCCTGGTCCTATCCAAGAGCCCCAGCCAGGTCCCAGGGTTGGCTGGGCATCCAGACCTCTGCCAAGACCCTCCCCGACCAAAACTCGAAGCCCAGAGGCTCCGCCTGGTCACGGTCATTCCACTCACCGCTGAGTGCCAAGGGGATTTAAAAACCAAAATGCGTGGATTCGAAACATAAATGTATCACGTACTGACATAGTACCCTTGATCAAACCATTCCTGCAGGTCCTGGTAGAGAGGCAGGGATGACGGAGTTGGCACGGTGTGGGCGCCTTGCAGACGCGGACTGGTAAGGCTGCCTGCACCATGGCCTTCACTGCCTTCACCTGCTGCCCTCAGCCAGGGTGGGGTAGGAGGGATGAAAGTAGCTGCTTCCATAGATCAGCACCAGAGGTACCTCGAAGCCCCCTCACTTTTCCCACCTCCTCCTCGCTGATGGTGGGCGGTCCCCACGCATGAATGTTCTGCGTGGCGCCCATCACAGGGCAGACCCTGGTTTCAGTTTCCCCAGGATGACGGCTGTCCTGATCGGTACACTAACCAGGCCAACCAAGCAGTCTCCACTTCTGGGGGTAGGTGGGCAATGGGATGGTCACATTTACCCGGGAGCTGCCCGGCGCTGAAAAGCCCCGTGACGGCTGCACAGAGAAATGCAAAGGAACAAACAGCCCACCTGCTTCCCTCAGGTGTGTGGAGGCAGAATTTAGATCAGATCAGGTCCCCTGCTTGGAGGGGCCCCCAGAAGGAAGAGGTCACCGGGTGGAGTAAGATGGTTAATAGATGCCGGGAGCCGGGATCACGGCACGAGGGCGGCCCCGGCCCGTCTGCTGGGTGTGTGGTCCTCGTTGTGGACCCTCTAGCATGGTGTCCAGTCCGGCTGCGCCTCGGGTTCCTCGTCTACAGCACGGGAGCAGCAGCTTTCCGTCCCGGGTCAGAGGCGTAGTGGGTGCCAAGTGCAGGGCCCACGCCTGCCAGGAGCAGAGCTCACTGCGTGCGCCGTTGTCAACTCTGCACAAGTCTGTGTGGCCGTCCTGCCCTCAGAGCCTCCGTCTCTGCCCATCCTGGCCTGTCAGCAGCCAGCCCATCCCACGGGCGCTGAGAGTTCATACAGACGAAGGGCACATCAGGAAGGACCTGTGGGCGGGGCTTGTCATCTTCAGAACCACGGAGTGGGGCTCAGGGTTGGCCAGGTCCAGGCACACGGTGGGCCGGACAGTGACAGGAAATCTGGGCTCTGGGTGCCCGAGGGTGAGAGACAGGCCTGCCCTGCAGGGTTCCCTCTCCTTAGCTTTGCCCCACAGCGGCCATCATCAGCATCCTGGGTTTGGAAAGTGGGCAGAAAGGATGATTTCTCGTGGTTTCTGCCCTGTACTGGACTCCCTGGGGAGGGGAGGGCAATGTGTTATAGAAGTGAGAGCTGGTTGGGAGTCATAAGAGGCCCAGGCCCCAGGCCAGGGCAGGAGTGGGACAAGGAAAGGAGGGACAGAGGGACCATTTAGAGCAGGGACTTAATCCTGTGTGTGCCACGGACCCCTGGGTAATCCCTGAAGCCTGCAGACCTCTGCTCGGGAAAACATTTCAGTGTTTGCAGGATGTGTGAGGTGACGGAGGGAGACTGGTCCACTGAAATGAAGTCGTCACTGTGTTAGAAGATAGACCTGCATGATCGTGGTTCCCGTGTTTTCTCACGAACCCTTGGTCACAGGTGGCGGTTTGCAAGCCACCCTCACTCTAAAGTGATGAGTGAGCCATGAGGATGGCAGGACAAGGGTCATGGACGTGTCTCCTGCGGGCAGAGCCCGGGCGCTTCTAGCACAGCTGCAGTTTGTTGCCTCCGTTCTTATCTGGAGGAAACACCAAATTCCAGTTAGAGATTTGTGAACATAAAGATGTAATCTTTCCTCATCCAGGTTCGTGGACCCCGTATCAGAACGAGAGTGGCGGCGCTGTCCCGGACCTCCCGCCCTGAACGTGTTGCCACCTGTACTGAGCTGTTTTTCTCTCTCCCTTCTGTAGCCCTGCACGAGTTCCCCAATGACATCTTCACCAACGAGGACAGAAGACAGGGGGCGGTCGTCCTCCACGTGCTCTGTGTAAGTACCCCTCTGGTGGCCCTGTCTTCAGGGCCGGAGGGAAGGCCTGGCGGGGGTCTGGGGGGCGGGGTGCAGAGAGGTGCTCTCAGAGGAGTCTCCCCTCCTGTTCACGTACCTGGTAGGGGGCCTGTGAGCCCCATGGAGGGCGATCTCCAAATGTACTTTTTAAAAAATGTTTTTATTGAAGTATAGTTGATTTACAGTGTTTCAGGTGTGCAGCACGGTGATGCAGTTACGTAATATATATGTGTGTGTATATATATACGTGGACCTATTCTTTTTCAGATTCTTTTCCATTATAAGTTATTACGAGATATTGAGTATAATTCCCTGTGGTTTACAGTTAGTCCTTGTTGTTTATCTGTTTTATATATGGAAGTGTGTATCCAAATGTAGTGTGTCTAAGAGGCCACGGGTGTGTACACTGGAAGATACCTGGATTTTTCTTTCCTTGATACCCATGCCCAGGGCGTGGGTTCTGAGGTTGCGCAGAGCAAGGGCTCTCTCTGCCGAAACGCCACCTTCTCGGGGAGGCCTTCCTTTTCCAACCAGCCTTTGTCAACTGCCTGTCTTTCCCCTTACCCGGCTTTACTTTTCTCCACAGCACCGAGCACTCTGTGACATAATATTATAGAGTTATTTGCTTACTGCCCGTCACCCTCACTCACACATCAGCCCCATGAGAACAGGGACGTAGTTTTGTGCGTGGCTTCCTTCCCAGACCTGTTCCTGGCACATGATGGGGACAAAGTATTTGTTAAATTCGTGGATTCAATGTAATGGCACGTAGTAGGTGGTCCACCACTGCCCTAGCACTTCGTCCACAGGCCCAGTGGCTTGAAGGCCTTTGGTTTTCCTTGTCCCCATTCGGAGAGTTTGGGGAGGGTGCAGGGGTGAAGCTGTCTCGAAGGAGTGGCTGCAGAACCAGAAAGACCCAGGGCAGAGGCTCCACCAGGTCCGTCCCCGTGCTTTCCCATCTCGGCGGCATTCACTCTCCCCCGGAATGCTCTTAATTCCGTCTGGTTACTTATTGCTGGGAAACAGTCTCCAAATTTAGTGACACACCCAAGAACCACTTTCTGTTTCTCATGGGTTCCAGGGGTCAGTAGTTCAGAAAGGGCACAGAGGGGATGCTGTACCCCCGGATCCGGGGCCCGGGGTGGGACGATTCGGATGGCTGGTGGTGACGCCGATGGCTGGGGCTGGAGCCATTGCTGCTGGAGGAGCCCTCGGAGAAGGCTCGTCCACTCCCTTGTTTGCTGTCCATGTCTGCGGTGCCCAGAGGACTAGGTCGGCTGCGACCGCTGACCAGAGCACCTTGGCGTGGCCCCTCCAGCGTGGCTGCACGTGGCAGCCGAGGGTTTGCAGAGGGAGGGTCGCGGTGACAAGGAAGAAGCCCTGAATGGCCCGGCCTTAGAAGTCACACACGTCATTTCCGGCGGCCTCTATTGCAGTCACACATACACCGTGACTCAGGGGAGGGGACAGAGACCTTACTTTTCCAACCACACCGGACCTGAGTAGGTCAGTGGGCGCACCCTGGGCTCTGGAGTCAGACCAGACGTGGGCTGGGGCCCAGTTCTGTGCTCCCTGCTTTGTGCGTGGCTTCCGGTAAGATATTTACCCTCTGGACGCATAAGCTGCCCTCAGCGTGACCCCCTTCCTGGTGAACTTTCCCCACGCACCCCAACCGGCCAATACTCTGCCTGAAAAAAAGGCACGAGGGATCTTCTGTCAGCAAAGACGTTCTCTAACAATGCCAAACGGTAGAGCAGACTCTGCAGCCTCCTGCCCTTCAGCGCAGCTACAGGCACAGAGCAGTTACTGTGGAGGGCAGCTGCCACCCCTGGCACCAGGGAGCCTTCCCGGTCACCGGGCTGAGAACGCCCCAGCAGCCTTAGCGCCCTGATGCCTCGGCACCTGAGAGATGAGGCTTCCCCTCTCGGCCCGGGCCCGAACGGCACGAGCTTCCGTCTCCCAAGGCAGTGCGGTTATCTGCCGATGGCGGGGCTCCACCTCCCACCGGGGTCCTGAGGAGGGTGCGTGCGCCTCGTCCTCCGTGAGCCGAGGGTCCCCGTAAGGCCTCTGCCCTCTGTGGCAGTGCATCCCAGGCAGGCATGAAGGGTAATTCTCCCCTTTGCTTAAAGGTGCTTTTTTTCCCCACATGCCTAAAGGGGTGGACATAAGCCTGCAGCTTCACACTTTGTCATCACTGGCTCTGACCCCCATCCTCAGCCCTGGGCCCTGCATCATAGAAACCACAGGGCAGGGAGTCCAGGGGCCAAGGTCAGCGTCCACCCCTTCAAGACCACGCTCCAGGCACCCGGAATTTCAGAATTCTCCACCCAGGCAGCCTGTACCTGTGGCCAAGGCCTGCGCAGGCCTCCTCCCGGACCCACCTCACGGAGGGAGGAGACCCCGGTGGAGAAGCCTGACCTCCTGCCTAGGGGGGTCCCCGTGTAGGCAGGTGCAGGATGGGGCCAGGCTCGGGCCAGGAGGGGCCCCTCTTCTCCACCTGTCAGGGTGGGCCTGCTGGTGGCCTCCCCAGGGTCAAGGAGCAAGTCTCGGTTATCCTACCCTTGAGAGTATAAGCCCCCTGGGGGGACCTGAGCATCCCGAGAAACCCTTACGCAGCGTCTGACGAGTCGCAGAACAAAAGCTGCTCAGTCCCTGATTGTTCAGCACTGAGACAAACCGTTCTTTTTACCCCTCCACCCGCTATGACACCCAACACATTTAAGGCGCTCAGAAATTGTCAGATGAATGTTGTTGGTTGTAAGAAAGGCTGCCAGGGCTAACCTGAGCCGTTTCGGTGGCCAGTGAACAGATAAATGCATGAGTCAGAGCTACGGGAGCTACACACAGGTTCCTGCACTCAGCCTGCTGGAAAGCACCTCCAAGCCCCTGCAACATGGTGGCACCGGGCTGGACCCTTCTAAAAGCCCGGACACAGCTCACCCTGCAGGAACCCGCTGTCCTGTAGGCAGGCCCACCTCTGGACCGCTCCCACGGTGTGTGAGCGTGGCCGTGCTCCCCCCAGTGCCGTGGGAATGCAGTGCTGAAGGGCAGCTGAGTGGGTTTGAAAAGTGGGCAGGCATTTTCTAAAGGAGAAGGGGGAAGGGATTCCAGACAGGAACCAGAAACCCGTGATCGAAGATGTAGGCCCTCGAGTCCAGGGGTTCTGGAGTGAGCGGAAACTAAGGTGGGAGGGTGGGAGGTACCAAGAGGTGACTCGACTGCTGGCTTGGAAGTGCGGGGAAGCAGCCCCCAGTCGCCATCCCTCCTCGCCTGGGGAATTGGATCAGGCATGGCCAGAGGTGACCAAGAGCAGTCTGCTCCCCAGCCAGGCGACAGAGGTCCAGGAAGTCCAGTGAGGAAGGCTCAGGACCATTTGGGTAGGGGTCCCAGAATCCAGGTTCCTGAGGAACACCTCTCAGGACATCATAAATGGGATGTGGGGACTCATCTGGCCTCCTCCAGTGAGGGGAGGGAAGCCCTCTGTGGGAGGGTCCCAGAGCCATGTCCTGTCACCCCAGGCCGCCCCAGGGAGAGGGCCCCAGGAACCGACTGGCAGTGATTTGGGGTCTCCACAGGAGTGCCTGAGCCTTTCAGAGTATAACCCAAAACCTGATTAAACTTTACATTTGCACCTAAACTCACACACCCCTTTGCACACAGACCCGGTGCGTTTGCTTTTCACGGGAGGCTTTTCGCGTAGCTGCTGTGCTCAGCCGGGTGCTGGCCTCTGGTCACAGGTGGTTCCGAGGACTCCCCGAAACCATCCTTCAATCTTACTTGTCAAAAAAGCTTACCTCTCTTTTTCTTTTCTTTCACACAAATGCTTCCCTCTTTTGTGTGAGCTTTGTGGAAATCACGTAGCCATTTCTGGTTAAAATTTCCCCACACTGACTTCAACCTTCCCTTGGCTTTTTCTGGTTTTGTGGCTATCAGAAATGCTCAGGCCTGAGACTGCACTAGAAAAAGAGTCCTTCCGACTTTCTTTCCATATGGGTTCCTTCCTAGAGTGCAAATCCGTCGTCTGTGTAACTTTATCAACAATGACTATCCCCGAGGAAACACACTTGTCTGAGAACTTGCTTTACAGTCAGCCTGTTCTAACGTTGAGATGCTGAAAGCAGTGTTCCTGGTCTGTGAGGAGATGTGCACCCTAGAAACTCATGGGCCCTGCCCCAGATGGACAAGCAAGCCTGGAAATAACTTTGTGGAATCATGCTTTGTTGGTGATTTATAAATACCTTGTGACGTTTTGCTGCGCGTCCTGCGTGTAGACAGCCGAATCTCTGCGATTGTGGGCCGGGCTCCACATTTTCTCTTCCAGTGAAGAAGCTTTAAGTCATCCATGTTTGAGATTCTTTCTCAAGACTGGTCTGTCTTTAATAAATCAGCCTCCACAGCAGAAGTAAATGCCCCCTGTGTACCTTGTTAGCTTTCGAAGGGATTCTGCCTAAGTTTTGAGCCTTCTTTTTGCATTTTTAGTGTGATTCCTCTCTTTTGGCGGGCAGAGATTTCTACATGCTTGGGTGTGAGGTGGTAAGGTATCGCACTCCTGGAAATGAACGTGGAGGCCTTACAAATGCAAATTCTGCTAAGTGAGTCTGGAAGATGGGCTGCTAGCTGGTCCAGTGACTCAGACCCACCCATGGACCAGCCCAGGAAAGAAACATCAACGAGAATGTTTCTGACATCCATCCTTATATTCTAAAACCTAGACACTCTGTGCCCATGGAAGAAACTTCTTCCTCCGAGGAGCCTTTAGGGTCACATCAGGCTTCCTAGGGTGGCCAAAGGGATGCTCAGGCCACCAGGAGGTCCCTGACCGTCTTCCTTCAGCCAGCTCTGTCCGGTGGGGGGACTCCCTTGTCCATATGTCCATCCTCACTGCATCCCAGTGTCCAGTATCCATTAGTGGCTCCCACGTGAGGAGAGGAGGTGGGATCCCAACAGCGTGGGTGTTAGAGAAGCACAGGCAGGAGCCATGTGCTGGGCCATCGTGCGAGGGCTCCCGCCCAGGGAGGTGCTCCAGGAGCAGCAACGGGGACCGTTCATGTCAGTCCCTGCAGCATCCCCATAGGATGGTGTCCAGGACTGGATCCCCAAGGTTGGTGGTCTCCCCAAGCCCCCAGCTCCTGTCCACATTTCTCTCCTCCTTCTCTGCCCCGGAAGTTTTTAATCTGGTCTAGGAATTGGGGAAACTCACTCTGTGCGCCTGCATCCAGATTCTCCCTTATTCCCAGATCAGCTTTTTGAACTCAAGAACTTGCTCATTTCTGTCTCGTGATTCCATGAAGACCTCCTGTCTCCCCAGAGCTGCAGAGGAAAACAACTGGCACTGGAGGAAGGCCCCTGGGACAGAGGTGGTGAAATGTGATTGGAATTCGAGGGTGAGGCTGTTCAGATATCGTCCTCCCTCTGCAATTGTGGTTTCTCTAGGTCCAGTCTGTATTTCCTTGATGTCGCGGCATTGCCTGCCTAGCCCAAGCAGAGTGCCTGCGTGCCCTGGCTCTCTCTGTCCTGCCCCCTCTAGGCCATCTCTGCCCCCGAGCTGCCCCCGGCTCCCCCTGGCGTCC
Organism: Lagenorhynchus albirostris; assembly: GCF_949774975.1. NCBI lineage: Eukaryota > Metazoa > Chordata > Mammalia > Artiodactyla > Delphinidae > Lagenorhynchus > Lagenorhynchus albirostris. Next base: position 47,319,220 of record NC_083109.1, on the reverse strand, counting down.
TCTGCCTCTGCTCTGCTTGCTCACTCCCCGCCCCACCCGCACTGTTCACTGTCCCTTAATTCACAACCCCCAGAAGCCTCGTGTTTTTTCTGCCAGACCATGGGTCACCCGCCGACCTGACACTTGGCCAGGTCTTCATCAGTCAGGGACACTGAAGCACAGGAGGGTGGGCGGATCCTGAAGGGGGACTCTTGGCTTTGCAACCTGCACCCTAACTCCAACCTAACCCCCCACCCAGAGCGAGGCGAAGGCTACTTTGGATGTGCTCCCTGGGAACCCGGGGGAGAGCCCCATCTCAGGTGGGAAGGACTCCCTTCCTCTCCCTGACTCCTCCAAACTCCAGTCCCCTTTCAGTCCTGCGGGAGGGGGCTCTCTGGAAGGGGCCTCACTCAGTGGATATCATTTCCTTGTGGGCTGGGCTGCTTCCAGTTATCTGTTTAATTATAATATCTGGAAAATAGTTTCCTTGGATCCACTCCCTTGCCTGGGGCCTAGATTGCTTTTGTTAAGAGCCAAAGAATAAACTAATTGATGCCCTAGCCAGTTCTCAGGGGATGGAGGGGCTGGGGTACCAGCAGGAGGTGGAGGGGGCCCTTCCTGCCCCCCCACCCCCACCCCCCACCCCTTGCCGACCTGGAGAGGCAGCTCTGCATGTCAAAATGCCACCTCAGCCCCAGGGGTTATTTTTAGCTCTCCAAGGCCAGCTTTTGCTTTTTTGGGCCTGAGACTCAACTTTACTTGCATAGACCAGCGCTATCTAGTAGCACTTTCTGTGCTGATGGAGGTGTTCTCTCTCTGCTCCTTCCAATACGGGGGCTGCTGGCCACCTGTGGCTACTGAGCATTTGAAGTGTGGTTAGTCTGACTGAGAGGTTAGTCTGATTTTAAATTTTATTATAATTAATATAGGTTTAAATAGCCACAAGTGGAAGGGGCTCCCCTAGAAAGCCTAGAGATGAATTCTAATTCAGCATCATCCCTCCCTTTGCTTATGTTGTCAACTCAAAATCACGAAGCAGAGGTGGCCGGGAATAAAAGGTCACCAGGAAAGAGGCGCTGCTCCTTTACCCCAGCCTCTGATGGATTTAGTAGCTCCAACAAACGGGATGCAGAGAAGGCACTGCCAGGCCACCAGGACGGGATGTTTGATGAGAGAGTAGGACACCGAGATTAGGAGTGAGAAAGTATATCACCAACATGCTGGGGGCTTTGGAACAAGTTACAGAACTTCTCCTGGCCTCAATTTCCACATCTGTAAAGTGGGAGTACATAGTAGATACTCAGGAAATGTTAGGTTTTTTAGTCTTCACCTTCTCCCCACCCCACATCCCTCTAAGGGCAGCTCACCTGTGCTTAACCCATCACAAAGGACCAGAGACAGACCCACTGGGAGACAGCCCCGTCTTGCAGGGCACCAGGATAGGGGGTGTCCCAGAGACCTCTGTGCAACTGGCATTTCCACCCAGGGCCCAGGGCTCTGGGAGAGGGGCTGCCTCAGGGGTTTTAACATTTAAGGGGACCCACAGGATCTGGTCAGCAAGGCCCTGGCACAAGCTCACTGGTGAGGTAGATGTGTTTAGTTAAGGGATTTCACCCTGGAAGAGAAAAATGATTAGAGGAGCTTGTGGAATTTCCTGTTTACTCTTGGAAAAGTGCTGAGCATGTCCTTAATTTGTCAGTGTCAACTCAAAGCTAAAACTGGTGTCCAGAGAGGCTTAGTACAAAGAGGGTAAATTATGTTCCCATAGATCTTAAGTTACTCACTCCTCTCCTCGCATGAGACCCAGTTCAGACGACCCAGGGCTGACCATTAGGCACCATGGGCTGCACACAGCTTGGCTGGTGGTTGATTCTCCAGGACCCGGAGCTGGATATAAAGCCTGGAGGTTAAGAGCACGCACTTTGAGTGACGCCCACCTGAGGCTCAGTCCTGGCTTTTCTACCGATGAGCCGCGTAGCCATGACAAGCTGCTTTACCTTGCCACGCCTCCGTTTCCCCATCGGTCCCTGGAGGTAAATGCACGCCCATCTCATCTGGCTGCTTTCAGGAATCATGAAGACAGGCGTGCAAAGCTCCTGGCGGAGCATCTGGCGCTGCCTGGATTATGCCCCACCTGTACCCACTTAGTATTTACAGCGGGTGTGTGCCTGCCTGACCCCCCATCATCCAGCCCCCGTGACTCTGGGCTTTTTCTGGTCCCCAGAGCCCCTTCTACCAGAATGCAGGGCAGCACAGATGTGCCAGGAAGTCACCAGCCCCCAGAAGTAGCCCTCAGACAGAGAGGGGTTGGTGAATAAGTAAATACCTCGGTTCCCTTGTGCCTCGGATGTGCTCACGGAAACGCCACCCTGTCTCCCGCAGTTGTCCAAGCAGGGATAAGCTCTAGGTGCCCATCCAGCATCTTGCTGGATAACACACCTTGACGAGCTGCCCGTTCTTCCCCAACTCAGTTTCCTGCTCTTCTCCGGGGGGCTCTTCCTGAGATTCCCCCCTCCCAGTTAAAAGACTTGCACTGGAATCCTGGAATCCAGTTCTGCTTCTGAGGCAAAGGCTGAAGAGATATCACCTACCATTATTATTATGCACATCCGTTCCCTCTCTAAAACCCATGAGGCTACAGGAGAGGCAGAATTCTGAGACTCCAGCCCCTTCTGGACAGGCACACACTAAGGTGCGACACGAGTTGATCTACTGTGTCTTTGGTTCACGTCCTGAACGCAGCGCAAGAGAGAAAGAAGCTTTGGGGGGAATGAGCTTTGGAGCAGACAGTGTCACATTGGATCTTATGAGGAGCCCCAAAGGGTGATGGGAGAGAGCATGCACATCGCTTAGATACCAAACGTTTACCCATGGGGACTGGACACCCGCAGCCTGCTGTATGCTTCTCTTCACCTTATTTATCGAATTTATCACTTGGTCCACGCTTCCCCACTCTAATTATTTTATTTTCCTTTATTTTCTTACATACAAAACAAACTTAATTTCTGTGTTCCTCTGAGATGACATTGCCAACAGTCCCAGTCTGTGAATAATAGTACTGTACTGACTACAATTTTGTAGTATTTTTTCCTCTGTAAAGTGTAAGTTCAAAAGCTAAACACACAATGAGATACTGATACTTAGCCTAAAGAACTAGTCTTTAGCAAACATTGACCAAATCAATCTGGAAAAAATAGCCTGTTACATGCTCTAATTTATCAGAAAACACTCCATGTATTTTTCTTTTTGAATTTTATTTATTTTTTTATACAGCAGGTTCTTATTAGTCATCCATTTTATACATAGTAGTGTATACATGTCAATCTCAATCTCCCAATTCATCACACCACCACCACCCCCGCCAATTTTCCCCCTTGGTGTTCATACGTTTGTCCTCTACATGTGTCTCTATTTCTGCCCTGTGAATTGGTTCATCTGTACCATTTTTCTAGGTTCCACATAAATGTGTTAATATACGATATTTATTTTTCTCTTTCTGACTTACTTCACTCTGTATGGTAGTCTCTAGATCCATCCACATCTCTACAAATGACCCAATTTCCTTCCTTTTTATGGCTGAGTAATATTCCATTGTATATATATACCACATCTTCTTTATTCATTCATCTGTCGATGGACATTTAGGTTGCTTCCATGACCTGGCTATTGTAAATAGTGCTGCAGTGAACACTGGGGTGCATGTGTCTTTCTGAATTATGGTTTTCTCAGGGTATATGCCCAGTAGTGGGATTGCTGAATCATACGGTAATTCTATTTTAGTTTTTTAAGGAACCTCCATACTGTGCTCCATAGTGGCTGTATCAATTTACGTTCCCACCAACAATGCAAGAGGGTTCCCTTTTTCTCCACACCCTCTCCAGCATTTGTTGTTTGTAGATTTTCTGATGATGCCCATTCTAACTGGTGTGAGGTGATACCTCATTGTAGTTTTGATTTGCATTTCTCTAATAATTAGTGATGTTGAGCAGCTTTTCATGAGCTTCCTGGCCATCTGTATGTCTTTGGAGAAAAGTCTAGGTCTCCTGCCCATTTTTGGATTGGGTTGTTTGTTTCTTTAATATTGAGCTTCATGAGAGGTTTATATACTTTGGAGATTAAACCTTTGTCCGTTGATTCATTTGCAAATATTTTCTCCCATTCTGAGGGTTGTCTTTTCGTCTTGTTTATGGTTTCCTTTGCTGTGCAAAAGCTTTGAAGTTTCATTAGGTCCCATTTGTTTATTTTTGTTTTTATTTCCATTTCTCTTGGAGGTGGGTCAGAAAGGATCTTGCTGTGATTTATGTCAAAGAGTGTTCTTCCTATGTTTTCCTCTGAGAGTTTTATAGTGTCCAGTCTTACATTTAGGTCTCTAATCCATTTTGAGTTTATTTTTATGTATGGTGTTAGGGAGTGTTCTAATTTCATTCTTTTACATGTAGCTGTCCAGTTTTCCCAGCACCACTTATTGAAGAGACTGTCTTTTCTCCATTGTATATCCTTGTCTCCTTTGTCGTATATTAGTTGACCATAGGTGCATGGGTTTATCTCTGGGCTTTCTATCCAGTTCCATTGATCTATATTTCTGTTTCTGTGCCAGTACCATATTGTCTTGATTACTGTAGCTTTGTAGTATAGTCTGAAGTCAGGGAGTCTGATTACTCCAGCTCCGTTTTTTTCCCTCAAGACTGATTTGGCTATTTGGGGTCTTTTGTGTCTCCATACAAACATTAAGAATTTTTGTTCTAGTTTGGTAAAAAATGCCATTGGTACTTTGATAGCGATTGCATTGAATCTGTAGACTGCTTTGGGTAGTATAGTCATTTTCAAAATATTGATTCTTCCAATGCAAGAACATGGTATATCTCTCCATCTGTTTATGTCATCTTTAATTTCTTTCATCAGTGTCTTACAGTTTTCTGCATACAGGTCTTTAGTCTCCCTAGGTAGGTTTATTCCTAGGTGTTTTATTCTTTTTGTTGCAGTGGTAAATGGGAGTGTTTCCTTAATTTCTCTTTCAGATTTTTCTTCATTAGTGTATAGGAATGCAAGAGATTTCTGTGCATTAATTTTGTATCCTGCAACGTTACCAGATTCATTGATTAGCTCTAGTAGTTTTCTGATGACATCTTTAGCATTCTCTATGTATAGTATCATGTCATCTGCAAACAGTGACAGTTTTATTTCTTCTTTTCCAGTTTGTGTTTTTTTCTTTCTTTTTCTTCTCTGATTGCCGTGGCTAGGACTTCCAAAACTATGTTGAATAATAGTGGCGAGAGTGGACGTCCTTGTCTTGTTCCTGATCTTAGAGGAAACGCTTTCAGTTTTCACCATTGAGAATGATGTTTGCTGTGGGTTTGTCATATATGGCCTTTATTATGTTGAGGTAGGTTCCCTCTATGCCCACTTTCTGGAGAGTTTTTATCATAAATGGGTGTTGAATTTTGTCAAAAGCTTTTTCTGCATCTATTGAGGTGATCATATGGTTTTTCTTCTTCAGTTTGTTAATATGGTGTATCACATTGATTGACTTGCATGTATTGAAGAATCCTTGCATCCCTGGGATAGATCCCACTTGATCATGGTGTATGATCCTTTTAATGTGTTGTTGGATTCTGTTTGCTCGTATTTTGTTGAGGATTTTTGCATCTATATTCATGAGTAATATTGGTCTGTAATTTTCTTTTTTTGTAGTATCTCCGTCTGATTTTGGTATCAGGGTGATGGTGGCCTCATAGAATGCGTTTGGGAGTGTTCCTTCCTCTGCAGTTTTTTGGAAGAGTTTGAGAAAGATGGGTGTTAGCTGCTCTCTAAATGTTTGATAGAATTCACCTGTGAAGCCATCTGTCCTGGACTTTTGTTTGTTGGAAGGTTTTTAATCACAGTTTCAATTTCATTACTTGTGATTGGTCTGTTCATATTTTCTGTTTCTTCACAGTTCAGTCTTGGAAGGTTATACCTTTCTAAAAATTTGTCCATTTCTTCCAGGTTGTCCATTTTATTGGCATAGAGTTGCTTGTAGTAGTCTCTTAGGATGCTTTGTATTTCTGCGGTGTCTGTTGTAACTTCTCCTTTTTCATTTCTAATTTTATTGATTTGAGTCCTCTCCCTCTTTTTCTTGATAAGTCTGGCTAATGGTTTATCAATTTTGTTTATCTTCTCAAAGAACCAGCTTTTAGTTTTATTGATTTGTGCTGTTGTTTTCTTTGTTTCTATTTCATTTATTTCTGCTCTGATCTTTATGATTACTTTCCTTCTGCTAACTTTTGGTTTTGTTTGTTCTTCTTTCTCTAGTTCCTTTAGGTATAAGGTTAGATTGTTTATTTGAGATTTTTCTTGTTTCTTGAGGTAGGCTTGTATTGCTATAAACTTCCCTCTTAGAACTGCTTTTGCTGCGTCCTATAGGTTTTGGATCGTCATGTTTTCATTGTCATTTGTTTCTAGGTATTTTTTGATTTCCTCTTTGACTTCTTCATTGATCTCTTGGTTACTTAGTAACACATTGTTTAGCCTCCATGTGTTTGTGTTTTTACGTTTTTTCCCCCTGTAATTGATTTCTAATCTCATAGTGTTGTGGTCAGAAAAGATGCTTGATATGGTTTCAATTTTCTTAAATTTACTGAGGCTTGATTTGTTACCCAAGATGTGATCTATCCTGGAGAATGTTCCATGAGCACTTGAGAAGAATGTGTAATCTGCTGTTTTTGGATGGAATGTCCTATAAATATCCATTAAATCTATCTTGTCTATGTGTCATTTAAAGCTTGTGTTTCCGTATTAATTTTCTGTTTGGTTGATCTGTCCGTTGGTGTAAGTGAGGTGTTAAAGTCCCCCACTATTATTGTGTTACTGTTGATTTCCTTTTTTATAGCTGTTAGCAGTTGCCTTATATATTGAGATGCTCCTGTATAGGGTGAATATATATTTATAATTGTTATATCTTCTTCTTGGATTGATCCCTTGATCATTATGTAGTGTTCGTCCTTGTCTCTTGTAACATTCTTTATTTTAAAGTCTATTTTATCTGATATGAGTATTGCTACTCCAGCTTTCTTTTGATTTCCATTTGCATGGAATATCTTTTTCCATTGCCTCACTTTCAGTCTATATGTGTCCCTAGGTCTGAAGTGGGTCTCTTGTAGATAGCATATATATGGGTCTTGTTTTTGTATCCATTCAGCAAGCCTGTGTCTTTTGGTTGGAACATTTAATCCATTCACGTTTAAGGTAATTATCGATATGTATGTTCCTATTACCATTTTCTTAATTGTTATGGGTTTGTTTTTATAGGTCCTTTTCTTCTCTTGTGTTTCCCACTTAGAGAAGTTCCTTTAGCATTTGTTGTAGAGCTGGTTTAGTGGTGCTGAATTCTCTTACCTGTTACTTGTCTGTAAAGCTTTCTCTCACCTTTTACTTGTCTGTAAAGCTTTTGATTTCTCCATCGAATCTGAATGAGATCCTTGCCGGGTAGAGTAACCTTGGTTGTAGGTTCTTCCCTTTCATCACTTTAAATGTATCCTGCCACTCCCTTCTGGCTTGTAGAGTTTCTGCTGAGAAATCAGCTGTTAACCTTAGGGGAATTCCCTTGTATGTTATTGTTGTTTTTCCCTTGTTGCTTTCAATAATTTTTCTTTGTCTTTAATTTTTGTCAATTTGATTACTATGTGTCTCGGCATGTTTCTCCTTGGGTTTATCCTGCCTGGGACTCTCTGCGCTTCCTGGACTTGGGTGGCTATTTCCTTTCCCATGTTAGGGAAGTTTTCAACTATAATCTCTTCAAATATTTTCTCAGGTCCTTTCTCTCTCTCTTCTCCTTCTGGGACCCCTATAATGTGAATGTTGTTGCGTTTAATGTTGTCCTAGAGGTCTCTTAGGCTGTCTTCATTTCTTTTCATTCTTTTTTCTTTATTCTATTCCGCAGCAGTGAATTCCACCATTCTGTCTTCCAGGTCACTTATCCGTTCTTCTGCTTCAGTTATTCTGCTATTGATTCCTTCTAGTGTATTTCTCATTTCAGTTATTGTATTGTTCATGTCTGTTTGTTCTTTAATTCTTCTAAGTGTTTGTTCTTTAATTCTTCCACGTCTTTGTTAAACATTTCTTGCATCTTCTCGATCTTTGCCTCCATTCTTTTTCCAAGATCCTGGATCATCTTCACTATCATTATTCTGAATTCTTTTTCTTGAAGGTTTCCTATCTCCACTTCATTTAGTTGTTTTTCTGGGGTTTTATCTTGTTCCTTCATCTGGTACATAGCTCTCTGCCTTTTCATCTTGTCTGTCTTTCTGTGATTGTGGTTTTTGTTCCACAGCCTGCAGGATTGTATTTCTTCCTGCTTCAGAAAACACTCCCTGTATTTTAAATGTTGGTTCTCAGTGGTTTTGCTCTTTGTCAAGTTTCATGACGATTTCCCTCTATCATCCTGCCCCTGGTGTAACATGGAGATTCCAGATAGGGGGTTCATGTTTAATCAAAAACCTGACCTTAAAGTCCAGAAGCTTCTGCACCCCAGGGACCCAGATCTGCAGCCAGTTCTGAGGACCGTTCCCTCCTCGCAGATCTTCACCAGAAGAGCTCCGATGGCCCAGACATGTGTCTCAGGCGGGGGCCCCCCAGAAGCCAACCCTGAGACAAGGTCCAGGGAAGCGCTTCACTGGAGGATGACCCCACCCTGGGGCATGAGGCAGAGAAGGAAAGCAGCCAGTGGAGGGTATGTGCTACAGCCAGTTACCCTGCGGCAGGCACTGGAGCTTATCCCTCAGGGACCGGCAGCTGATGGAGAGCACGGGCCTCCGATGATGACCCAAACTGAGGCGAGAGGGAGCTGCGGTATTTATCCCCCGCCTCCTGTCAGGCACGGGCTGGGGGCTGCACTTCAGGGGCAGACGACTGCTCTGAAGCCCTCAGCCAATAGATGGATGTTGTCGGGATGGAGTTCCAGGAGCGTGGGTAACAATGATGGTGGCGGACACTCCCTGTCTGCCGAGACCAGTGCCAGCCATGCCACCCCAGATGGGAGCCAACTGGCACCTGTGCCCACACCTTGAACTCACCCTCAAGATCTTCTCCCCAGCCCCACCCGGCTGGGAACTCCTGAGGCTGGAGACTGTCCTGCAGCTTTGCATAGTCTGTCTGAACCAACGGAGGTGTGTGGGTGGAGTGGAAAAATTATGTTATCACTCATCCAGTGAACGGAGAGGAATCTGCATGCAGCTCCCCAGTCCCAGCACCCGCCATGTCCCCTCAGGTGTGCTGTGTCATCCCTCTTACCCCGCCCCAACCACTTTCCTTTCTGTTCAGCCCACACATTTCCTTTCCTTCTGGCATAGCAAGGCTCTTGTCTTGTCTAGTCCGGGCTTTTGTTTCCTTTGGTGCGTCTCCTCTGGCGCTGCGTCTGACTTTGGACTTGACAAATTCTATTAGTCCTACTGTCTCTCAGGATTAGTGAGAAGGTCGAGAGTGTAAACCACATGCTGCCTGTGTGGTCTTTAATGCTCGGGGCCTCAGTGTCCGCATCTGCGTGTGGGGCTGAGGCTAGCCGCGCCCTCATAGGAGTTCTGCTGTGGGTTAAGATAAGGCGTGTGATGTGCTTGGTCCAGGGCCAAGCACGGAACATTAACCATCATTTTCATTGTTCTTCCCTGGATCCATCTACGGTCACCGCTTGCCTGGACAGTCACCATCACAATGATCTTCCAGCCTCCTTCAGGCCCCTCCCTTCCAGTTAGAATTAAGCACCTTAAGCATCAGACTGACATGTCGAATGCGATGTCCAGGTCCTGCTTTGCTCAGGACTGTCCCGCCAACAGCGTCCCCATGGCCAGAGGGCCAGCTTGGCTGGGGCAGGGTCGGGTCACAGTCCGAGGGCCTGAGTTCAATGCCAGCTTCATGGCTCTTTAGGTGCGTTGCCTCGGACAAGTTACTTCGCTCCCCTTAGTTTTCAGTAACACGAGGATAATGACAGTGTCTGCATCAGAGAGCCCTCTGTGTGGGGCGGTGAAAGAAATCCATCCTCCCAAGCGCTTAGATCACAGGCTGGTGCTAGAAAGGGCTGGGTAATCGTTAGTCATTTTTCTTATTCTTATTTCAGAGTGTCCCCACCATCCATGTGCCAGCTATTTGTCTTTTTTTCCCGTCTTCTCTGCACTCATATATCAGTCTCACAAAATCAGATTCTTCCTCACCCACCAAGGAATGCCAGGGCCTTCCTGCCCCCAGTTCCTGGCCAGGCCGCTGTCACCTTTGGTCTCCTTGGAAGCCTCCTCTGAGCTCCAGCTGGATGCCGTCTCCTCCTTGAAGCTTTCTCTTACTTCCCATAACAAAAAGTGGGACTTTTCACTGGCTCAGATCTGCCCCTGCTCTGAATCCCCACTTTCTTTGTTTGTCTCCCAAGGACTGTCACGCAGGCCGCCCTCTTACAGTGCGTCTTACCTCTCCCCCTCCCCGGATGAGTGTGAGCGACCGGGGGCCACGCTGCCTTGACGGCACCTTGCACGCAGGGACAGCTTATCCAAGGCGTGGGGTGTGCACGAGTGAATGAGTGACGTGTGCTTAATATCTTGGCTACTGAGTGTAGGGTCTGCCCACTAGGCTGGTGGGTAGGAGTAAAGCAATGAAAATAATATGATGCTTCTTAAGGCTGGGCGATCCATCAATCCTGAGTATAATGAGATGACCTTTTGGGAATGGACTTTATTGAGAGATGTGTCCTGAGTTAAATGCTCGAGATACCCCAGAGTACAAGGCAGGAGAGAGTAGATTAAAGCAAAAACACCGATGCCACCTACCCCAGTTACATGCCTTGCCTCTCTCCACGATGTCAGTGGCGCCAGGTAGCTTGGGCTTTGCAGAGATCCAGGAACAGCAGAGACTGTCCCCTGCAGAGCTGTGTCTGTTTCCCAACTTCACAATGAGTCAGCGTCCTTTCTGAACATTTGTACCAAGATGTAGCATCTAAACAAACATGTCATTGATGACAATCACAGTGTTCTCTTACGCTATTAAGTTAAATTCTTTCCCTGAAGTGTTGGCCTCTATCTACCGAGCTATTATTTCAGCAACCAAAGCCAGTGCCTGCGTATGAAAACCACCCGAATGTGTTATCAGTTAAGGAATGGGCAGAGGTGGGGTTTGGGATGTCACGGAAGGAGCCAGGCCTGTGTGTCTCAGACACCAGGACTCCACTCCCCTCCCTTTCCCTGAGATCCAGAGAGTGTCTCACCCTCTTCAGAGGCTCCTGAAGATTTTCCGGAACTGTTCCCATTGCTAGTGCTCTCTTGTCCTCACACTTTAAGGAACCTCAAGGGCCCCCAGAGATAACTTGCCCTTTCAATAAGCACCCCCTCTTTCGTTGGGGAATTTGGGACCCGTTCCCAAGGAGCTGGCTTAGAGGCTAGTTGGAATAAACTGTCAGTCATCGACCTTCCCACTCACTGTCAGCCGGGGACCAAGATGGCGCCCACCTACCCAACTCCTAAACCAACGTGTGTGTCCTCGGCTCCTGGGACACCTGTGATGCTTCCTCTGAGAGTCTTAGGAAACCTAAGGCGCGCTTCACCTTTCTCCCAAGGATACTAGCAGCTGTTTAAAGATAGATTTCTTGATGCAATGCTCTTTCACCTGGAAATCACAAAGTGAGAATGCAAGTTAGGTCCAGCCGTGGCCTCATCCTTGGGCCTGTGGCTGGGATGCTCTTTGTGGGTCCTTGTGATGTACCCTCAGAATACTGAGGACTTCCTGCTCCGTGCCCGGGAGTGGACTCCAAAGGTAATCATGGAATCTGTCTTGTGAGCTATTTCATTAGCGCTCCGTACAAGGGTAGAAGCCTGAGGATATATTTTTTTCGCCTCTTGAACTTGTGAGAGCTGTCTTTTCCTCAGCGCTGTGGACTGCAGGGCTCAAGGCAGACGTGTATGTTGGGCAGTTAGCAGAATGCTTTTCAGCATCTGAAGCTGTGATGGGCTCAGCAGTCTTGGCTCGTGCTGGGTCCTCTCATCCTCTCCTGGACACAGGCCCGGCTTCATTTGACTTCATTGCTTTCCTGTTTTACAGAGTTGGCTTGAGGCAAAACCCATTACTCTCCTCTGCAGAGGGCGGGTCCCAGAGGGTAATTTTATCCCCAGGCTCATGTGCACATACAGCACATCTGAATGCACACGTGACACACACAGATGCTTATCTATGGATACCATAACCCTCTTTTAAAAGACAATAGGAAAGAAATTTTAACATCTTAGGCAGGATTACTTAAAGTGGGATTCTGGATAAATAAAGGGGTGTGTGTATGTCTGTCTGTTTTTAATCTCTCCCTTGGCAACTCAGAACTCCATTGAAGAGGCAGCGTAGGTTGGAGTCGGAATACAGTTTGAAATGGAGCTGTGAGTTTTTAAAAGACAGCAACCTTTCATTCTCCCCTGCAAACCCACGTGCCCCTTGGCTTCGCCATCTCAGAAATCGTTGCCGACATCCATTGAGTGGCTCAGGTTGGAATCTTAGGAATCAGCTTTGGTTTCTTTCCTTCCCACCCCGCCCATCAGCAAGTCCCGGCCATTCCATCTCTAACCTATGGCTCTATCCCAGTCTCCTGTCTATCTTTGCTGGCATGGCCATCATCATCCCTCCCCTGGATCAGCATGCCCCGCTCATGTCCACGTTCCACGTTACGGTCCAGGCAGTGCTTTAAAGACATACGTGGGGATCGGGCTGCATGTTCTGGGTCTGCCCACCTCTCCAAATTCATGTCCCCCCACCTGCCCACCACACTTCCGCCCCACAGACCTTCCTCATGTTCCTTAAACATTTCAAGCTCGTTCCACCTTGGGTACCTGGGTGCACCCCTTCCTTCGATTCCACGTTGACCATCTCTCCTACCATCTTGTGCGTTTTTTACACACTCCTCGTTTCTCACGTGCGAACACTCCCTAACCACCCGCCGCCTGAAAGTTTTGCTCCACTCTTTGCTGGCAAAGGAACCAGATTTTTCTATACCAAAAATGGCAAAAAGTGGATCCTCTTATCTCCCTTCCTATAGTAAATAGACAAGTCAGTTCAGAGAGGAATCTGTCCAAACTAGAAAGAACTCAGTATGACTAACGAGATGATTTACTGTGTCATCCCTAATAAAATTAGCTGGCCCTTGTTTTAAAAAACAAAACAAAACAAAAAACTGTTAGGAAGGAGAAAGCTCTTTTGTGAGTGTGTCTGTCTCTACGTGATGTAGTGCCGGTGTTGGCATGGAGACGCAGCATGGGAAGGGAAGGAGATGTCCTGCACTGTAAGATGCAGCAGAAGCTAGAGTGTTTCCCGTTGTGATATTTCTAATAACGAGGTGCAAAGAAGTAGCAGTTGCTGGGCATCAACAGGAGAGCGATGCTGCTTTGAATGTCTTCAAACCAGTTGAGTAGTCTCTGTTAGTCTGAGTAGTCGAGGGTCTCTCTCTATTTGTCTTTGGGGTAAATGGGCAATGGTACCGTTCACCAAAGGAGAGAGAGTGTGGCTGGGTGAGGATGTCAGTATCTTAAGCTTGTCGATTTCCATGACGGCTCAGTGCTAGTGGGTCATTCTGTCCCAAAGCTACCACTGTCCAGCTCTATGACCTTGAGTAGGTCACTTGCCCTTCTCAGATCTCGGCCTCTTCACCTTTTTTTTTCTTTCTTTTTTGCGGTACGCGGGCCTCTCACTGTTGTGGCCTCTCCCGTTGCGCAGCACAGGCTCCAGACGCGCAGACTCAGCGGCCGTGGCTCACAGGCCCAGCCGCTCCGCAGCATATGGGATCTTCCCAGACCGGGGCACGAACCCGCGTCCCCTGCATGGGCAGGCAGACTCTCAACCACTGCGCCACCAGGGAAGCCCCTCTTCACCTTTAAATGAGAAAAATGTTCTCAAGGTTCAGTCCAACTCCAAGATCCACAATTGGTGCAGAAAACGGTGAAAGGGCTCACGAGTGACTTCAAGCGTCCATCCCTGGTCAGCCGCAGCACTGTCTGATTCCCTGGGACTCAGCCCCTTCCGAGGAGCCTGGGCTGCCTGGAAACACAAAGAAGCGTTGATATTATTGTCCAAGTGACACTCGCCAGGCGGTGGCTGGGAGCGGCAGCACGGGGGTATAGCCAGGCACTCTTGGAGGCTCTGTACCTTCTTGTCACAAGAGAACAGGCTCATCTCCATGGCCCTGGCGTTATATCAAGTCACGTGACCAGTGTGGGTGGAGCAAAGGCCCACAGCTGCTTCATATAAGGAGCAGGACTTCTGTAGAGAAACAAGAGCCACTGCCCCCCAAATAATATTCATGGCTAGAGGCAAGATGCTAGACAACTCCAGAATCAGTTTGCCGGTGGTCCGTATACTGCAGTCCGTTACCTGTGCACGAGCCCAAGGCATCAGGGTGGGAGCTGGACAGAAAGGTCCCCCGATAAGGCTCAGCTGAAGCTCTGCCACCAGGGTAACGGGCCACTAATGCCCCCGCGTCAGTTTTCAGCCATCAGTGGACCTGGCAGTGGTCCAGGTGCATCAGAGAATTTCCCAGAAGCTCAGAAAAACAGCCAAGTAGGTACGAACTTCTTCTCTCCCATTAAGATGCTGACAAGGGAGAGCGGGAGAGAGCACCGCGGTACTTGTGAATATACAATGCACAAACACGGCGTCCAGCTGGTCTGCTCCAGGCTGTGAAGGGAAGGGGGAGGGGGAATGGCATTGGCTGATGGGCTACCACATGGGGAGGAGCATGTGGAGCCTTCCTCACACCTCCTCCCTTAATCCTCTCATTTTATACATGAGTAAACTGAGGTTTGGCAGAGTAAACGGTCCAAGGGAGCAAATTGCTGACATCGTGTTTAGACCAATGTTGCGTAAATATCTCGGGTTGAATCAAAGAAATAGTTATGGAGACGTTTGTAAGTGAGCGATGCAGGACGGGGACGTGGTCCTCACCTCCCAGGGGTCGGACATCTTGTAAGACGTGAACTGAGAAACATCACACGGTAATGGAAGGTGAGATGCTCTGAGAGCACTGTGTGTACATCAGCTTCTCCTCCCATGAGCTGTTCTCGTTTCCGTTTTGGTGATGGATCAAGCCTCTGAGAGGGTCAGTGACATAATACCTAGGATGTAGGGATTATTTCCCCATTTCACAGGTGAGGAAACTGAGGCGCTGAGAAGTTAGGCAACTTGCCCAGGGCATAGAGCCCAGGAGTGACAGCTGGGGTTGGACCCAGGTGCACGGCTCCGGAGCAGAGGCGGTGGGGAGAGAGGCCACCTTCCATGGCTGTGACCTAAATGATGATTTTGGAAGGGACTCCAGGCATGGTCAGTGAGCACGTCGTTTGCTCAGTTTTCAAAGCCTTTATTCTGGTCACAGCTCTAGAAACCTCCCAGTTCCTGTAAGATGCCAGCGGACCCGGGGGTTCTGGGGTAGCCCCGGGGACTGTGGCCATGCTGCCAGGGCAGTGTTGCCAGCCTCGAGTCCAGTGCCAGGGCAGGCTGGGCATTCTGGGATGGGCTTCACATCCCTCTGTGTCCAGACCCCTGAGTGCCTGCAGTCTGCCCACGTTACTCCCCCATCCACACAGACCCTGGTTACAGCTCCAGCCGGGGCCCTGCCCTGCCCTTTGCTCTTACCCGAGCAGCCAGGCCGTGTGAAAGAGCAGGAGCCCAGGGCACGGGGTTTGCAGGGCTCAGCCGACTCTATCTGTGACCCTCGTGTGTCTGAGATTCCGGAAGCCTTTGAAGAGCACTCGTGATAATTACAGAATTCCCACATATATTGATGAGAAACAGCTACATAAATAGCACAGCTTGGTATTTACAAAGTGCCGGTTTTCTGTAAATAGAGGATTTTGGCGACCTCTGCCAGGCAGCTCGTCCACCTCCCGGAGGCAGCACTTGTCTTGTTTCAGCTCTTTCCAGAGGCCGCTTCACATCACCTCTTGGTGGCCAGTCCTGTGATCTCAGCAGGTGCATGGAAGCCTCCACGTGGTTGGGAGCCAAGAGCTGAGGTCCGCCCCCCAATCTATTCTGTAGTGTGGGGATGCCTGGTTGCCATCTGACGGGTGTTGCGACCACCCTGCCACTACCTCTGCATAGACACCTGACCCCCTTACAAGCACTCGGGCTTCTCAGCAGATCTGTGGTCTACAGGCTGGGAATCAAGACTCCTTTATTGATCTGGAACAGCATTTTGCAAACTGTTTTCTCAGGACACTGCAGAAAGAAAGATATCCATAGGTGTTGTGTGGACAATAGGATTCTTTAATCAAGTGTTCACGAAATGCTAAGTGATTGTCTGATTATTTTCTAAATGCAGGGTTTCTCACAAACTTTTAATGTGCTAATTTGGACCATGAATCTCCATATGGAAAGTATAATAGCAGGGTTTTCAGAACTGGCCACAGAACTCTCCTTTTCACAGAATATTTTACAGGAGTTTGCTAACATCCTACTTTGAGTAACAATGACTAACCACCCTCAGGGATCATTAATGATCTCAGCACTAAAGGAATGATGTTGTATCAGTCAGCTTCAGCTGTGTAACAAAGGACCCTCCATTTTAGTAGCTTAAACCAAGAACACCTTATTTAGCTATGGTTCTGTGGGTCAACAGTGTGGGCAGGGCTCCACCAGGTGGTTCTTCCAGTCTGGGCTGGACTTCCTCATGTGTCTGTCATCAGTTGTCAGCAGCCAGGCAGCTTGGCTTTGGGCAGATGACGGGCTGTCAGCTGGGGCCACCTGTTGTGTCATCCTCCAACGAGCTAGCCTGGGTTTAGTCACATGGCAGCTGGACAGGGTCCCAAGAGATCAGTCAGTAGCTGCCCTCGGCTCCCCACTGGCATGGTGTCACCTCTGTTGCATCCTGTTGGTACAGGCAGTTCACAAAGCAGCTCCCGTGGATCTAAAGCCAAGGAGAAATGAGCATGAGAAAATGAAGACTTCCAAATTTCTAGGCAGGAGGGTCTTTGGGGGAGGTGATTTGGTTGGGAGAACAGGGCTGGGGTTCCTGTTGAAGCTGTGTGTGCGGAACAAAGAAACAGAGTTTTGGAACTAGATGGCATGTTTGTTTGGGGTTTCGGGAGCGGGAGGGCCTGCTGATGGAGATTACACAAGACTGAAACCCCCCTAGAATCCACTTTTCCGTGCCCCCACTGGAGGTGAGTCTGCACTTCTCCCTCCCAATAAAATGGGATTCTCAGGCATCAAAGTCCAGCAGTCAGAGATGACCAGGAATGCTCCTTCAGTCACTCCAGGACAAAGTTCAGTTCTTTTTATCGTTGCAGCAAGAGGACTGGGGGGACGGGCCCAGAGGAGCTTCCAGAGCATCTCTGGAAGGGGGAGGTTAACCTGGGCCGCACGACTCTGAGGAGAGATAGTGGGAGGAGGCGGAGGATGCCTGGGTTGGATGCGTCAGAAAGTGGGTACTGCTGGTGATTGGATTTCTCCATGGTGTCTGTCCAGGAAGCAGGAGAGTGTGAGCAGGGATGCTGGTGTCACAGGTTGGAGGCACCAGCAGTTGCCCCACAGGCAGGATGGGGGTCTTTTGGGACTTGGGATTTGTCTTTGTCTGCATCCTGTTAGATACATTGCTCAGGATCTGTAGGCCAGCGTGGAAATGACAGAAGTCTGTTGGGAACACTGGGCTTTGGTCACCTGTGGGCAGATCTTTACACCGTCATAGGCCAGGATGGAAATTGGTCTGTTAGAGACTTGGCCATGTGCCAGCCTCAGCCAGCTGCCATCCACGGCCCTGGGCTTCTTCAGTCATGGTGGAGACATGGCAGCATCGAGTGAACCCCCAAATGGGGAAAATAGTTGAGCCGGCAGGTGGCAGCCTTGGCCCTCTGCTGGTCCGTCCCATTGCCTACAGGAAACACGACACAGATGGACACTGCCCAGAGGACCCCTTGGTTTTCAGCCTTGAAAGGAGCATGTGCGTTGGAAGAGTGACTCTTGGAATATCCCAGGACAAACCACTTGACTGCCAACAGGAATACCAGCATGCGGCTACCTGTCCCTGCTCACCTCATAGCCCTCCAGGGGAGTTTGTAGAAAATCATTCAGGGAGCACTTCGAGAGGCCACCCCTAGCATGTGTAGAGTCTCTGGACGCATGACAAAACGGCGCCCCTTCCCGGGCAGAGCAGCCCAAACAGGGTGTAGAACTAAGCCACTGGGTAGAGGAAGGGAGCTCCCTCCCCTCAGCTGAAAGGCTTGTGCCGTGCACACACTGCACGGCTGTTCCCAGTGGTCTCTGCAGTCTTCGGAAGAAAGTTTTCTCTTCGTGATCTGTAGCAGCGTGAAAGCATGGTCATTGCTCTGCCTAGTTCAGTATTTTACTTGAGATCACTGTTCGCTCAAGCGCATAGCACTTAATAAAGAAGATTCTTTACCTTGGATCAGTCAACCAACAAATACACAGTTGATCTCATTATTCACAGATTCTGCATTTGCAGATTGGCCTACTTGCTAAAATTTATCTGTAGCCCCCAAATCAATATTTGCGCTCACACATTCTCAGCTTAGGTCGAGCGAGGCAACACTCGGCCTCCTGCCTGGGCTCTGATACTGTCAACGAGCATCCTACTCACAGCCCACTTGGTGCCACACTTTCCTCATTTCTGTGCTTTTGGGGAGTGATTTTGCTGTTCCCCGTTGCCTCCAAGCACAGTGCTGAAGAGCTGTCTAGGCTTCCTGCGCGTGAAGGCTGGGATGTGCCTGACGGAGGAAATACACGTTAGAGGAGCTCCATTCAGGCACGAGTGACAGTGCTGTCGGCCACGAGTTCAGTGCCAATGACTCAACAGTATATGTTAAATAAGGTGTTTTTAAAGAGAAACACAGATAAAACAAGGTTCTGGGTTGATCCTTTGATGAAAACATTGTGACTCAAGGCCCACAGGGACCTGGTCCTGTATTTCCTCTTGGAGGAAGGGGTCCTCGCTCTTTGGTGTTTGTGGCAACTTGATGGACCGTGACTACTGTGAACAGGAGGCTGGGTGGTGTCAGCACGGTCCCCTTGTACCCACAGCGGAGCAGCGTGGTGGACCACCCATCTCACCACAGCGGGATCCCTGATTTCAGGACGCGCCTCATGTCAGCGGCAAGGTGGGGGCAGGACCGCACGGTGTTAGGCGGGTGGGCAGCAGGAAACCTGTGCTGGGATTCTACCTCCCCCGAGGAACGGGGTGAGACCGTGTACCTGTTACGTAGCCTTCCTGAGCTGAGTATTCCCTCCTCAAAGAAGAAGATAATATAACCTACAGCGTGAGGATTAGATGGAAGATGTATATAAAACACTGCCCGGCGCTGGACTTCCCCAGGTCCTCAGTGAGTGTTGGCTGTTAAGAGAGAGATGACCCTGGCTTTTCTCAGGAGGAGCCAGAGAGCAGGGGCATATCAGAAGAGGACCAGCTGAGACCATCCTTTTCTTTCCAGCACTTTGGATTTCCTGAAAGGCAGAGATGCTGTGTTCATGTGCTAATACCAGGACCCCTTCAAGAGCCACATATTAATGCATTGGGGACTATCTGTGTTCATGTCCCTCTACATCAACGCAACGTTGAGAGATAATGGTCTTTTCATTTGCATTGCTGTTACTGAGTCCAGCTCGTATGCACGACAGGCCAGTAAGTTTGAGATAAGGGGCAAGGAATAGCGACTTTATTCGGAAAGCCAGCAGACCGAGAAGGTGGCTTCCCAAGAAACTTCTTGCCTGCGTTAGAATTCAGGCTTCTTTTATGCTAAAAGGGAAGGGAGTAAAGTCAAACGTTTCCTGGTTCCTGTAAGTCTCCGGAGGGGATTGTGAATTTCTTCCTCCCCCCACCCCACCCAGTCATTCACAGGTGGGCCTGGTCAGGATGTTTCCTGTGAGCTAAACAAAGGTATTTTAGCTTACTGTTCATTACCTGGGAGGCAGGGTTCCCAGAGATGGGCCATTACGTGTAATTTAAGCTTATAGGCAACATCCTTTTAGTGATTAACTTGTAATAGAATACAAAATGTTCTTCCATATTACACTGTAAGTTTTGAAACTGGGTCTCTCTTTCGTTAGCACAGCCTCACCCCCTGCAGAAGCCCCATAATGATGAGGGATTCTTACAAAAATCAGACCTATACAAGGAGGACATTTCTCCTTTGTTCCTCATCCTGAATCGTATTTCCAGGCACCTGAGAGACAGGGCCCCTCGGGAAATGTGACACGTGCTCTGCACAGTTGCTTGCCCTCCTTTGGCTAAGTTTGGGGCACCTGTATTTTACAGATTACATGAAATTTTCTGGGGTTCTAATTTCTTATGACTCTGGGTCTCTTCACTCTCCTTTCTGGTTCCTTTTATATCCTTTCTCTTCTTGACTGGCATTTTCAAGGAAGATTGTTTTTCCTTGTTTTTTGCCTACTTTTAGTAGCAAGAATTCCATTAGCCACAGACGAAGACCGAATTCCCTGTGTCTGTCCCAGAGACTTCCAGAACTGTCACTTCTCCTCTTACTTTTCTCCATGCTCTTGTCCTCCTCCAGGCTAAGGGCTTTATCCTAAGCAGAGAATCGAGTTCTAGCCTCATTCCCCATCCCTTCCAGGCTTATCCCTTTATTTCCTTTTTACACTTCATTACCCAGTGGCACATTCCCAAGCCTAGTGGTATTTTCAAAATACACACACACACACAAAGCAAATGATGCTTATTCAGAATCTATTAAAAATCTGTTACAAATCAATAAGAAAAAAGACAGACAACCCCATAGAAGAAAAAGAGCAAAAGAAGTGAACAAACACTTCATTGAAGAGGAAATTCAGATGGCCAGTAAATGTATGAAGAGTTGCTCAACTGCATTAGTCATCAGGGAAATGCAAATTTAAAATGTGGTGCGGTACCAACTCCACATCCATGGGCACGGCTGAAATGAATGACTGGCAATCGCAAGCGTTGACAAGGATGTGGAGCAACTGGAACTCCCATCTGCTGCTGGTGGAATTATGCATTAATGCAATCACTTAGTAAAATGATTAATATTTGGCAGTAAGGACTGAAGCTGAACAGCAGTGTGGGGTTGCTCTGTGACCCAGAAATCCCATTCCTGTGCATCAACAGAAATGCACATTGTGTGTGCACCAAATGTACTAGAATGCCCACGGAAGCACCGTTTGTGATAGCCGAACACTGGAAACTGTGCAAATGCCCATCAGTATTGGAAGGGATAAATAAATGGTGCTAATGTCACACAGTGGAAGACTACACAGCCCTGGTAATGATCTACAACTACTTGCAACAGTGCGGCTGAATCTCACACCAGGGTACTGAGCCTGACACAAAAGAATGTGGACTGTATGATTCCACTTATATTAAGGTACAAACACAGATATAAGTCAGGATAATGGTTAGTCTTAGGCGTTAGTGACTATGAGGGGCTTGTGGGGTACTGGTCGTGTTCTGTTGTTTCTTCATCTGGTTACTGATGCCATAGGTGGATTCAAGTGTCAAAATTTATCAAACTGTTCGATTATAATATGTCCATTACAATAACAAAGGAAACATAAATCAGAATCCTTGAGTCACTGGTGAAATGCGGCCTCAGCACAGGGACCGCTTCTTGCCTTCTGCAGCCCTGGGCGGCAGCCTGGAGTGCACACCCACGCTGGATCTCAGCTGGCCGAGGGTGCTCTTCACACCAGTGGCCCCAGAGCTCGCGGGGTCTGCTACTCACACTTTTCCTCCAGGAGTTCAAGCTGCCAGGGGCACAGCTGTTAGCCTCACAGTGTGGGTAGGTGGTTAGCGCAGACCCTGGACCCATCTTCTTTCGATACTGGTGGATGATGGACATCAGTACTCATAACACAGACACAGTAAAAAACGTATACATGGGCTTCCCTGGTGGCGCAGTGGTTGAGAGTCCGCCTGCTGATGCAGGGTACACAGGTTTGTGCTCCGGTCCGGGAGGATCCCACATGCCGCGGAGCGGCTGGGCCCGTGAGCCATGGCCGCTGAGCCTGTGTGTCCGGAGCCTGTGTTCCGCAACGGGAGAGCCCACAACAGTGAGAGGCCCGTGTACCACAAAACAAAAAACAAAAAAACAAAAACAAAAACAAAAACGTATACATATTTGCTATAATCTGCTCCATTTTACAAATGAAGAAACTAAGGCTCAGAGAGGACAGGTAGCCCATCCAAGGTCACTCAGGAAACATATTCAGAACCAGAACTGGGGTCTCCCACACTCCAGAATCTGCCTTCTAAGTGGTGGTCCCTTCTGCCAGGAGGAGGAGTGTGGGAGACTCAGGTGGTCCTGCTCCGTCGCAACCTGCACAGCCCAGAATGCTCATTTAAAATGCAAACTCATTCTCTAATCTGCCTTGAAAATGCAAAAGCTGTTCCTTTAAACAGAAGGTTCTCAGAGGCCGGTAACACCAACTCCTCCACATTGTACGTTCCAAACAGTATGGAAGGGATGAAGCCAGTGCCAAAATGAGGACTAAACATCCCATGTGTTACGTGTGGGTGGTTAATAGAGCATGAAGACTGGCGAAACGGATGTCCTGACATTCTGTGCTGCAGGAATGGGGAAGAGTTTGCATTCGATTTGCTTTATTTCCAAAATTATTTTCAGAAATGGTAAAGGAAGCTGAGAGGAAAAAGCAAAACATCTCTGACCTTCCTTTCCTTTATAGTGTAGTCCTAACTCATCTGTTACAATCACCAAAGATCAGTGACAAGTGTTAATAAAAAGAAAATCTCGGGCTTCCCTGGTGGCGCAGTGGTTGAGAATCTGCCTGCCAATGCTGGGGACATGGGTTCAAGCCCTGGTCTGGGAAGATCCCACATGCCGTGGAGCAACTAGGCCCGTGAGCCACAACTACTGAGCCTGCGCATCTGGAGCCTGTGCCGTGCAACAAGAGAGGCCGCGACAGTGAAAGGCCCGTGCACTGCGATGAAGAGTGGCCCCCGCTCGCCGCCAACTAGAGAAAGCCCTCGCACAGAAACGAAGACCCAACACAGCCAAAAATAAATAAATTAAAATAAATAAATTAAAGTAACTTTCATCTTAAAAAAAAAGAAAATCTCTTTAAATAACAATGTCACTTTAAATGTATTTGAAATGTATAAACATTGAAGTAATTTAAAAATTACAAATAAGTTAGTACTCTCCCATGCCCCTCCCCTGCTTCTTGTGGAATAACCCTGAAAAACCATGCTTGGTAAGAGTGTGAAATGGTGAAGACCCGAAAGCTGGCTGGTATAAGAAACCCCATACAATTAGCTCACGCATTCTGATTTAAAAGCAATTTTTTACTCTGTTCTCCCTTTTGAGTGAACATACTTTGCTTAAACCTTCCTTTTAGACCAAACTCATGATGACTTGTGTGAAAGAGTTGATAATAGTAATAGCGCTGACAGTGGCAGTGCACTGGGAGACGTCTCTAGATGTTCAGGCTGCCCTAATCCTTCTCCATCCCAACACATGTTTTATGCTCTGGGGGATAGGTCTCCTGCTCTACCCAACCATCTCCTTTCTTTCTTTCCCGCTTCCTTCCCAAGTCAATGTAAAGCTTTCATTCACAAGTATCACTGTTTACTTTGTGATGTCCCTGGTTATGACACATCCTGCAGGAAGACGGTTTGGAGGTGTAATCCAACGATGTGGAAACCTCCCCCTCCCCCTCCTCCTTCCCCATTTGCCTGGAATCCCAGCATCCTTGCCCCTCAGAACCAGTCTTAGGATGCGTGGTCTCATTCCTCATCAAAGTCATTTCTTGGGAACTTGGTCATTATTTCCAGAATGTTCCCCTTCAAATATAAAATGCTCACCTGAAATATAAGAAACATTAGCATCATTAAAATAAAAGGGGTGGGGGGGAGGACGTGCTTACCAGTTGGGACTTTAGCAAGCAGGCCTGTGGGATGCGAGCTGTGTCCAGCTGGTCTATCCAAGTTCCTCTTCTCCCACATCCTCCTGGTTTTCAAGTCATCAGCTGTAAGGGATGAGTCAACACGCATTGTGACACTCTTACTACGTGCAGGCAACCAGCCCTGCCAGGGGGTGGGGGCGGGGGCGGGAGAGTAGGGAGAGAATGAGGATGAAGCCTCCACTCCTGCCTCCAGGCGTGTACAGTCTGTCAGGGATCCAAACCAATGGCAACTCCAAATGAGACTCCAAGGGATCCCACCTGGCAAAACATTGTCAAATCAACCAGTCGGTTTGGGGGACCTGTAGCTGGGCTGGAAGGTGGAGTCAGAAGGGGAGAGATGGGGGCAGCATCGAGAGGCAGTGCCCAGAGCAGGCACACCTGAGCTGGCTGTTGAATGCTGAGGCCCAGGTGAAATCGCACTTCTATCTCTACAGAAACCCTGGAGCAGTGAAGTCGGCGGATGGTGCCTGTGTCACTACCCCTGGAGGGGGCCCTGACAAGGAAAGGGAAAACTGGACACTGGTGGATTTTTGCAGAGAAAGAGAGTGGTTTTTTGAAGTGCGGGGGCATAGAAAATGTTGAGACTGGGCTGTCATTGTGAGCCTCTGAAGGACCTGGCCCACAAAGTATTCATTCAGCAAGTCTTTATTGAGGTCCTATTATGTGCCAAGCAGGTGCTGGTGCTGGCGATGCAAAGGCGAGTAACAGAGAGGTGACCCGGAGGCTCCTGCAGGAGCCCTGGGGAGGGAGCCCTGGGTGGGATGGGAAGTCTTCAGAGGCCATAGAGGAAGCACTGCATCGTGTGTTCTGGGAAGAACCAGGCACCACGCTTTGTAGGTGGCCGACAACCAGTAAGTGTTGGTTAAGTTGAAAAATAAACTAGGTTTCCAGGGACAGCTGGTTACCTAAGGGTAGTATCTGTGCAAAGAGGATGGCAAAGCTCTGAGCTTTAGAATCCAGTGTTGTCTCAGGTGAAATTCCTGGTGTAAACAGCACGGTTTGCCTTTACATAGATTCCAGAATGTACTCACGGAACTGAGCCGTGCCCTCTGCAGAACAGTGTCCTGGAGGCCACACATTCATTCCAGTGACCGGCCCTTATCCCAAGCGTTTTCAGAGCCCTTCCTTTTCGGGGAAGAGTTTGGGGTGTATGAGTACCTCTAGAAAATCAGGGTCCTTGTGTTACCTTCATTCTTTGTTTCCATCGCGAATATGATTGTGTAGCCTGGCCATCCGCTGGGTTCACACATTTTACCTCCAGAGAGTTTGGACCACTTTCCAAAATCGAAACTACCTACTAAGGACCTCATCTACCACATCTGAAGTTGTCAGAAAGGACCAGCCGCAGGCTGGGAGAGCGATTCCAAATGACAGTGTTGACATCTCAGGCTCCTCCCCCAAGGGGCGCTGAGAGCTGCCCGGTGTGCACCTGGCCCCGTAGAAACCCAGCCAGGTGAGACGACGCCCTGTCTTCCTGCGGAACGGGGAAACTAGAACAGCCTGGAAGGTGGACGGTTCTCATTCCTTCTCTTTGTTCTGAGATTCTAGCCATCCAGGCAGGGCGCACAAATAGCGTCACCAGAGACCTCAAAAGGGAAAAAAAAAAAAGCATAGAAAGAGCACCTGAAATCGTAGCGCTTGTGCATAGATGTGCAACCGGAAGTCTGCCCCAGCGGTGTCATTCTTGCCCCCAGGATGAAATTCCCCCAGGAGGAGGTGATGGGGGGTGCTTGGTAATCACCACGCCTACTCCGCCTGTCTGGGGGCATCTCCTAGCAAAGGACAATAGCAAAATGAAGAACTAGGTGAGCATCTGACAACCACAGCACCAAACTCTGATAGTTTGGTGGAAATATATGCACAAGGCCGAGGTGGCACAGTCGCCACTGTGGACCTGATACGCATGTGGGACAGAAAGAAAGGGAGCAGGCACACACGCAGGTCATTTTGAGTGAAGCAACCTGCGCACTAGTAACTTGAACTCTGACCTCAGATCAGCTTCCCTGCAGGACACCAAGGGGAACAGGCAGGGGGATAGGAGCGGCAAGAAGGGATGCCGCTTCCTCCTAGCACTGGGTCTGAGGATAAAGGATGAATAAGGCTGTGTAGGTTCATCGTGAACACAAGACATAGTGGGAGCGAACTCACATGGTGTTCAGGAACCACACAGCTCCCTTGTTAGGCTCCGAGTGGTGACGGAGGTGTGAGGAATGCGCATGGGGAATAGGAGAAGGGGCTCGTCCACTTGAGATGCTTACCGTGCAGGTGGGAAGACCACACATTGCTGTACACAGTTAGGCAGCCCTCGGGAGCAGGTCTGAATTGGTGAGTAGCTCAGACAGGAAGGGGGACAAATGCAACCCTGGCAGGAAGGACTCCCAGCTTCCATACAGGTACCAGGTACGCCTGAGCTCCGCATCAGAGCTGCTACCCTGGGGTCAGCTGGCTTTGCTCCCACCCTTGTTCAGAGCAGCTCCCTCTATGCAGACTGTGTTTAATTAAGACCAGATAAAAGGGCTTCTGTTTTCCGACTTTTGCTCCCATGTGGAGTTGAAAGGAAGCAAACATCTAGGTCAGCCGTACTCCCTGGCCCTTCCTGGGAAAGAAGGGATGTTATGACCGAGTCCCTCAGAGACAGGATTGGAGATGCAGAGTCTGGGTCCTGCTGCTTTGCCACCTCCCTTCCCCATCCCCCCATGTATCCCGAGGCCACCTGCCCCCACCGAGGGACAAGCTGCAGCATGTCCACGGAGCAGGGGTGAAGTGCAGTTTGGAGGCATGTACTTTTCAGGTTCCTGGAAGAGACAGAGAACTGTGTAAGTTCCGTTTTCCCTTTTACTGTTACAAACCGACTGATTTGTAGGGTGCTTCCACTTCCTTAGAAGTAAACACCATTTCTTAAAATCCTCCAAGCAGGTAGCTGGCCTGAGCCTTTCTGCCCTGGGCCTTCCCCAGGATGTAGCTGTTGAGGAGCATTTTGTGGCTGGGGTGGAACCAGCCACACCCTCCCCACACCCCTGAGCCTGTGGAGGAACCTGGGGCCAAGATGATAAGAGGGCTTTTCTGCGACGGCCAACTATCAGGCCACAGTCTCTTGATGCTGCATGATACCAAATCCTTTCAGTCCTCCCCCTATTTTTGTTTTTTGGTTTTTTTAGAAATAGATTGTAAACCAAATCTCATCAATATATATAACAGAGCTGCTTTCCAGAAGTTACTGGAAGAACCAAAGCCCTGCTCCCCTACCCCATCACTCTTTATCCCCCATCCCATTCCTGCCTCTGCCCCCCACAAGGCAGGAAACACCAAGAACTGGGAAGCATGGTCTCCCTTCGTTTTCAGGAATGGCAGATGAATCATTTTGAAGGTCTCTTCCAGTCGGAGATTCTCTTCTCTGTGGCACAGTCACAAGCACTCACTCTCAAGCTGTCTGCGCAGAGGAGTAAATCCAGGCCTTGCCTCCCAAACCTGGCCCCTTTATGGACTCTCCTTGCCCTGAAATTGGAGCTGTCCTTCATGCAGTTGCACAGCCTGGAAACCTGGTACCATCTGCCTTGCTGAATCCACTACCTGGCCTTCTCGGTCCTGGTTGCTCAAAGTGCGGTCCATGGACCGCCAGTACGGGTGTCACCTGGTGGCGGGTAGGATGCAGAATCTCTGCCCCCCCCCCGCCCAGATCTACTGAATCGGAATCTACATTTTAGCAAGATCTTCTGGAAACTCGTATGCACATTACAGGGTGAGAAGCAAGTGGTACCCAGCTCTATTTACTTTCCATCTCTACTGCCCATTAACCCATGGGCTCTTGCCTCTGGGTGAGACAGCTCTCTGGGGCCATTCACACTCCAGAGTCCTCCCCCGGATCAGGCTGAGGCTAGCATCCCCCCATGTCCTTCCTTAACCACCCACCCATCGCACCCCCGCCGTGTGCTCCCGCAGCTGTGACCTCCTTCCATTCCTTCAGCTGTAGCTGTCTGTTCTCCCTCTTCGTAAGGTTAATTACTGTGTATCCCTAAGATCTCAGCTAAGACATCCCCTCCTCTCTGTAGCCTCCTCTGACCCAGATCGGATCACGTCTCCTGTCTGTGTGAGCTAAGAGGGCCCCTTCCTCTGATAGCAGTTATCAGAATGTGTAATTATACAGCTATTTATGGGATCGTTTGATTAACATCTGTCTCCCTGCTGGTCTCAATTCTCCATGAAGGTAGGGACTGTGTCAATTTCACTCATCACTCTATCCCAGGCCTGACACATCATGGATGTCCCACAGGCATTAAGCTGAGCAAAAGAAGCCTGGTACAAAGGACTAGACGCTGTGTGATCTGTTATGTGAAGTTTGTAGAAAAGTCAAGCTAAAGGTATAGGAAGCAGATCATTGGTTGCTCGCATATGGGGGTAGAAGCAAGGACTGGCTACAGATGGACTAGGAGGAACGTTGGTGGGGGTGGAAGTGTTCTAAAACTGGACTGTGGTCATGGTTGCACAGTTGTATACAATTTGACAAAATTCATCAAACTGTACAGTTACGTGGGTGAATTTTATGGTATGTAAATTACACCTCAATAAAGCTGTTCGAAAATGAGTGAAATGAAATGAACCAGAATCTCACAGGTGACTACATCGACATGGCTGCTGTCATATTCCCTCCCCAGCCCCCTTCCAGTGCAGAGATGTGCTTGTTCAGCACAGCTGGGTGAATGACCAGGCCCAAATCAACTCCCTCCCCCACCCTCCCTTCGCCCTGAGCCGAGCTCAGATGCAGGTGCTGAAACTGCAGTTCCTTTGATGGTGCCCAGAGCCAGGGCAAGAGAAGATTCATGATTTCTAATAAACCTCAGCCCTCGTGGTAGCTCCAGCCTCTCTCTAATTGGATAAATCTGCTTTGGGCACAGCCCAGAAATCAGGACATCTTTGTAGCGATCGCTGCAGAGTTTAGCAAAATAACCAAGTATTGGGAGCTGTGGTACAGTCAAGGATTCCCCCTTCCCTCCCAGATCATCAAAAAATGCCCAGCCACTTTTAGTCCTGCTAGACTTCTTCTGACTGCATTCTTTTCTCCTCTGAATTTGCATGGCTTTCTCAGTCATCCTGCGGATTAGTTCAAGCCCCGGTACGTGGAAGAATGTGGCTCTAGCATGAAAGGTGTTGGCTTACAAGCCAGGCTGACATTCGGCCCTTCTCAGCAGCGCCGATCCGGCCGTATCTATTCTGACCCGCTGGTGTCTGTCCTTCCCTGGTGTTGCATAGTTAGAATGGCCCCTCTGCTTTCAAGGAACACGCTGGTCACAAATTAGAAGGCTTGGCCTGCAATGTAAGGTATTTGTTTTCACATACACTGACGCTATAAATAACGGCTTTGGAAAATCTGTGTCATTAAGTAGAAGGTTTCTTTATCACTAATTTTCTAAACATTTGACAATGAGATGTTACATGGAGCCCACCGCTAAAGTAAATAGGCCGATGTGCCAATTAGGGGAGGGTAATTACAGTGACAAATAGATCCTGTGTTAGTTTCCCATTGCTGTGTAATAAGTGGCCACAAACTTAGAACTTCACAACAGCACCTATTGATTTTCTCACCATTCGTAGGTCAGATGTCCAGGCACACTGCGACTGGCTTCTCTCCTCAGTGTCTCACAAGGCTAAAATCAAGCATCAGCCATCACGGGGAATATCCTTAAGGCAGGTGCCTATCACGCTTTGAATCTCTCTCACCAGGAAGAGCTCACCTGTGTAGGTTAGCCCCACCAAGAATTATCTCCCTGCCTGAAAGTCACTTGCTTAGAGATCTTAATTATACGGGCAAATTCTGTCTTTAGCAGCAACTATATGAGTGTTGGAATAACTGCAAGAAAGCGTATGTGTATCACCAGGGCCATCAGAATCCTGCCCACCACAGACCCCTAAACGCATCGTGGCACAAACCGAACAAAAGACACAACATTCCGAGGAGTGGGGTTAGCCCATTTCCAGGTCAGCCAAGGGCATGGACCCATGGGGCCTCTGCCATCTTCTACGTGTGGCTTCCAAGATCTTCCTGACCGTGACAGCAGCCAGCAGAAGGGGTCAGACGTGGAGGAGCATGATAGGAAAGGTCTTTATGGACCAGGCCTGAGAGCCACATGTGTAGCCACAAAATCACAATTCGAGAAGCTTGAGGTTTGGTGTGTTGTGTGTGTGTGTGTGCCCATGTGCACATGTCCGTGTGGACAAGAAAAGTGGACATTCATTTCTACCTTCTATTTTGAACTTGAAGCCTAGCAGCGTGATGTCAAAATGAAATTAGGCCTTTGCCCAAGGAGATGTCACTCCGAGCCTTCTCTCTGTGTCTGCTAGACCCGTACGTTGTACCTGTGTAGAATGGTCATCGCTAAGTATGGTTGAGAGAGGAAGTGCCTTGAAAGTCATGAGCAGTTTAAGGAACTGGACTGAAAAACTTAAAAAGAGGCGGTAATTCAGAGCAAATGAGGGTAAAGGTGAGCGTGGTAGGTACATGTGAACCAAGTTGTCAGTGAGGTCTGAGAGCAAACGAGAGTGGGGAGGGGACAGGAGAACTGGAGCCACGGCTCAGGTGGGCCCCGCATCATGGAGTTGTGTTCAGTTACAGGGCATAGAAAACTCAATGAAGAGTGGCTTAAACTCACAGGTGCCTATTTATCTGCAGGGAGGGATTTCCCAGGAGTCAGTTCAAGGGCTAGCGCGTGCCTTTGCAGTGTAATTGATGCGCCATCTTTCTGGCTGGCAAAGCTTCTCTTTGGTCCTCGTGGTTTCAAGATGGAAGCTCTATTTAGGGAAAGGACTGTTGGAGTCGGGATGTTCGAGGAATACACTGGGAAGGTGGAGGAAGTGATCAGGGTGGAAGGGATGGCTTTGAGGTATTAATAATGACAAAGTCTACCATGGTGTGATTCCACAGGTATCTGAGGTAGGGTGGAGGATAAGACCCTTGGACGGGAAGAACTCAAGAAACGGAGAGTCAGGATGTTGAGATCATCCACATCTATAGTATAATGAAATCTCCAAAAATTAAGACAGAAATGGTATTATTTTTTAATTAACGATCACTCCCTCTTCCCCATCACACATCCATACGACCTTCCACTGCCCTCGGGTTGGGCGTAGGAGAACAAATTCCTTGGTGCAGTTGCTATAACGCACCATGAGTCTTGCTTTTCTTTGTACTCTGCGTCCTCCTGGTCTCCTCTAGAGACCTCTAGAGACACACCGCCCTTGTTGGTGGGACAGGCGACCTTTAGCCTGGGAACCCTCCGTTGCTTTGGCTCCTGGGGACTAAAGGACTCCAACGGAAGGCCATTCTCCTGCCGATCCCCCACCCTGTGGGGCACACTCTCAACTTTCCTCCTAACGAATCCTAGGATCGCTTTTGAGACACTACGTTATTACCTTCTTTCCTCCTTCCCTTCACTCCCTAGAGGACCAAACAGCCTGACCTCAGCTGCCTGATCCGCTCTTGGGGCTCAAAATATATCAAAATCTCAAAAGCCAAAGCATAAGACAAAAACTAGAAAGATGGTTTTGCTGACTGTGTAGGAAGCTACTCACTTCCCTGCTGCTGGCTCTTTCATTGGCTTGGAAACGATTTTCAATTTAGTTACCTCTCACCTAAAAGACTTCCGTTGCCTTAGAGGTTTATCTTGAGAAAAAATTCTTTCTTTCTTTGAATGTCTCATTGTTAGTACATTCTGGAAATAATCCTCTCCCCGTAGGATACAAAATTGGGGCTCAGGCTTTAGCCAGGAATAGAAAAATTCCGCTAAGCCTCTCCCTTTAGCAGAGGAAAAAGCAGATAGGAACAGCTCTCCTCCCACATCCCCAGATCTCTGCAGACGGCTTTGGCATCTGCAAAGTAAAACTCAGCCCTGTCGTGTTGCTGTCTCCACAGCTGCCTCCCAGCTGAGGGAAAGACCACCCAATACATCCTACTGATGTGGACATTATTCCAACACCAAATTGTTGAGGTCTTTAGAGCATAGCTGCTCCTCCTGCGGCCATCTCCTTAGAAGTTTAGGAAAATAGAACAGGTCTCCCTACTTTCCCCCAGTAGTGGCGTTTCTTTCCATTATTTTATGCCCCAATAGGATTCATTCCTTCACTGTTGACCAGCTGGATCTCTGGGCTCCAGCAAAGGGGCCTGATATAATTTCATTATGAAACAGCATCTGATTTCAGCTGATTCCATTCACTTCTGACCTGGAGGTTAAGCATTTCAAAAGATCTGGTTTTCTTCCTTCTGCCTCCTCTTGAAATTCCCTGTTTGGATTTGCTCGGCCGCCTCCACTCTCCCGGGCTCATAACTCTCACTGTTGGGGAGGTTCCCTCCCGACTACCTTGGGTGTCAGTTTCTATGAACAAGAAGGGACAAGATTGGGTGACAGCCTACACCTGTGTCATCTTGCATCCTCAGAGGAAAGAAGGGGGACATACTTACCAGAGTCCATAAATGCATACTCAGTAGGACTTTGTCATGTCCATGTGGTGGGCGAGAGCCAAAGTGTACAGTTCTCAGAGCTTGCAGAGACCCCAGACCGGCTTGCCTCTCCCTCTCTCCCTTCCTTTTCTTTTAACATCTGGAGAGTTGTTCTGCCACATCATATGCAATTTACAGCAGACGGGCAGCCTGTCCACCTGTGTGTGCGTAATTGTGCGTACCTGTGTGTGTATACCTGTGTGTGATGGATGGCAGCGGTAGTGGGTATTGACAGAACGCTTAAAAGCTGTGGGGAGAGGGTATGCAGATTACAGATACTATAAGGTGACTGCATCGCAAGAGACTGAGGTGACTTTCACAGTGAGAGGGATACACTCAGCTCAGAAGCTGTGAGCTCTCACTCATCAAAGGCTAGAATGGCCTCTCTGAAACACAGCTGTGTAAACTTCAACAGGCTGGAGTCCAGATGGGAATAATCCTTACCTCTTCCTCAGCCCCTCAGGATGTGTCTCTGACATTATTGGTACTCGGTAAATATTTAATAACAGAATGCCTGACGAGGTGTGTAAAAGGACCGCGGATGAAACCATTAACGTGCAGTGATGCCGTACCTGAGCTGACAGTGGGATGGCCACCCCAAGCCTCTTAAATGATCTTGTGCAAGTGAAGACGACACCCAGGACCAGGGGGGTGGGGCAGAGAGAGGGTGTGTGTTGAATGGGCAGGTCTGCCTTGGGATGTTTCCAGGAACGCACACCATGGAAATATAAAATGTTGGGGTATAAAAGAGAGGGCGCATTCAGAGAACCAGACAAGCCGGTGCCCCTTTGGGTGATGTCGTAGGGAACTTATGCAGGTGGGCGGACCACCTGAGAACAGCCAGCAGTGTGGGAAAGCAAGGAAGATGATTCAGAAAAGGCAGGCAGTGAATCCGAAGTGTTGATCACAAAGGCAGAGGAATGGGTCCAACGGCAACAATGCGATTTGAGAAGAAATAACCCAAAGATGGAAAACGGGACATTCTTTGTGCATACCCAGCGTGGCTGCCACCAGCCATAGGTGTCTCTGGAGCCCTTGAAGGGTGGCGCGTCCCAGCTGAGGTGTGTGGTGAGTGTGGAGCACACCAGATCACAAACCCTTAGTGTGGAAAAGGAGAATGTAAGATAGCACATTAATATGTTGATATCAATTGCATGTGATATAATTATGTGATTATCATGTGGATATATTTAGTTTTTAAACACATTAAATTAATTGCACTTGCTTATTTTTACTTGTTTTCTTTTTATTGGAGTATAGATGACTTACGATGTTGTGTTAGTTTCTGCTGTACAGCAAAGTGAATCAGTTATCCATACCCATATATCCACTCTTTTTTGGGTTCTATTCCCATACAGGTCATTACAGAGTATTGAGTAGAGTTCCCTGTGCTATACAGTAGGTCCTTGTTAGTCATCTATTTTCTGTATTGTAGTGTGTTTTTGTCAATCTGTCTCCTCATTTATCCCACCCCTCCTTTCCCGCTTGGTAACCGTAAGTTTGCTTTCTACATCTGTGACTCTACTTCTGTTTTGTAAATAAGTTCATTTGTACCATTTTTTCTTAGGTTCCACATATAAGCAATATAATATTTTACTTTTTTTTGAACTAAAAATATTACTTCAAAAGTAGAAATTTGGGCTTCCCTGGTGGCTCAGTGGTTGAGAGTCCGCCTGCCGATGCAGGGGACATGGGTTCGTGTCCCGGTCCGGCAAGATCCCACATGCCGCGGAGCGGCTGGGCCCGTGAGCCATGGCCGCTGGGCTTGCACGTCCGGAGCCTGTGCTCCGCAACGGGAGAGGCCACAACAGGGAGAGGCCCGCGTACCGCAAAAAACAAAACAAACAAACAAAAAAAAGTAGAAATTTGTAAATTGTACGTGTAGCTCACGTTATATTTCTCTTTGCTAGCCCTACCCTAGATGCACTTGCAGCAGAGTTTAGGGAGAGGGGAAGAGGAAGGGTGGGGAGAGAATGTCATGGGAGTAGCAGTCGCGCTGGGCTTGGGGTGAGCTTCCTGCCGTGGGCCGTTGGGCAAGTTACCTCATCTCGGTGAGCCTCAGTTTCTGCACCTGTAACACGGCGCTTGCTGACGATGTCAGTTTCATGGCGTTGCTGTTACACCTGAGTAGGAAACCATGCAGAGCCTCTCACAGGACACCGTGCATACAGCACGGGGTCCTCAAATAGCAGCTCCTATCCTCCCAGAGTAACACATCAGAGCATCCAGAGGCAGCGAGGCGGAGCTGAGATAAAGGTTAGCAAACTCTGAACGTGTCTCGACTTTCTCCATGTCCTGGTTTTGCAGTGGACTGGGCTAGTGAAGAGAGGAGAGTCCATTGGAGAAACCAAACGGAGGCGAGAAAGGACTTCCACCAGCCCACGATGACAAAGCCAGTGTACCTTGTTTGGAAGGAGATGGCAACACAGAAAGGGTCCTGAGAGTTAGCAGGAGAGCTCAGGAGGGCCCTGTCCAGTATTGCTAAAGGCTGCTCTCTCATGTACTTGGATTAAGCAGATACTTTCGCTTCTGTTAGGTAAAGCAGTGTGGTTTTCTAGTTCCGTACAATTTTGGAAAACTGCTTTGAGTTCGACACAGCCTTGGCAAACTCTGGCATTAATAAACGCCCCAAACAGCTGTTAGCATCCCCGAAAAAGACAGCAAAACCTGTGCTTGTTGTTCAGCTCAAAGACTCACAGGAGGAGAGGAACCCATGTACTTGCTGCTAATAAATAAGAGACATCACCTCTCAGAGAAGGTCCCGCGATCCTGGTGGGGCTCGGCGGCAGCAAAGGTGAATTCTTTCGGAGGCCCCTGGTGGTGACTGGACACTTCCTAACTAAAGGCAACTGAAGCCAGAGAACACTGATGGATGAGAAATCCATCATCCAATTCCGACCTGTCAGATTCACAGTTCAAGAATGGTCAATATGTCTTCTTTCATTAGTCTCAACGAGGGGAAAGGAAAATAGGTGTCTGGCTAACTTAGGACAGCAGATAATCACCAAATTACTCCAGGCGGTGTCCCGAAAACCGCTAGTCTGGAAAGAGTTCACGAGACCTGCTTCTCATGCAGTGGCACCCAGGACTTGGTCCATCCCCCCAGGAACATCAGTTTCTTATTTATAAAATGGAGATTATCAGCGCATCAAAGGACCTCCTCAAACCAGTTCTCTTATCTTATGGGAAAAAGAAGGCCCCCAAAGTCATTCTGTAAATGACTGGAGGGCATCGTGAATTGCCCTGAGCTTTCAGGGACCCCTCTCCTCTGGGTGGCAAATACACCACACCCATGGTTTCATCAACCCAAGCCGAGGAAAGGCCGACCGCCTGAAAGGTGCACAAAAAGACACACCACGTGCATTGAACATGGCCCACCGCGTGTATCCTTCACTGTGTGCCTTAGGCATAAAGAAAATTCCAGAATACACCTCCTTTCTCACTCGCAGCATGTTCTCGTGGGGAAATGGGGCTCGGTGTTAATAATCAGTTTGTCTTATTAAATTGTCCTCTTCCCTGCCCCATCACCCAAATGGGCAGAGAATTCCAAGTCAGCTGAATCATTTCACCACTGAGGGAAGCCACGTAATAAGTGTGGGCTTTCTACTGACAAACCTAACTAATCTTGTCACATTGAGAAGGAGGCAGTGCTTTTAGCCAGAGTGTAAACATGGTGCTTTAGTAGCCAATGTGTTGAAAGGAAGGAAGAAAGGGAGGCAGGGAGGAAAGAAGGGAGGGAGGAAAGGCAGTTTCAGCTTGGCAGCTCGGACGACTCAGATGTAACTCGCTTCTCCCACAGGTCTGTGACACCTGGTTGGGATACTTTTCCCCAAGACTCCCAAGCGGTTAGGTTCATGCCGTTCTTCCTCTGTGTTGCATTTTCTCTCTTAAGGCACAGACAGGCCTGTGCGACATCCTTACTGACCTCAAAACCCAAAATTATAGAAAAGGAGTCTAATTAGAAAACACTACATGTGAATATTCCCCACACTTCTCCAAACCCAGTTTTTAAGTCTTCCCTTCACTTCCAGTGGCTTGAGATGTAGGGCCTTCTCCACCATCTGATTGGTTCTTTGGCCTCTGCCACGTGCTGCCAACGAGATGCACAGGGCTCTGGGCTTGTCCAGAGCCCCGGCCCTTTGGGGTCTGCAGGCAGCACGCGCTTCCTTGGTACAGCATCCTCGTGGGGCTCGGGTCCCTGGATGATTCCTAACTCTGCAGCTCACACACTCGTGAGGGCAAACTGTGGTTCTTTTCTCCCTACGTCTTCTTTGCTCTCCTGGGATGCTGACAACGTGACTTTTCTATGGCTTTTATCAGCCAGATAAAGAGGACTCTTCCACCTCCAAACACTCGTGAGATCCTCTTTCCCAGTCACCAATATACTGAGTCCTGCCCCCTTCACCAGCCACATCTGTCCCGTGGTGTGCTGGCAGTGGCTCCACCTGGCTCACAAGAGTCAACCATGCATGTCTCTTTATTTATTTATTTTTTTTGCCATGTGGGATCTTAGTTCTCTGACCAGGGATCGAACCTGTGCCCCCTGCAGTAGAAACACAGAGTCCTAACCACTGGACCACCAGGGAATTCCCCCATGCACATCTTTTCCCGACTTCACCATCACGGAGGTGGCCTAACATTGGCCGTGGGGGTGATATTTATAATATGGAAATCGGCAAATGCTGCATATCAGGACTTCCCCTGCACCCAGAGTGTCGGTTACTAAACATCTACCAGCTCATCATTGTGTCCACCTCAAACTCAACAGACATCCCCAAAACCACCTGCCCACTTCCATTTTTCTTAAAGATGGGTTTCTTCCCAAAAAAAGTTAGACCTAAATTGAATGTTTCAAAATATCCTATTGTTGAAAAAGTTTAACAGTTCTTAGCAGTAACATCCCCCCTTTTTGAACGAAGGCATACGCAGAATAAATGTGTCTGTATATGTCTGTATGCATGTACATATGTATTTACATGTGTATCTAAAGCAGGGAAAAACAGGTCGTGCTTGATTAAAGCATAACATAAGGTAGCAGATGGGTCGGGGGAGACATGAGGATGGAGCTCCCCGTGCTTACCGTGTCCTCATTTCAGTTTCCTCAAAGAAACAACAGACTCTCTAGGTCACATTTGGAGAAATGGGAACTGCTTATTTTTTTGATCGCCTATATTGAGGTATAATTTGCATACTAAAAATCACCATTTTTAAAACTTTTTATTTAAAAATAACTTTAGACTTACAGAAAAATCTGCAAACATAGCACAGAGAATTCCCACATATGTTTCACCTAGCTTTCCCTAATGGTAACCTCTCCTATAACCAGAATACAGTTATCAAAACCAGGAAACTAACACTGGTATGGTACTCTTAACTAACTACAGAACTTATTCAAATTTGACCAGCTTTTCGTTTTCTAGTCCAACCCAGGACCCCACATTGCATTTAATTGTATGTCTCTTTAGTTGCTTTCAATCCATGACACATCCTTAGTCTTTCTTCATGACCTACTTTTGAAGAGTCCAGGCCAGTTTGAGTTTGTGTCCTGTTTTCTCATGATTTGGTTGAGGTTATACCTGTTCAGGTGAAGTACCCCTGTGACCTGGTGCTCTTTTCAGCATGTCCCATGGTGGGGGGGTGGGGATGACATTGGTATGTTTTATTACTGGTGATGTAACCTTCATCACTTAATGCTTTTGAGATCCATCCCTGTAGTCGTGTGTATGGGTTGTGTACAGAGGGAGTTTATCCCATGTTATTGCCAGGTAGAAGCCCATTGTACAGATGTACCACCATTTTTATCCAACCACATCTGGGTTGTTTCCAGATTAGGGCTCTTATGAAGAAAGCTGCTATGAACATCCGTGTACAAGAGTTATTTAGTGTCTACAGATGGTCTCATTTCTCTTGGGTAAATACCTGGGTGTGGTATGTAAGTTCATCTTTTAACATTTTTCCAACATGCGTGTACCTTTTTGTATTCCCACCAGCGATGTATGAGAGTTCCTGCCTTCCCACCAACACTCGATACTGCTGGTCTTTTAAATTTCAACCATTCTAGTGAGTGTGTAGAGGTATCTCATTGTGGTATTTACTTGCATTTCCCTAATGACTATTAATGTTGAGCATCTTTTTTTTTAACTTTATGAAATTAAAGATTCGTTATTATTTTTTTATAAATTTATTTTATTTTTTGGCTGCATTGAGTCTTTGTTGCTGTGCACGGGCTTTCTGTAGTTGC
Source organism: Lagenorhynchus albirostris (assembly GCF_949774975.1). Taxonomy (NCBI): domain Eukaryota; kingdom Metazoa; phylum Chordata; class Mammalia; order Artiodactyla; family Delphinidae; genus Lagenorhynchus; species Lagenorhynchus albirostris. The sequence continues at coordinate 47,280,629 of NC_083109.1, read as the reverse complement.
GGCAAGCAGGGGCTACTCTTCATTGCAGTGCGCAGGCTTCTCATTGCGGTGGCTTCTCTTGTCATGGAGCACGGGCTTTAGGCGCATGGGCTTCAGTAGTTGTGGCACGGGGGATCAGTAGCTGTAGCTCGCGGACTCTAGAGCACAGGCTCAGTAGTTGTGTCACACGGGCTTAGTTGCTCTGCGGCATGTGGGATCTTCCCGGACCAGGGCTCGAACTCATGTCCCCTGCATTGGCAGGCGGATTCTTAACCACTGCGCCACCAGGGAAGTCCTGTTGAGCATCTTTTAATGAGCTTATTTCTCATTCATTTATGTTCTTTAAGTGTATGCTCGAATATTTTGCATGTTTTTAATTGTGTTGTTTGTCTCCTTATTTTTGAGTTCTAAATGTTCTTTATATATGTTGAATACAAGTACTTTATAAATATATATTTTGCAACTTTTTCCCCAGTCTGTGGCCTTCCTTTTCTTAACAGTGTCTTTGAAGAGCAAAGTTTTGTTGTTTTTTTAAATTTTATTTTGATGTGGTCCATTTTATCAATATTTTTCTTTCCTGGTTTTCCTTAAAAGTTGAGTGTTCTATCTAATAAATTTTTGTGTAACCCAGGGTCCCAAAGTTTTCTTCTACACTTTTGTCTTGAATGAGTTTCAAGTGGCAGTAGCTTCTGGTGGTTTTTTTTTTTTCTTTCAGTTTCTCTGCCTACTTCCTTAACTCTTAATTTAGAAGCCAATCCTCTTCCAATAGTTGAGTGCATGAAGAATCATTAATTTGGCCAGTGAAGGAGTGCTTGTAATAATCATGGCAAATTTGATTCTTTTGTTCCATAAATGCTCACGGGTTGGTTCAGTGGGGCACCTGCTACTCGCGCTCTTTGCTTCCAAAGCAAACCCGGAGGCAAGGACCAGGCTGAAGACTGTGGTGGACTGGCAGACATTTAACAGTTGGCTCTCCTGGGGAAAAAAAGCTGTGGTTTGTAGCGTTTGCTCATTTCCATGGTGTAAATACCTACACCGTGACCAATTTTAAGCTACCAATACATCAGTGAACTTACAACACTGCTGAAAGTTTAATAACTGGCCCTTGTGAGCTGACACGAGCCTGCTTCAGCACACCGCCGGCTGCAGGAAGTTTATTTGAGGTGAAGCCCTGGAAGCAGAAGCGAGGGAGTGGAGAGGGGAGACGAGACAGGGAAAGGAGGGGAGCCAACCAAGGGGGTATGAAAGAGCTGGTTAACACGGTGAGCAGCTGGGCTTAATCCCACTGTGGATCTTGGGGGAGCAGTGTAGACCCAACTCAGAATTGTTCAGTTGGGGCTGAGCAGGCTGTGAGTGGGGGTGGTGACCCCGACTCCTGTCTCTTGTTGATGGTTGTGCCGCTGTTATCCTGGGCACCTTCAGGCAGCTCTGCCCATGGGCTGAGGAAAGCTCTCTAGCACTGGAGGTGGCCTCAGGCAGAAACGCACGGAGCCACTGGCCCCAGGTGAGGTAGGAAGCCATCCTGGGAAGGAAGCTGCCAGGGTGTCTTAAGTTTTCCAAGGGGCATCAACAGCACCTGCTCCACGTACCACACGCTTCTTTACACACTGGATTACCACTAGTAAACAACCCCCTGGGTCCCTCTAGGTCCACGGTCAAAGGCACCTTGTTTGGTGCAAACTGGCTGATGAAATACAATGGAGGAGAGGTGCTTTCCGCGTCCATTAGGTAATGCTTTCTCTATCAGCTCCTATCAGTGGATTCAAAGTGCCCACCTGACCAGACCCAGGGACACTGGCATTCCCTACAGGAGCCATGACGTTTATTTTTCTTCCTTTCAATTAGTAGATTTTGTTTTCTTCAAAGAAAGGGCAAGGGAAAATTACTTCTTTGTCAGTTCTTAAAAAGACAGGTAATGGAAGTATGAGGAATAGAATCCAATCAAATAATTCCCTCATCCAGGCCACTTAATACCTGGAATTATATCTGGGGTGGGTGTGGGGATGTTTTACGAACCAGAACACAAGTCACATTCAAATATTTTCTGATGTCCAAAATGCTTCACTTGTGGTAAGATCTTGAGCTTGGGAACGCGGTCTGCATTCCTGAGGCTGTCCCACTGACCTGGCCTTGTTGGCTGTCTGACCTAACGTTTCTGTGGTTTTCTCTGTAGATCAGAGACAATCTTATCATGACAAACAGTAAGATATTTTCTTAAATGCAAAAGTCCCGTCTTTCTTGGGGCAAGAGGAAGTTGTTTGTGGCTCTGTCTTCTCTGCCGGGGAAACTTCCCACAGACGGGGAACAGATGGGCCTCGATTTCCACACCATCTGCTTTTCACTTGTAATTAACATCGGATCCAGGGGTGGGTTGGATATTACCATTGCGTTGGCCATCCCCGTAGACCGCTGGGGAATCCTAAATCACGTGTTTGTTGGAATATGAAACTTGGGTTGCGTTTCCGTGGATAGGCAGCAGCTCTTATGAGAGGAGGAAGGAAAAGGAAACCCTTCCTGAGTGCCTGCTTCCATTTAAGTGGCCCCCAGATACAGTTGAAGAGAGGAAGATGCCTGCTCATCTTGCCTTGTGTCTGTGTAAAGAACAAAGTGTGAAGGAGTCCATTTCAGTTCAGTTGGTTCCACTTTTCTTACAAGTTAATTGAAATAATCATGACCCTGGCAACAGTAATATTATCCAGCATTTATTGAAGGCTTGCAGCATTCCAGCTACGATGCTAAGAATTTTGCATGCATTATCTAGTTTCCAAACCACAATATGAGGTAGGTACTGTTATCTTTCCCATTAAAGACAAGGAAAACTGAAACCTTAATGAAATTGAAATCCTCACCTTGGGTCACACAGCTGAGATACGGACCAGGCTATCTGATTCCTGCTTCATAACTGCGGTTCATCACAGCCTCCAACTTCTTTACACGGAGGAGCACAGGAGCAACCGGCCAGCAGCTATCTTCCATTCCTGCTTTGTAGGTTCCAGGAGAGAATGCAAAAACTCAAAGCTGCCGCTGTTCTCCAGTCCCTTTATAGCCTCAGGGGAACTTCTCTCTCTCGTACTTCAGCGTGCTTTACCCCATGCCTTGGGTTTTTAGTTGCAACTCTGCATCTTGCTTTTTCTGAGCCCTGGGGGAGGTGAGTGAAAACATGATTCAATTTTACCTCTCTGGCTTGAAGCCCCAGCTCCTAACGTTCGTGTCAGCATCTACAAACTGCAGCAAAAGTCGGGCCCCTTCTCATTATCAGTGGTATTGTTCCTCCAGCAATGGGGAGGATTTTTAGCAGAACATCTGAGAGCATCTCTGTTTTGACACCTGATGCTTTCTTTTCTTTTTTTTTTTTTTTTTTTTTTGCGGTACGCGGGCCCCTCACTACTGTGGCCTCTCCCGTTGCGGAGCACAGGCTCCGGACACGCAGGCTCAGTGGCCATGGCTTACGGGCCCAGCCGCTCTGCAGCATGTGGGATCTTCCCGGACCGGGGCACGAACCCGCGTCCCCTGCATTGGCAGGCGGACTCTCAACCACTGCGCCACCAGGGAAGCCCAAGCCTTGATGCTTTCTAAGGGCACACCACATGAACAGAACACAAGAAGGATTCCCAGGACCAGCAGTCATTCGTGCTGTTGTCCAGGTACAAAGGATTCCTTGGAATACCCTGCACGTCAGCCCAGGGGAAGGACCCTCTGTGCCCAGCTAAGCTAATTGTCTGGCAAGAGAGGTTTTGAACCTCCTAGATAAAAGTCCATAGTAATCACCTGGGAGTGATTTTAGTGGCTTGTCATTGAAGTGTGAAACTGAAGTACTGTCATAGGAAGCTTTGGTCCGGCTTCATTAACTGCACTAGACCTTAAGCGATAAAACGAAGGCCAGAGTTTAAGCCCCACTTAGACACACAGCCCCAGACTGGACCCCTACCCACAGCCATCCAGCCAGTTGGCGCTTTATACCAATCACAAGCGGGATGACCCAGGGTCACCCTCCACCACTAATGGGAAATCTCCTTCCACTCCCGGAGCACATGATCCTGGGTCAGTTCTGATAAGAGGACACAGTAAAGACACGCAGTTAAGGAAGTGGTTCCAACCTGGCACATCACCATGGCTTTCAGCTGGGTGCCCAAAGCTAGATTGTGGAGTGGCCACCTGAACACCTTCTCAAGTCACTGACCTACCAAGAGCACTAAAACAAGATGGTGCCGCGTAACTCAGGTTCCCGCACAACGCAACTGAAGACCGATAAGCTGATTCCCTCCACCTGAAGCAAACAGCCACCTATAATAGAAATGAAACAGATCTTCCTGCTTTTTGCTACTGCCAGCCTATTTCTATCACATGTACTTTGCAAGCACTCACATCATCCCACCGACTGAAATTTTATTATTTTTTTAATTTTAGTGAAGTATAGTTGACTTACAATGTTGTGTTAATTTGCTGTACGGCAAAGTGATTCAGTTATACATATATATTTATATATTCTTTTTTTAATATTCTTTTCTATTATGGTTTATCCCAGGATATTGAATATAGTTCCCTGTGCTATGCAGTAGGACCTTGTTTTTTATCCATCCTATACATAATACTTTGTATCTGCTAATCCAAAACTCCCAATCCATCCCTGCCCCACCACAGTTCTTCCTTGGCAACCACAAGTCTTTTCTCTACATCTGTGAATCGTTTCTGTTTCATAGATAAGTTCATTTGTGTCATATTTTAGATTCCACATATAAATGGTATCATATGGTATTTGTCTTCCTCTGTCTGACTTACCTTCTCTTAGTATGATCATCTCTAGGTCCAACCATGTTTGCTGCAAATGGCATTATTTCGTTCTCTTTTACGTCTGAGTAGTATTCCATTGTATATAGGTACCATATCTTCGTTATCCATTCATCCGTCAATGGGCATTTAGGTTGTTTCCATGTCTTGGCTGTTGTAAATAGTGTCACCAGCTGAAATTTTAAAGTTGAACAATGCCTAATGTGTTTTACTACCTAAATATTGGATGTTAAAACTTTGAATTTACCAACAAGAAGTTGCCTACTTAAGAGTAATTCTTTTGCAAAAGAAACTTGAAAGAGGATAGCAATTACGGAAAAAATGGGGGAAGATTTTGCAGAATACTTTTCAGAATATTGACTATGCCTGAACCAGTGGAAATGCATTAGTAAGAGGCTTGATTTCTATACACATTTTTTTATTAATGGAAGATGAGTTTCTCCTCCCCTCTCCACTAAATAAATGTTGAGTAAATATTTAAAGAGCATGGGTTTGAAGAGGCGCCAGGTGATAAGCCCGCCTGAAGCACCCGTGTCTCGGGCCAACTCTGTTTTTGGAAGTCCTGGTTGCCTGCCCAGGATTCGCCTGCCATCCACTGTTGGATGTTATCTGGCAGCTGTGGTGCCCACCAGTTCCCAAGACTGTGTTTGGACAGAGAATAACAAAAAAATGACAGAAGGGCAAGAATGCAAATATCTTGATAACTTTAACCAGCCTGGTATCTTTCAAAGGCTCCGCATTGCACAATAAGCTTAGCTCTGACTCTGGCATGGAAATCCCTGCTGTATTGTGGTTTGCCTCGGAAAGGCTCGGCTTGGGTTACTAATAAAAACTTTGAGGCAAGAAGCAGGTTTCTCACCAACCTTGAAGTGAAGAGTTCCAGCATCTTGCAGACAGTTGAGTAAATGTTGGAATTTCAAAGTCCTCCAGAAAAGAGCATTCAGACCACATCTCTTCTCTTGCTGCTGAAAGCAATTTGGGTTCAAACCATGACTGGCTTGGGTTGGAGTCATACAAACGGGGTTGAAGTCCACTTTCTGTTTTGTATTGGTGCTGTGACCTTGGGCATATATTCTCTCTGCCTCAATTTCCTGTCTGAAAAGTGGGGATAACAGCAGTACCTACCTCATGGGCTAGTTGAGAGGATTAAGTTTTAAAGCAGTTCTGTGCTTAGTCATATGGTCAGTATGCTCAGTGGTCATGTGCTCAATGGTCAATATTCAAAAACTGTTAGCTGTCATCAGCAGCAGCATCATTATCTTTCTCATCATCACCACCATCATTATCATTGTCCTCCTCATCATTACATCACAGTCACTATCATCAGCAGCAGCAGCCTCCCCATCCCCATCACCGTCATCGTCATCGTCACCATTCTCACCACCACCACCATCACCATCACCATATCATCATCCTCACCATCATCATCCTCCCCACCACCATCATCATTGCCATCCTCCCCATCACCATCATCATCACCATCCCCACTAACACCGTCATCATCACCATCCTCACCAGCAGCACCACCACCACCATCACCGTCATCATCACCATCCACCCCGTCACCATCACCATCATCATCATCATCACCCTCACCACCACCACCACCACCATCCTCACCATCCTCCCTATCACCATCACCGTCACCATCATCATCGCCATCCTCACCATCACCACCACCACCATCACCACCACCATCATCACCATCCTCCCTATCACCATCACCGTCACCATCATCATCATCCACCCCATCACCACCACCACCATCACCACCACCATATCATCATCCTCACCACCAGCACCACCACCACCACCATCATCACCGTCATCATCACCATCCATCCCGTCACCATCACCATCATCATCATCATCATCACCATCCTCACCACCACCACCATCCTCACCATCCTCACCACCCTCCCTATCACCATCACCGTCACCATCATCATCATCATCCACCCCATCACCACCACCACCATCACCATCACCATCACCATATCATCATCCTCACCATCACCATCACCATATCATCATCCTCACCATCACTATCATCACCATCACCATCTTCATCATTGTCCCCATCGTCATCCCATCAACATCAACATCATCACCATAACAACCACCATCACACCATCAAAAACACCTTCATCATCACCATCATCATAAGGTTTTTTCAGTAGAGTCAACAGTGATTCCTGATCATCACAGATGGTCTGCACCTGTGCATCCAAATATCTCAGCCTAGAGTACAGGAGCCTCTCCAGACTGACCTTTGCCTATTTCTGCAGCCTCATCTGTCTCTGCTTCCTCACTCACAATCTGCACTCCAGCCATAGTAAATAATCTGTAGTTTTCAGCACAAACCATGTTAATTTATGACACCATGTTTTATTCATCCTGTTCCCTTGCCTAGTCAATTCTGTCCTGGTTTCTTTGCTTGTCTAACTCATGTTCATCTTCTCAGATGTGATATAAGCATCAACTCCTCCAGATAGCCTTACCACACCCTTTCCCTCACTCTCTGAAACCTAGGTTCCATACCCTTCCTTTAAGCTCATAGAGAATCCAGTGAGGAGCTCTGTGTTTAGCTTTAATACCAAATACTGTGCTTAGGGACTTCTCTGGTGGCTCAGTGGTTAAGAATTCTCTTGCCAATGCAGGGGACACGGGTTTGATGCCTGGTCCCGGAAGATCCCACATGCCACAGAGCAACTAAGCCCGTGTGCCACAACTACTGATCTTGTGCTCTAGAGCCCGAGAGCCACAGCTACTGAGCCGACGCGCCAGAACTACTGAAGCCCACGTGCCTAGAGCCTGTGCTCCACAACAAGAGAAGCCATCGCAATGAAAAACCCACGCACTGCAACGAAGAGTACCCCCCACTCGCTGCAAGTAGAGAAAGCCCGTGCGCAGCAACAAAGACCAAACGCAGCCAAAAAAAAAAATAATAATAAAATAAATTTATTTTAAAAATGCTGTGCTTACATATTTAGCAGACACGTTGGTGTTCCATTTTCCTGATCAAAGAATTGGGCAGTTGGACCCGACCTGAGGTCACAGTGCTGACAGTTGACAGGTTTCCTGTGGTTGGCTGAGTGCTTTACAATTGTTGAATTCAACCATTCATTCAGGAAGTATTTATTGAGCACATACTATGTGCTAGCCCCGTTCTGGGCACTAGGGATACATCAGAGGACAAGACAAAGACCCCTGTCCTTGTGGAGCTCACATTCTAAGGAAGGAGACATCCAATAACATAAGCATCATAATAAGAATTACCTGGTGTGCTAGAAGATGATCTGGGTAATGGAAAAATAGAGGAGGTGGAGCAGGGTCAGAAGCAGGAGTGGGGGCGGGGGGGTGCAGGAGAGGCACATTGAAGGGTCAGTGGGCTCCACAAGGGTGAGGTTCGAACAAAGGCTGAAGGAAACGAGGGACGGAGCCACGTGGACAGCTGCGGAGAGAGTGGGGCAGGCAGAGAGAACAGCCAGTGCAGGGGTCTGGAGGCAGAGCCAGCCGAGCTCATTCAGGGAACAGCCAGGAGACCTGTGTGCCTGGAGCAGAATCAGCAGAGGGAGAGTCGGGGCGGCAGAGCGTCCGTCCTCATTACTCAACATCAAGAGATGTTGCCTGAGTCCAGATGTGCAGCTTCTCTCTTGGCAGAGCAGAAGCTCTGGCCGTACTAAGCGCATATTCTCATGCAACGTTGGTCAGGGCAGAGCACAGCCTGCCCACCTGAGATGGGCGTCCACCGTCCAGTGAGCCACAGACCCTGCCCCATGCATGTGTCTCATCTCCACACCCTGCGGGCCCCTGTGGGCAGCTGAGGCCGTGGCGCTGGGCAGTAGCCTCTGGCAAGGACGCCCAAACCCGCCACCAACTCCCTGCCCTCAGCCCTGCCTTGACTGTCCTCCTTTCCGTCTGCCCTGATCTGTGCCTGTTCCGTGTAAGCCCAGTGAAGACTTCTGCTAGGCAATACTCTGAAAAGGAAGGAAGCCCACATAGATGAAAGGGAGTTTTCATTCCTGATTCTGCAAAGGAGACTCTTCCTTTGGAAAGAATGAATGGACTTCTTGAAATGTGTGCACATGCCTGTGGGGAGGGTTGCCGGGGGACCCGGGAAGCATTGCTCTTGCGCTGTCATACTTGTCTCCCGTCCTGACAGCAGGGCTTCGGGGGGATTTTATTTACTTTTTCAAAAATGAACTTATTAACCAAACCCCAAACCGTGTCTTGATCATACCACCTCACACCCAGTAGGATGGCTACTATGAAAAAAAGAAACAAAACCCAAAAAACAGAAAATAACAAGTGTTGGTGAAGACGTGGAGAAATTGGAACCCTGTACACAGTTGGTGGGGATGTAAAATGGTGCAGCCGCCATGGAAAATAGTATGGCAGTTCCTCAAAAACTAGAACATAGAATCACCACGTGATCCAGCAATTCCACTTCTGGGTATCTACCCCCAAAGCATTGCAAGCAGGGACTCAAACAGATATTTGCACACCATGTTCTTAGCATCATTATTCACAACAGCCACAAATGCGGAAGCCACCCAAATGTGGAGTGACAGATGAATAGATAAACAGAACGTGAGTATCCGTCCAAGGGGATATCACTCAGCCTTGTAAAGGTAGGACATTCTGACACCTGCTGTAACATGTATGACTCTTGAAGACATTATGCTGAGTGAGATAAGCTAGTCACAAAGGGACAAATGCTGTAAGATTCCCCTTATATGAGGTCCCTAGAGTATTCACGTTCATGGAAACACTAGGGCTACTTTCTACGAAAGTAGAAAGGTGGTTGCCAGGGGCTGGGTTGAGGGGGAATGGGGAGTTAGTGTTTAATGGGGACAGTTTCAGTTTGGGATGATGAAAAAGATCTGAAGAGGGTGGTGGTGATGGTGGGACAGCAGTGTGCACACAATTAATGCCATTGATCTCTACACTTAAAAATGGTTAAAATGGTAACGACTGTGTTGTGCATGCTTACCACAATAAAAAAATTAAAATGAAATTTTTAAAAATCAAAAAATATTGAGAGATATAGGTATCTCTTTATAATATATATCTATACACATCTATATCTTTGTATCTGTATCTATATCTATCTATATGTATATAGACAGAGAGAGAGAGAAGCATGTAGTAGAGAGGTGGGTCGCTGGGTTCACGTCTTGCCTCTGCCACCTAGTAGCTGTGTGACCTGAGCCAAGTTAATGAACTTGGTCCCCTCTGCGAGGAGGCGGGATTAACCCAGTGCCCCGTCCTGCAGCCATTGTTGTGAGGGTCATTGGAGCATGTGTGTGCCCGGCCCCCAGGGAGGCCCTGTAAGGCTCACGTGGACATCAGCCCAGCTACAGAAACCTGTCCCCAGACCCTGCCTTTAGTGGATATTGAGGAGAAATGGCAGTTATCACCCCCACTCCCTTGAGAAACTGACAACCAAGCGAAATAAATGAGGTCCTCAGGGACTCTGGAAGCACTCTCAGAGTGGACCCTGTGCGCGAGGGATCTGGGGCGGGAGGAAGAGGGAGGAGAGGGAGACAGTGACCCCAGTTGTGCTGACCTCCGAGAACACCGTCAGCCACGGGCTTCATCTGGGCATCGTGAGAGGCTTCAAGTAACATAGTTACAGGGTTTATGCCAATGAGCAGGTATATTAACATATACTCACTTCCTTTAGCATATGAGTCCCTGCGAGAGAATCATCTTCAGGTGGAAATGGTTCCAAAGACCTTTGGATGCCAACTACAGAAGGACTAGGGGTGGAACTAAGGGGGAGCGTTCCCATGTTCTGTTGGTCTCAGCTTTGAGAGCAATGCCCTGGCTGGGAATACACTCACCTGGGCCGGACTGCTAGTGCCGGCTCCAGTGGACGTTTCCCCAGTCCAGCCTCAACACTGGCTCTATCACAATTGCAGGACACACCTCAGCAACAACCCGCAGGGAAATTTGAAAAGACAAGGTTTATTACTCACAGATCCTGGTGGGTGCACGGCATGTCCGGGGCCACACAGTGAGGTCACGGGGAGGGGGTGGAGGGAGAGAGAACAGTCTTGAGGTTCTGCCTTTATCGAGGTCAAGGATGGGGTGTCTAGGGTTGCTCTGGGTCGCTCTTTACTGGCAAATTTAAAACATAAGAGCAGGAATTATGGTGCAGGTAGGGAAAATCAAGGTCACTCAAGTGGTCGCTTATGTGGGTCACCCAGGATTTCTGAAAAGGGAACTTCCAGGGTGGGGTCACCTGTCTCCTCATCTAGCTGTGTAGCTGGCGATGTGTTTGCTGAGGTGGATGCCTTTGGAATGGATGCCGAATGGGGGCATCCATTAGGGGATCAAAGCCTAATGTCGGTCACTTATATTACAGCCAGGAAAGCTCATGGCCAGGCGCATACACTACTGTCCCCACTAGACTTTGGGAAGACAGTTGTGTCTGAGAGTGTCCAGCTTGATTTCATACTGCGTTTCGTTGCTTCCACAGTCTTCCTTAACCCACTTCCCTCTTGTTTTAATTTGGGCTGTTCTAGAAGCAGACCCTGAGACAAGCATTAGAATTCAGTGGTCAGGGACTTCCCTGGTGGTCCAGTGGCTAAGACTCCGTGCTCCCAATGCATGGTACCCAGGTTCAATCTCTGGTCAGGGAACTAGATCCCACATGCTGCAACTAAGAGTTTGCATGCTGCAACTAACACCTGGTACAGCCAAATAAATATTAAAAAAAAAAAAAAGAAAGAATTCAGGGGTCACTTGGGATGCAGGAAGTAAGACAGAGAAGGGACAATTGCTAATAAAAGGTGAGTGACGGAGCTTACAACACTATGGGCACCTTAAGCTTAATTCACCTGTGGGAACCCAGGCAGACAGTGTGGAGGGACCCCACCCAGGGGGCGAGGGAGCTGGGACTGATGCCCCAACTCCCATCGGTCAAGTCTTCAAGGAAATTGAGGCAGATTCTGACCATTGAAAGGCAGTAGAGTTCTCTAACTTAATAACACCTGAATAATATGGCAGGCCCAGGGGGCACTCCTAGCCATCTGCTACCTTCCTCTTCCCTGCAGCCCTCACCCCCAGATCCTCCTGGTCAGAACCCAAGTCTGGCTTGAGGCTGTATTTCTCTCTCCAGTCACCAGGGAAGTGAGCACTTTCAGAACGATGGCCGTGGTGGTAGCAGAGACAGAGAATGGGCATGTGAGTCAGTCCTGCCATAACATCATGGGGCCACTGGACACCAAGCTTGTCAGGGGGGAGAATGATTTTTAAAGAAATAACTTTTTTACCAAGTTTAATCATATATGATCACTTGAAGCTATGAAAAAGGCAGAGAAGGAAAGTAGGTAGATTTTTTTGGTTATTATTCTAACCGTATTCCCCGGGAGATTTAGAACAATTTCCACCAAGGCCAGAGTTCTATAGATCTTCCCTGGAAATTGCTTCTCCAGTACCACCTTCACTGAAATTAAAGACAGAGCAACACGAGTGCAGATGATGTAGTACAAGGAAATTGTCTGTGAAAATCCCTGACTGTAGATGCCACATAAAACAGCGGGGTTAATGTCATGCTGTTGGGATACATTTGCCCTCACAGTATGGAAGTCCTTATGTGTATCGACATTTCAGCTAGAGCCTGTTCACCTCCATTAAGCCACAGGCCATGACGATTTCCTGTTACCTTAGGTATTTTTCGGTTTAACCATTGTCACCAAAGTTCTCTAGTTTTATTAGTTCCAATCAACCTTTAAAATTGCCTGATGAGATAGAATTTATCTTTCAAGATCCCAGTTCAGTAACCGCTTTCTCTGTGAAGCCTTCTCTGACCTCCTTCTCCCGTGCCCAGCAGAATGAATCTTCTCTGCCCTATATTGGTTAGGGAGGCACATGACTGCAAGTACAGAAACCCCAACTAATGGTGACTGAGGCAAATAGGGGATTCATTTTCTCACAGAGTAAGAAGTACGGAGGGAAGTGGTTTCTGGCATTAGATCAGCTGGTGAATGGCGTTCTCAGGGCTCTGCTCCCCTTAACATGTTGGTGTGTATTGTCATGCTTATTGTGTCATGGTCACATAATGGCTGCTGGCATTCCAGACATCACATCCGAGTTCAAGGCAGGAAGAAAGGGTGACTTTAGTTGAATCTGTCCCTTATTCTCATTGCCCAAAATTGTGTTACATGAGCATGGCTAGTACCAGGGAGGCTAGAAAAGCTGAATATATTGTCATTCAAAGCAACAAGAAAGTTTGATTTCTTGGAAGTTACTTCTCGTTATTATTGTTTTCACTCTGGCTCTTTTTATCACCTTGGTTGTAGCTGTTACCTGTTGCCACAATAATGCTGTGTAACAAATGGCCTCAGAACCTCAGTGACATACAACAATAAACATTTATTTAGCTCATGGGTGTCTGGGGTTCAGCAGAACCGGGTTGAGCTTGGCCAGGCTCAGCGGGGCTCGCCCACGTCTGAGGCCAAGCTGCTCACCAGCTGACCTCTGACAGCCTCAGCTGGGAGAGTGCGGATGGCTGGCAGCAGCTGCCGTGCCAGTCATGCTATTCGGCCACTTCCCTTGACAGCTTCCGAAGGTGACACCAGCTACTCTGTGAGCACCCCCCGTCCTGGAACCCATTCACTCCAGGTGAGTGGGGCCCTCATTCTGTGCAAGCTTGGAACGGGGTAGAGAGGAAGGTGTGAAGGACACAGATGCTGCCCTTCAAGAGAAGGGAGGCAGATACATAAACCTGAAACAGGGCCCGTGGTCGTGGCAGCACATGGTCGATGTCAAAGTACAGATGCCCCGTTAGGTTCCTGGGGAAGAGAAGCCCCTGTGGTCTGAGACTTGAGCTGAAGCTCACACAGGTGCCCCTCTCCTCTCCAGACACCGTCACTCATCTTTAGAACATGGCCCGCATTGGCCTGCCCTGGTTGCTGTAGCCGGGCTGCAGTTTCCACGTGGACCAGTTTCCATGTGGGCGGCCGCAGGGTACTGGGCCAGCTCAGCCATTTTTGAGACTTCCAATCTGTCTTGTGTTTTGTAGCGCACCTTGTAAAAATAATAACATTAAAGAACATCATCTAACAACTCCCCATCTGGAAGTTTATCCTAGAAATGCAAAAGGATATATGTTTAAAGATTTTTATTGCAACACTGGTTGTGGTCCATTCATTTATAAAGGAAAATAGGGATTCACTCAAAATACAGAGGTAGCGAGAGTTTACCCATATTCATGCTGATCACGTTTATACTTGTATGTAAATGGTATATTTATGGACGTAGAGAATGGACTTGAGGACATGGGAGGGGGAAGGGGAAGCTGGGATGAAGTGAGAGAGTGGCATGGACATATATACACTACCAAATGTAAAATAGATAGCTAGTGGGAAGCAGTCGCATAGCGCAGGGAGATCAGCTCGGTGCTTTGTGACCACCTAGAGGGGTGGGATACGGAGGGTGGGAGGGAGACGCAAGAGGGAGGGGATATGGGGGTATATGTATACGTATAGCTGATTCACTTTGTTATAAAGCAGAAACTAACACACCGTTGTAAAGCAATTATACTCCAATAAAGATGTTAAAAATAAATAAATAAATAAGGACATCAGTGGCTCCGAAACGGCAGCCCCCAAAAGTGGATGGCTAGGATTCTGAAACCGTCCCTCCCTCTGTGTGGTTGGAGAAGACAGCTTATTAGTAGGTGAGTTGAAAATAGAGAGTGGAAATGGGGTAGCAAATCAGAAACGACCTCCGCAGTGGGCGGCAGCCGGGCCCCATGGGAAGGCCTGGAGAGGGTGCTTGGATGAGTTACGATGCTCTCTGAGGTGCCTAGGAGACGGGTCCGTAACGCCCTGCCTCCCATGGGAATTAGAAGAACTGAGTGAGAGAGTCCTTGAGAAGGACCGGAGCAGGCCTAAGTTTCTGGCCCCACGAAGAGTGGCAAATATTATTAATAGTGATGGTATTATTATATCCTTTGGAAATATAGGAATGGTCAAATTAATCCCCAAATGCCTCATTCTCTAAACTACGTGGACCAGTGGTATTGACAGCACCATCGATATCACACTTCCAGTAGGCCCTCTGCCTCTTCAAGTTTGACTTTGTCCATTTGTTTTGTTCCTTGATGCTGTTTTGGTTTTGTGTTTTTATTAGTAGTAGACCTTTTTAAGAGCAGTTTTAGGTTCCCAGCATAACTGAACAGCGGATACAGAGTTCCCACATCCCTCCGCCCCCGACACACATGCAGCACCCCCATCAGTATCTTGTTCTGTTTCGTTTGTTCTTCCGGTGGGAACCCGATTTCCAGTGGGTAACATGGTTAGAAGAGAGTTTCCTGTAAGCAAAGTGGCATGCCGCCCTCAGATACCAGGAGGTGCTCTGCAGCTGGAGAGGAGCCCCATGGCCTGGCAGGCCCCTGGGTGTCAGAGGAGCTTTGTCCTAGGGTATCTGAGGGTTGGCGTCCCCACCTCACGCTGCCTTGTGCACGGCACTAACGTGGCTTTTGACGGCCATCAACCTTGAAAGCACAGAGAGCCTGGCAGATCTGTTCATTTCTGGTCCTAATCCAGGTGTTGACGTTGCCATGCATTAGCTGGAGCTTCTTGCCTCGAAACAGGGTCAACACATAATATTGGAACATGGTCTTGGAGAGAGAGTTCATGGACTTGTAAGTGGCCTTGGGGGTTTTAGCCTGTTGAGTATGTCAGCTACGGACAGCTTGTCTAATTCCTGGTTAATCCACAGATGTGTGTAACTCTGGATTCCAATGACTGCATTTGGCTGTCCCTTCAAATATAATGATAAAGCCTGCATAATATGGGATCGGCCACATCATACGGCAAAAGAGGGTTTGAGTCCATTGCAACTTGGGAACGTATATTCTGACTCACCCACAAAGCTATAAAATACAGCACTAATTTTTAAAAAATTGACATTTCCACTCCCTCCCCCGAAAAAACACCCCACAGGCAAAAAACTTTGTACAGCTTATGAATAGACCAATCAGTAGGAAGTTCTTTTTAAGGCTTCTCGGCATGGCTGGCTTCCCAGGGCTCACCAGAGATTAGAAAAGTGTAAGAAAGAGTCCTGACCTTTCAGATCTCCCACCACCTACAAAAATCACATAAGAAACACAAATTCAAGGTGGACAAATCAGAAAATATGGATAGGAATTATAAAGTACAGATAGAGTTACACCAACCAAGGGAAAAGCTATTTTGATTTATGGTCTTACAAACTCTTATATGCAAATATCAATATATAAGTGTGTGTATATGTATGCTCTCATATACATAGATAATTTAACAAAAAAGAGGTTGTACACAATGTTTTATAGCATTTTTTATTTAACAAGGGATCGTAAATGCCTTTCCTTGTCACTAAATATGAATTTACATAATCCCTGTTAACAGTATTTCCTTGAATGATGAATCATTACTTCTATAACCCATCCCCTATGGTATATTTTGTTAGGCTTTGATAATTTATTATAATCAGCATTTTGGAATGAATATCCCTGTTGCATATGTGTCTGTGCCCTTGTCTGATACTTCCACAGAATCAAGTGTTAAGATGCACTTTAGAATCTTACAATCTGGTTTAAAAGACCAAGCACATAGATGTGAAAAAGAGAACCAGTTCATAAAGGGGGAAGAGTGTCTAAATGAGTACAACAGCTAAGAGTCAGAGGCCAGAAAGATCGTCTCATGCTTGAGTTGCTCCAGAAGGCTTCTAGAAGGACAGCTGCAAGTGACAGAAATGCAAATCAGCTTAAGTATCAAAGGCACATTATCAGCTCATGAAATTGGAGAGTCCACGTTGGTTTCAGGCTGAGCTGGGCCCAGAGTCCACATGGTGTCACTGGGCACGTGTGTGTGTGTGTGTGTGTGTGTGTGTGTGTGTGTGTGTGTACACATGTGTGTATCCACCTGTCTTACCACTTGGTTCGGCTCCTTGCTGGGTGAGCTCACTCTCAGGCAGGCTCTCTAGGGCAGCTGCAGACTCAGGTGGTGCTTTTATCTCCAAGGGGAGAGGCCCCCTTTCCCAGCTTGTCTGTTGACCCCTGCCCGGCCCCTTGCAGACCTCTTGCCCACCCACCACTGCCTGATGGAGAATGGCGTGTTCCAGTGTCCAGCCTGGGCCCTGGGCCCATACCCTGTGGTGAGGCGGGTGGGGTATGTGATAGAGGCCCTTCCTGCAGAGCAGCTAGCCAAAGGAAAAGATGCTGGGAGGTCAAAATACGAGAGAGAAGTGACTCCTGGGTTGCTGGCACTTGAAGGATGAGCAGCCACGCCCATTAGAAGTTTGGGGCTGCAAGTAACAGGGAGACTCCAAATCAAATGGGCCTGTTTGCCGGTATGTTATGCTATGAAGTCCAGAGGCAGGGGGTGGCTCAGGGATCATGTGATCAATGGCTCAGTGACGTCATTACGTTGACTCAGGGTCAACTTCATCTCAAGTCAGAGTTCTCTCAATTTGTTGGCCAATGGCAGTCAGGACTCCCAGCTTCCTGGTCCACAGCTGGAGGGTGTGGACCCACTCTCTGTGGCAAGGACTGTAAAGCCTTTCCTGCCACCTGATTGGCCCAGCCAAGATCATGTGCCCACCCCTGAACCAATAGCCGTCCCTGTGGAATACTGCACCCTGATTGGCTCATCAGGGTGATCTACTCCTGGAGGAAAGGGTGGAGCCACCTTCCACATGGGAGCAAAACTGGGGTCCTATTAGGAAGGAGTGGAGGTTGGATGCTGAGTGGTCAACCAACAATGGACTGCAAATAAGATCTCATTAATTAGAGAGGAGACATAGAGTTGGTTACGGTAGAGAAGTGATTTGTGGCCCAAAGGTAGAATTCCAAGGAATGCCTTGGTTATGGTTGACCAAGGGTATGGAAGCAAGACTGCAGGGGCTGTCCTGCAGGGAACAGGAGCGTGAACAAGCTCAGTAGGAAGTATTCATCTATTTGTTCCTTCATTGCACATAAATTTATTGAGCACCTACTATGCACCAGGCCCTGTGCTGAGTGCTGGGGATCAATGAGATAAAGTTCATACCCTCGTGGACTTTTAGAGGGGGAAAGAGACAACAAACAAATTAATCAAACATAAAATAGGTCAAGAAAAACAAAGCAGAATAAGGGGGGTGAAGAGAAAGGGAAGGGAGGGGAGTCCAAGGCCCCTTGCTTTGATTGACATTAACCCAGGGACCTGAAGGACATGGAGGACAGAGCCAAGTTGATGTGGGGGAACGTGTTCTGGGCAGAGGGAACAGCACGTGTAAAGGCCCTGGGGCAGGCATCCGTTGTGTGTTTGGGGACCTAGGAGGTGGACAAGGTGGGAGGGTGGGAGGTGGCAGGCATTGCAACGACTTTTACATGGTGTCATGACTCTGACTTTAACCCCTTCCCTCCTCTCTTCCAGGCCATGTACATGTTCTATGCACTGGCGATAGTGTGTGATGACTTCTTTGTCCCCTCCTTGGAAAAGATCTGTGAGGTATGTGTCTGAGCCCCGGTACTGCTCCATCCTCCCCCACTGAGGTCCTGGGGAGCCCTCCATGCAGCTGGGGTGGGAAGGCCAGGTACCAGCATGCTTCAGAGCCATGGGCAGTATTAGTGCAAACACATCTCCAATCTACTTAGAGTTTCAGTGTGCAGATCCGCAGTTGGGCTTTAACCCTCACGGCCAGTGGTCCCTGCCCCATTGGGCGTAACTCAAGGTACTGCCTGTGTTCTGCTCCTGCTTTCTAAGCCTGGCTCTTCCTTTCTCCACTCCTCACTGCCCTTTCCTTCTGCCGCTGCCGTAACCCTCCCTCATGATTCGATTCGTGGGGTCCTCACAGAGTGAGAAGTCTTCAGCCATACCTCCACTGCCCTTCCTCTCCGTGTATGTGCAGAGACGCTCCAGGCAGAGGCCTGAAAGGCAAGACGATGAAAGAACTGGCCACAGAGACCAGGAAATCAGCCCGGTGAACGCCAGGCTGAACACCAAGTTACACCCCTTTCATCTGAAAACACTTAGCATATCTAGAACTCTTTCATTCTCTTGCTTCTTTCATCTCTTTTTCTGGTTTGAAATGTAGTTTGCTTTATCTGGAAGCGTTCTGTTTTATTTTTAATTCAGAATCCCCTTTGCAGAAGGGGTCTCTTCCCCAGATGCACTTCCTGTCCATCCAGAGCGCCTGCTCCTTCACGTAGCCTTCAGCCTGGGCTGACCCTCCCTTTCTTCCCTCCCTTCCCCCCAGTGTCCGATTCACTGGGTCTTGGGGGACAGTGGGGAACAGAAGTAGCATTCCTATTAAGTTCCCAGGTGATGTGGAGACTGCTGGTCTGGAAGACACGCTTCGAGAACTGCTAGCTGAAGCAGTTTCTTCCACGTTCTGAAGTCTGTTAGTTTTGTGTACTTAAAGCAATAAAAGAGAGTCATGCCACAGCAACCGTGGAGAGGCCCCGGGCGTGGAGGTGGGAAGTGGGAAAGGAAAATCGGTGATCTGGTCTCTGAGATGGACGCCGGCCAGCGTGGAAGCCTTTTGTCCAAAGTGATTGAACGTGAGCACAGGGTCGCCAGATGGAGAAGAGGAGAAAGCACGGAAGCACCTGTAATCGGGCTCAGCTGTGACCTCTGAAATCCACCATTTGGTAGTTTACTCCTCATGCGAAGCGAACTACGCTCTGTCCCACACGTTTTTTTAATAGCAACGTTAAGACCTCGTGCTGGAAATGTACATACAATTGTCAGAACTGTTCTCCTCGTTGAGGAGACCCATAGCACCTGTGAGCACAGCCCTTGGGGAGGAATCAGGGTGAAACACAGCGTCGCGGGGCCGTGGGACGCGGGGCAGCTCCAGAGTGAGACACAGGGGCAGGTGAAGCGCTGGAGCTGGAGATGCAGAGGGAAAAGGAGGTGAGAGAGTGGCTGGGCCTTGGGATCGGGGAAGGGCTTGTGCAGGGGCAGGATGGGAGCAGCGGTCTCAGTGGCAACATCTTACAAGGATGGATATTTAAGCCGAGAAGAGTCTGAGCCGGTGAACCAAGCCTGGAGAACCCGGGGTGGGACTCAGCGTGCCTGCGTGTGGGGAGCCCTGAGGACGCCAGGCTGGGGCATCAGGAGGGAGCTGGGAAAGCTTCTGAGGACTGTTCCGATAGATGGAAAGGGTCCTGAGGCAGGAAGACCCCCCAGCTGGTGACTCTGAGCACCCAGTGCCAGGTGGCCAGGGCCAAAGTGAATGAGGGGTGAAAGGGGTGGGGAGGTGAAGGAGGAAGAAGCAAAGTGAGTGAACGAAGGCGTGAGAAGAACAGGAGATCAGCCCGGCTGTGGAGTCCACGGCTAATGCCCGAGCTGGAGCGGACGCAGCAGGGAGAGGACAAACCAGCCACGGAGTGTGAGCGCTGTTAGGGTACCTGCCCGGTGAGACGGGATGCCTGGCACCGCTCACAGCCACACCTTTCACCTTGAGGTATCAGCACCTCCATCTTAGGGTCTCCTCAGAACCACATGCAACGTTTAGCTTTTCAGTCAAGATCGAGGGAACCCAGGTTTCCAGGTCAAAATGCTCAGTAGGGCTCTGGCGGCGGCTTCTTGATGGTCATTCGAGCTGGTGGCCTTGGCCGAGGCCATGCTGCCCCTCCATGGCTGAGGAGGGAAGTGCAGCTGCGGTGCCGCTGGGAAGAGGGACCAGGGACTCTTAGCTGGGATGCCCGGAGGGAGCTGGCTCTTTCCTGACAGCCAGCAGCTTCCTTTCTGCATCAGGACTGGATGCAGAAAAACTCCCCACACTACCCAGCCTCAGTGTCACGTGTCTTCTTGCAGATCACCTTTCGGATCAACAAACCGGGTAACCTGGACCGTTCATTGTGTAGCTTATCTTGGCGGGGCTCATCATCTCTTTGTACTCATTCTCACCACCTCCCATATTCCCCCTACCCCGGGATTCAAGACTGCATTGCGAATGGGGGTGGGTTTCAGGAGGGTGACCCTCCCCACTCCCAAAAGCCTCCATAGCCTCCTAGACTCAAGGCTTTAAAACTGCTTACCAGGAGCCTGATGTAGCCCAAGATCGTCAGCATAGTAATGAAAAAAACCAGAATGTTTTATGTAAAAATGTGTGTTTGAGGGTCTCTTTAAGTAGGGATATTTTGCAACACAGAGGGCACTGAGCTTTTGAAAAGGAGGTGGGGCTTCCCTGGTGGCGCAGTGGTTGGGAGTCCGCCTGCCGATGCAGGGGACACGGGTTCATGCCCCGGTCCGGGAAGATCCCACGTGCCGCGGAGCGGCTGGGCCGGTGAGCCATGGCCGCTGAGCCTGCGCGTCCGGAGCCTGTGCTCCGCAACGGGAGAGGCCACGGCATTGGGAGGCCCGTGTACCGCAAAAAAAAAAAAAAAAGGAGGTGAAGTCCCGCTTGCCTCACATGGCCCGTGCCCATCCCCCCGTTATCTGTGCAGCCCCGGGGGCACTTGACTTAGGATCCCTGGATCTTGTCAGAGCCTTTAATTGGAGGGAACATGTAGCCCCCTCCCTGATATTGCCCCAGAGAGGAGGTGTGGCCCAGAGGCGGGGTGGGCCGGAGAGGCTGAGCTGGGGAAGAAGGGGAGGCTGAGGATGGACTGAGCTTGGGACGTGGGGAGTCACAGTCACCTCCGTTCCAGGAAAATCCCGACTCACCTGTGCTTTTGCTCCTCTGCAGCGCCTGCACCTCAGCGAGGACGTGGCTGGGGCCACGTTCATGGCAGCAGGCAGTTCAGCTCCAGAGCTGTTCACATCGGTCATAGGTAGGTGCCCACCTGGGGAACGTCTCAGCCCTGCTCTCCCTGAAGGACAGGGCCTCTGGAAACGAGAACCCTGAGACCCCAAGGGGCAGAACACCAGCCTCCCACCCGCTGGGGTTGCTCTTATTATTTTATTAAAGTGATGCTTTTGCTTTGCATCAATGGGTTCCAGAACCAGTACCAATGGTTCTGTGGGACAGAGGGCCCAACAGACATTAGCAAGCTCTCTCCAACCCCCTGCTGTTTCCTGTAGATCCTGAAAACAGTCTAACGCTTACAAAAGCTCCCCTGCACCCGCCTCGGGTGCAGCCCCTCCCACAGGCAGCCGATGTTGGTCTGTGTTTCAGGCGTCTTCATCACCAAGGGTGACGTGGGAGTGGGGACCATCGTGGGCTCCGCCGTGTTCAACATCCTGTGCATCATCGGCGTCTGCGGGCTCTTCGCCGGGCAGGTAAGACTGGCGGCAGAACGTGGCATGGGGAGGGGGAGGGGCAGCGCGGAGGTGAGTCGGGGGCCTGCCTCCCTGGAGCGCACCCACGTGTGGGCCAGAGGCCTTGGGCAGGGCGACGTGGGGTCTCACACCCCAGGAGGCTGGCCCAGCCGAGACTGGAAACCCAGGCACCATGATTTGGTCTCCGTGACGATGGGTTGTGGAGTGCGCGGATCCATGTGAATAAGTAACCAGCCTGCGAATCTGAACGTGTCATGTTACTGAACTGAACTAGAATGATGTAAAAATAGTCTTAGGAATGGAAATAGAATAAATGAGAGAGAGAGGGAGAGAGAGAGAGAGAGAGAGAGAGAGAGAGAGAGAGAGAGAGAGAGAGAGGAGAGGAAACGACAGATTTTCTTTTTCTGCTAAAAACAGTTTGCACTTGTCACAGTTTGGGGCGAGTTCTCTCTTTTTTGACAACGATCAAGCATTTGACTTCTGTGTCCACTTTAGCTTACTTTGGGGGTCATGAGGGGCTTTGCGTGCCTGCCTTGTATCTACAGAGACTATTCCACTGCCAGGAGGTGTTGTGGGGCCTGTGTCCGTCTGGTGTCTGTCTTGGAAAGTCTTGGGAAGACACCCGAAGTCACCAAAGTAATGAGGCTGCAGCATTGCAGTGGGTAGCTGGGGGTCTGCGGCCACCCTGGCCAGCTCTGATGCCCTAGTTTCTTCGTAGGGAGATTATTCAGAAACACAGTCCTGAGCTCTCTGCCCAAACAGCCAGGACTCTGTATCTTCCAGGAAAAGCGAGTTCTAGTCACTAGCCCACGAGGGTCCCCAACATGCAGTACTGAGGCACCAGGTGACCCCACCAGCCTCCTGGCTGTGGAGGGAGGATGCAGGGTCCTGCTAGAAGCAGCTGATTGGTTTGCAGGGCTAAGGAAGCTCCTGCAAACCTTCTCCCACATCCTTTTCCAGACCCTTCGTCGTGTGGTCAGCTGGCCAGGGGCACCCAGCTCAACCCAACCCTCAGGCAGACTCCAGAGTCTATAATGCCGGCTGCGCCCCGGCACCACTGCCCTCCGCATCGCCTGCTTTTCACTCCTGTCTGTCTTCCTTATGCCGACTGATGTGTCGGGGTTGCCTGGTGGGTTCGATGCTTCTGGGCAGCAAGGCAGAGCGACACCTTGATCTCGTCAGGGGTCGGCTCCAGAGCCCACAGTTGGACGCTTACTTCTGAGAGGAAGCTGCTGGGCAGCTGGGTCCACATGTGATGACTGAGTTCCACCCAACTTGCAAGACTGAACATTTTCTTTCTTCATCCTTTCAGTTGGTTATCTCTTATCTTAGATTTTGTGGACCCACGATATGGCGTTTTTTTTAGATCTCCTATAAATGTGGTTAGTATCGCAAAAAATGGGTGTCCGTCTTTGCCTTCGGGGCCATCTGTACTTTCTGGTTCTCACCTGTGCGGGCCGCCCTCTCATTGCCTCCCAGAGATGAAGCCACGTTCTGCAGAGCCTGTGGCTGTCAGCACTGTCTTAATTAGCATCGTCACCATTAGCAGTATGAGTATTAGTGCTGTCACTAGTTCATTAGTCATTGGTACCTGAAGCCTGATGCAAAGTCAGACCCAAAGGGGGAGAAATAACGTAAAGAAAAGAAACAACTGGCTGGAAAGTGCCAAGTAAATACCACACAACTAATTACATAGGAGATGGGTTGAATGCATTTGTGTTTCATAAGTTACTAGCAATGAGGGTAATCACTGGCTTGGTTAGAACAGAAAAGACACATTGCTTCTTGAACTTTAGCAAGTGCTGGTATCAGTCAGTTCACCCCCCCACCACCCCGGGAAGGTCTTTGCCAAGCTCATCTCACGTGATTGTGGAGAGAAACACCAACCACCACGATGGTGTTAGGAGAAGCCCATGGGATGATTCTGGGGGCCGGCCCTCCCTTCTGACTTTCCTTGTCCTGTGTCCACTCAGAGAGCTCCAAGGCCACCCAGCTCTCTTTTTCAGACCTTTGTAGAACCTGGAAGTCTTCGCAGAGGGAGAAAAATGATGTTTTGGGAAGAACATGAGGCTGGGGATCAGGCTGGCCTGGGTTTGAATCCTGATTCTGCCATTTGCTGACTGTGGAGCCTTGGAGAAGTTACTTTACTTCTCTAAGCCTCAGTTTTCTTGTCTATAAGATGGGCACAAGGGCATCTACCTCCTAGCATCGCTGTAAGGATGAAACATAACATGTTCAGCATCAAGCAACACCTGGCCCACATGGTAAATGCTCAATAAAACTTAGACACCATGATCAGCTCTGAGAAGAATAAGGTTCCCTGGGGTCCCTGCCACTAGATTCCACCCTAGGTCCCTGCAGTAATTTGACCTAGCCGTTGACAGAACTTTTTAATGAAATAGTGGAACAGCCACAGGATGCCTGGTGAGGAGGGACAGGAAAGTCAGGGAGAAGGTCTTCTAAATGAGAATCAAGAGGAGGACGAGTTGGTAGAGCAATGAGCTCAGAGGACTGGTCCTTGCCTCTGTGTTTTCTGATCAGTGGGAGGAAAACAAAAATCTGTGAGACACAGGCACTGCCTTACCTATCGAGAAGCCTTCCCGGTGCAGAGGAACGTTAGTTACAGCGAACGATGGATATGGGGAATTGAGCTGATTAATAAATCTGGTCGTGGGTCTCACTTAGCAGTGTTATTTACATTGCTCCGCACTTTCATTTGCTGGGAGAATTACCAGTGAGTGCCCGTGGGCCTCTCTCTAATGTATCCCGGCATGAAGGGCTGCTTGTGACCAAGTCTGCTACCCATCTGAAATTAAAGTAATAAAGCCATAAGGTTTGAGTTCCTGTCTCAATTAGGGTTTTGATGAATTCGATGGAATTAAATGTCTGCTGTATTTGCAGTTTGCAAACATAACCAGTGCTTTGGTGTTCGCCTGAGGTACTTTGGGGAGTTTTACGGGACAGGAAGGAAATTGCTTCTTAGAAAGTGGCTTCTAGAGAAATGCTTGGCATCCCGCCAAGACGTTTACAGGGCTGTGGTCCTGCAAGGTTTCTTTATTTAAGAGCAAAAAATAATAACAAAGAGAGAACCCCAAGCTCTGGAGGCAACCTGCTAATGTATCTCAGGGATCGTATTGAAAGAACTTCATGCCAGTTTTGCAAAACAACGTACTTATGAATTTAAATCTACCATTCAGAGTGTATTAAGCTTTAAAAGCATAACCACAGACAGACAGTAAACAGTTTAACTGAATCCCAGATACCGGACTTTCATATTCCGGTTATTACAGGCTGTCATGAGCCCCCTTGTCAGCTCTCCTGGATCCTAGAAACGGGCCTGGTGTTCTTTGGTGAGGTCCACCTAAGTTTGGCTGGGTTTACCTTTCTTCAACTAACACCCTGTCCGTGCCGGCCCCTTTACACAAACGCAGGCAGCACCCAGAGGTGGTGCCTCTGAATGGAAACCTGCCTTGGATTGGGTTTCCCCAGAAGAGAATCTAAGCCACAAGTTCAAGTTCAAGTAGTTTAGCTAAAAGGTGATCCCAGGACAGTCCAGCCAGGAAGTTGGGGAGTGAGATAAGGAGGAAAAAGCAGCCGAGGAAAGTGTGTTCCCAGCAAGTCCCCAGTGTGGGCAACTGGTTTGACTGCTCCTGGGGGGACTGGGAGACGGTGTAGAACACGACCTCCAAGTTATCTCACCCAAGGGGGAGGGATCAGGGGTGTCTACCCACCAGCCTCCCCCATCGTTGCCTAAGGACTGCCTTTGAGGGATGTGAATTCTCCAATGTTCCAATTTTCTGGGCATAGGCAGGATGGACTTTGGGGTCCAGAGAAAACCCCTAAGCAAAGAGACGTGTGAGGCTGGCTGTTGGAAGGACCTGAAATGGCAAAGGTGGGGAGATATGAGTGAGGTCCATAAAGCATGGCTATAAACTCAAAACTCAGCCTTCAAACATAAGCCATCCGGTGGGTCTCATCTCCAGCTCCCTGGGAGAAGACAAGCCTCAGTGCCAGGCTGCCTCCCAAGAGCTCAGGGCCAGGATGGCTCGCACACAGGGAAAGCCCTTCATGTTCAAAGTAACAGCTGCCGTTCTAGGTACTTTTGCTTCCACTTGGGATGCAGTAGACCTGAGCCCCCATGGGAGCACAGAGAGAAATCTGGAGAATGTAAAAATCCTCCTTATATATGGATATCAAGGAACAGTGGAGACAAGAAAGTCTTGATGAACTGATCTCCAGAGAGAGGAGCCCATTGTACGTGAGCTCTGGTGGGTCTGGATGCAGGCGAGCGGCAGGACCCGGAACTTCACTGGGTGGAGACAGGTCAGCTGAGCCTCAGCAAGGGTGGCGAGAGGTGGGATGCCCTGGAGTCTGAAAGATGATCCAGGACAGTAATGCTTTGATCCACCCGCCCCAGGTCTGTTGAGGAAAAAAAACACGGAAGTGAAGGCAGGGCCCACGACGAACAGAAAAATCATTCCATCTGCCCCATCTCCCACCTTCTCCTGAGACCTGAAATTGAGGCACCCAAAGGGAATTGGGAATTTGGAATGCCAGACCAAACCCTGATAAGAACTGAGACTGGCCCTTCCTTAGGGCCATTGGGCTGCCATTGGGCTGAGGCGAGGTGAGCTGACATGTGAATAATCACCTCCTCCCTTTAGTCAACAGAGGAGAGAAGAGCTGGAAATTTCCAGAGGGAAGAGAACCAGTATTATTCTTCAGTTCTTACTCTTCCATACATAATTTCCAG
Organism: Lagenorhynchus albirostris; assembly: GCF_949774975.1. NCBI lineage: Eukaryota > Metazoa > Chordata > Mammalia > Artiodactyla > Delphinidae > Lagenorhynchus > Lagenorhynchus albirostris. The sequence goes on along the minus strand of NC_083109.1, from coordinate 47,253,902 downwards.
GATGCCACAGTAAATTACAGGACCTGTGAAGAGGCAGAAACAAACTTATAACCAGGGGGAAACAGCAGCAGAAGTAAACCACAGATGATCCAGATACAAGAATTGGCAGAAAAGAATTTAAACTGTCTACCGTCTATCTTAAATAGGGAAAGGTGGGAAGAATTAGTGAGGATGGGTGATTTCAGCAGAGAAATGGAAAAAATAAGAAAAACCAGATAGATGCTATATATGTTAAAAAATAATAAGTTACTATTTATTGAGTTTCACCAAACTGCAGGTACCACACTAGATGCTTTATAAATATTTATAGAAATACACCCCCTGACTTTTAAGATAGTACTGTCCTCATTTACAGACAGGGAATTGAGTATCTGGGGGCAGAGGGCTACCATGAAGTAGTTCAGCCTGGATTTGAGCCCACATCTGCTGACTATAAAATCCATTCTCTTTCCACATGGGAAGCTTATGACTTAAAAACCTCCAGATGTTATTATTGGGTTCTTATAATTATCCCTTAGCTCATATGTGTTCCTTAGAAATGTTGAGTGTAGGAGCTCGGGACAAAGTGAAGGATAGATATGTCAGCACGATAGTGGTGACCCAAGCTGGGTGATGGAAGCACTCAGCCCAACAAGTGCTCAGGGAGAAGCTCCTCTTGTAATCAGACGGCATCGTCCTCTGCTGGGCTTACACTTCCACCAAACAGATGAGGGATTCAGGCTAAGAAACACAGTGAGAGGTCCACAGACCACCCCAGTTACCTGTACCCCTTGGTTCCTGGCTTATTGTTCCCCAGACAAAACCCAACAACAAACACATCACCTATCAAGTTCCAGTTCTGAGAAGCATCCAGTTTCCCCAAGAGACCAGGGACTGAGGACAGGCGAGGCTGAAGACCTCACCCTACTTGTTGCCAAAGCTAAAAATAGGAGCTGGAGGCCTGCCACCGCCACTAGAGGGGGGGGAAGGCACAAGGAGGAGAACGAGTGATCTGTGGAGAAAGGAAGGGGGCAGGTGCGGGTGGAGGCCTCACCTGGGAGGCAGGATGCTATAATATTTGATCCGGTGAGGAGCCGGAGAGGAGAATTTGTGGTGCAGAAGTAGACCAAGGCCAGGGTCAGGTCCAGCTGGTGCAGTCACTGGATTCTCCCACATTCCAGGAAAAGGGAGTTTCTCCCAGTGTCATCTGCAGGCCGCCTGCCTCAGGAGGACCTTGTTGAAAGCAGGATCCCCTGCCCTAGTCCAGACCAACTGAATCAGGAGAGCAGCTGTACCTGCTTGAACCCCATCTACAGGCTTAGCTCTGCTCAATTCTCAGACCAAGCTTGACCTTGGGCAAGAGGCAGCCCTCCTTGGGCAGTCGGCCCAGGCAGCATAAATGGTCCCCTCTTGATGCCCCCATCCTATGACTGGCTGTCTGCCTGAGGCCATCTCCCTCACTGTTCCCTGGTGTCTTTTCCCTGGCCGGTCCCCCACAAGGCCAGGTCCTGACAGAGCCCCACACCTGATCTTTCCCTGATTATGCTGTTGTTCCTGGCCCAGGGTTCCTTTAAGGTCACCCACAGCTCTGTGCTGCTCCGTCTCGATGGCCTCTGCATCCTCATCCCAGATCCCTGTGCTTGCTTTGACTTTGGCTCACAGTACTTGTTCCTGGTTTGTTCTACTTCCTTGAAATGATCTCTGGAGATACGATCCCACATCTAGATTAGGTAAGAGGTTTTTGGTTTCAGGTAACAAAAAATCCCCAACTCTAACTTGGCCTCTTAAATGATGGAAATTTTATTAGTGTCTGAAAAATACAGAAGAAAATGGACATCAGGCATGGTTTGATCAAGACTCCAGCACCATTTTCTGTGATTCTCTTGTCACTAACCTCCTCTGTTCCCTTCCTCATACATGTTTTCCTTCATGGTGCAAAAGGAGGGGGGGCTGTAGCAGTTTCAGGCCTCATATTTCACACTGACCAGGAAGGAGGAGAATATCTCCCCACCCTTCATCCCTCACCTGGCATCATCAAACAAAAATCTGATTGGGCCGACTCAGGCCACCTGACCATCCCTGAACCAGTCACTGTGGCACGGGAACTAGAGTTACCCAGTTGGCTTAGATCACTCAAGAACCACCCACCCATTTCCTCCTTCTCCCCAGAGGTAAGGATATGATTGGTTCCACCTCAGATATATAGCTTTTGGTCCCTGGTTATCACAGAAAGCAGGTAAATGACTACAGAACAAAGCCTGTGCAGTATCATGTGCTGCCTCACTGGCTGTGTTCCCTGGGCTGATGTAGCATAAATGATCAAACACATACAGATCCGTCACAGGTCTTTGTGTGGACATATGCTTTAATTTCTTTGGGGTACATAACTCAGGAGTGGGATTGCTGGGTCATATGGTGAGTATGTTTATAAGAAACCACCAACGGTTTTTCAAAGTGGCTGAAGCCCTTTTGTATTCCCACCAACAATATGTGTATTCCAGCTGCTCTGCGTCATGATCAGCACTTGGTATTATCAAGTTGTTTTGTTTTTTTGTGATACCCGGGCCTCTCACTGTTGTGGCCTCTCCCGCCTCGGAGCACAGGCTCCAGATGCGCAGGCCCAGCGGCCATGGCTCACGGGCCCAGCTGCTCCGCGGCATGTGGGATCCTCCCAGACAGGGGCACGAACCCACGTCCCCTGCATCGGCAGGCAGACTCTCAACCACTGCACCACCAGGGAAGCCCGAGTTGTTTTGTTTTAATTTTAGCCATTCTAGTGAGCATGCGTGGCACCTCGTTGCGGTTTTAACTTGCATTTCCCTGATGAGTCATGATGTTGAACATATTTTCATGTGCTTACTTGCCATGCATATATCTTGTTTGGCAAGAGTCTGTTCAAATCTTTGCCCATTTTTAAGGGGGGTTTTCACCTTCTCATTCTGTGGTCCAGCAGTGTCTGTACCGTGACACTCAACTACCCTTCTGAGACATTCTGTCCAATTCATTTCCACCTCCAAATCAGCAAAGACTAGGGCTGTTACAAATGCTTTAAAGTGATCGTGGCAATGTTTTGTTAGTTTTGTTGGATGCATTTGGGTTTGCAAGAGAGGTCCTCTGAAATGGCGCTCTTCAGTCGTGTGGGAGAAAATGGAGAGGTCATTCCCTTTCGTCCCGCAAAGGGTGTAGCAGTAACGAGACCTGAGATGCATCGTTCCAGAACATGAGGAGGACAGCAGGAGTCTCTGTGGCTGGGGATGAACCTTCCTTCCGTGTAATTTAAGTCTCACGTTGCTCCTCGAAAATGAGCGAAGGGGATAGAGTTTCAGGTCACCGTCTAGGTCCTTGGAAATGCTGCCCTCGGTGCTGGTGAGGGCTTTCAATGTGCAAGGAGCCCAGAACCTTACAGCTGTCCGAGCTGAGCGCCACCCCAAGAGGAAGGTCCATCTTTAGGGCACAAATGTCATTTTCTTGTCATGATCATGCCCAGACAGACGCCACACCCCCCATGCTGCCTCTGGTTACAGCCAGACCCCAGCCCCACGAGCAGCTGAACCGGGGGCTGAAGGGTGAGTGGAGCGGGGACAGAAGCCTATCTGGCTGGCAGATGCTTGTTTAATTGTTTCTGTTTAACAGGCATCCCTAGTCGTCAGTCTGGCACTACTCTCACGGCTTTATACGTATCAACCCCTTTGGTCCTCACAAGAACTCTCTGAGGAGGACAGTGTTTTTACAGAAGAGGAAACTGAGGCTCTGAGAGGCCACGTAAACTGCCAGTCGTAGAACCGTTAAGTTGGGAGGCTTTTAGGGCTGTAGGGGTCCTAAAAGCACAGCAATGGGAAGATCCCCCTCCAGACCAGCTCCGCCGGGAGATCTGGACCAGAGGTCTCATACATTAAGCTCCCTCCATACCACAGCCATCCTCCCCATTCACAGCTCAGCACCTTCCCATCCCAGTAAAACCCGCCTCGCCAAGGAAGCAGAAGGGCGTGACCCGGTGAAAAGGGGAAGGTGGGCCATCAAATGCCTCCTTCACCCCAAGGTAGCATGTGTGGCATCTGCTGAACTTCCGTTCTGGTGGGTCTGGCATCTTGGGCCCCGCAATCCACCCCTGAGCTCCCTGAAACTGCCAGGCGACCCCAGGCACCCCCAGCCTGGGCACAGAGACCAACCGCCCCAGCAAACATGCCCTCTTAACTCACAGGTAGAGCCTGCAGAACTAGGGAAGGTGAAGAATTCCAGTCAGGCCCTTCTAACTCCATCCCAGGTGGAAAGTCACTGGGAAGCTTCCAGAATGTTAGCAAGTGGTGACTGTGCATGTGCAGAGGATGAGGAAGGCTACTGCATCTCTTCCTGTAGCCCGGTGTCCCCCGGAGTCCCCATCTCCCCTCCTGTCACCCCGCCCTCACAGGGCACTGCAGGGGCCATGACAGAACAGACCACATTTCACGCTTTGGGTATGACCGGCCCCCGAGGCCTGTGGCTGTCCAGTACCTAGAATCACAAACCTGTTTTTGCATAATAATATTAACTCAAGGTGGTTTGTTTCTTCATATCATCATCTGTGAATTTAAACCTATGGTAGTAATCCATGGATTGTGTTCTGGGGGAAATGTTTATTATATTTCTTCTTTGGGCAGTAAGTCCATTCATTGATTCAACAAATGTTTTCTGAAAGCCTGCTGTGTACCAGGCACTGTTCTAGGCCCTGGTGAGACACCAGTGAAGAAAGGACAGAGTTGGAGCAGGCTGTGGGGTGTTGAATATCCAACAGGAATGATGAATGGGTGGATGGGTGGGTGGATGGGTGGATGGGTGGGTAGACGGGTAGGTGGGTGGATGGTTGGATGGATGGATGGATAGATGGATGGATGGATGGATGGATGGATGGATGGATGGATGGATGGATGGATGGATGGGTGGGTGGGTGGATGGATGGGTGGGTGGATGGATGGGTGGGTGGATGGATGGATGGATGGATGGATGGATGGATGGATGGGTGGATGGATGGATGGGTGGATGGATGGGTGGATGGATGGATGGGTGGATGGGTGGGTGGATGGATGGATGGGTGGATGGATGGGTGGGTGGATGGATGGGTGGGTGGATGGATGGATGGGTGGATGGATGGGTGGATGGATGGATGGATGGATGGATGGATGGATGGATGGATGGATGGAGAGAGGGATAGAGTCTGAGATAGTGGGATAGTGAATAGGGAGAGGGTATACATGTCCAGGGGTGGTCAGTGCTGTGAAGAAAAATAAAGCAAAGTAAGGATTACAGAGAGTGGGTGGGAAAAGAGATATTGATTTATAAAGGATTTCCAGGGAAGGTCCCTCTGCGAGCGTTGATAGTGTAATGGAGTGAGAAAATACTACTAAATTCCACTCCATAAAGAAAATGACACCAAATAAAATTAAATTATTTTTGAAAGACTCTGGTTCCAGCCACTTTTTCAAACATTTGAGTTCCTCTTTGAGCAGAAGGAACATGCCGGCCAAGCAGATAGACTGCCATTGCCCCTGGGATGCTGTAAAAGGTTGGTGGGCTAACCTCACAGGCTAGAGGGAGGAAAGAGCAGTGCCAAGGGCAGCAGGAAGAGGTGTGTGCACTGACCACCCCCAGCCTGGCGATGATGGGATGCATGAGGAGGCTGCAGAAGTGAGGGAGATAATCACGGTGCCAGGCTGTGAACTCCCTGAGAGCTCAGCCTCCCTCCACTGGTTCCCACTCTGTCCGCAGTGCCGAGAGTCTTGCCCGCACGTGGGGAGCACGCGGTCAATCTTTGATGCATTTACTAAGTGATGCGATACCCTTGATACCAGAGAAGGGGAGGGTTGTTGTTTGGATCAGAGAGAGAGTTCACGGTGCCCCACAGCTGGACACAAACACGCCCAGGAGCTATTTGACCAGTGCCTGGGGCCTCAGAAGATGTGTAGGTGCATGTCACAACTTGCCATCAGGTGCCCCAAAGACCAGGTGGTTTGAAACAGTGGATTGAAACAGAACTTGAGACACAGTCTTGAAACAGATTGATTGGTGTTCTGAGGATCTCCACTCACTGCCTATTATGTGCAGAAACAGGGCGTACAGAGTTGAGCAGGATGGGAAAGGTCCCGGCCCTCCTAGAGCTCCTAGACCAGTTGCGGGACACAGACAAAGAGTGTGGAAACCAATAAATGATCACATAATAGTATGAAGAAGAGACCTTGAAGGAAGTGCTTTGGGCAATGGGATGGGGGACCTGCAGGGGAAGGGGAGGGGCAGCTTTAGGGAGGTGGTCAGGGAAAGTGTCGCAAAGGAACCCCAAATCACGAAGGTAGCACCGTATGGAGACCTGGGAAAGAGAGTTCCAGGCGGAAGGACTAGTTGGGTGTTCAGATAGGAGCAAGCACAGTGTGTTTGAGGGTCAGAGAAAAGGCCAGCTTGGAGCTAGTGAAGAAGCGGGGAGGGGTGTGGCTGGGAGAGAGCTCTGGCAGGGACAGATCATGGTGGGGATTCGGGTGCTGTGGGAAGCTGTCAGAGGGCTCTAAGCTGTAGAGTAACATTATCTGATTTATCTTCTGGGAAAGTTCGCTCCAACTACTCCGTGGAGAAAGGAACCCAATGGTGACAAGATGGTAGTGGGGAAACCAGTGGTGAGGCGTGAGTTGAAATCTGGGCAGTAAATATAAGAAGTGGTTGCTGGATTTAGAATACTTTTGGAGGTGACACCAAGAGGATTTGCTGGTGGATTGGAAATGGGGGTGATCGAATGAAATGAATCAGGGAGGATTCTGGGATTTTTGTCCTGAGTGATATACATGGGTCCTGACTGCACAAATGAGAACAAACTGGTCATGAGAACTTTGGAGAGTTTGTTTACAGAGAATAGACAGCCCTTTATCTAACATATTCTGAAGTCTCCCATGGTGTGTCAGATCCAGAAACATGGTAGGGTCACTGAAACACACTGTGAGATTGTTTTTAATTGAAAGTTTGGTTGGCCATCGGTTACTCACTGGCCACTTGGCTGGGTGGCTTCTGTCACAAGAGCCTGGCTCAGCCTTACCGAGCAGCCCCCCAGCTCTCTCCTGTTGGTGTCATTTGTTGGGAAGGACCTCATTAGCTCCTTCCAGGATCCCAGACACAGGGATACCTGAGTTCTGGACAGCAGTGCCCGTCTCGTGCCAACCAGCCTTTGTGAATTTACAGTTGGCACCTAGGAGCTCGTAGTTGTGATTTTGCATATGGTGAAGCTGGATCAGAACAGTTGAAATCCACAGCAGGTAACCTGGTGTGTCTTGACCCATCGTAATTTCCACTGTCCCCTTCCCCCGCCCCTCCCCCTGCCCAACCTCGGTCCAGATAAAGCAGGGATATTTCATCAGATCATACTAGGCTGCGGTACCAGGGGGTTGTCCAGGCTCTCTGAGTTCCTGACGAGCCATATCCCTACCCGCGAATTCATCAGGCAATAGGGACTTGGAGAAGCAGGGGAGGTGACCAAGGAAACGTTTGTTCTTTTGGTTTGGGGGGCTTTTTTTTTTAATATAACAAAATACTTTTCTGGTCCTTTCTTTTTTATTCTGGCCAATCTCAATTTATTTATGTGAAGTAAGAATTTATTCCCTCCTCAACCTGAATCTCCAAGAGAAAGCAGCAATAGTCATTAACCTTTCCAGATAGTGTACGGACCATCCGGGGCAACAGGTGAGCTCATGTACCAAACGTCTGGCTTTTACAGGCAAAGTGAGATGGAGCAGAGGTGGGCCTGGGGCTCTCGCTCCCCTGACTCAACCACAGGGGATGCTCTTTCCATGGCAATGAGGGGAACTCTTCCTTCCTTGTAGTGGGCATACATGAGTGCCGCTCCCCGGGAGACGGGAAAGAAAACAGCCTCGTGGGCTTTATTTGTTTGTGATTATTTTTCCAAGATCAAGCTATGGCTACAGTTGTTAGAATTAAGGTGCTCAATATGGTAGCCAGCAGCTGGGAGATTCAAGGGCTAGGTCAACTGTCAGATAACATTAGACCCTTGGCTTTAATCATTTTAAGATCTTGGTCATCATACTGTAAACCTTATTTCTTACCCCTCTTTCTCTACCTTTGGTCACTGCAACGTGCAGCTTCTAAAAACAGGTGTCCCAGCATCCCATGGCATCTTCGTTTCCTCCCCACCCCTTTTTTTAAACAATATACAACTTTCTTCTGCCCCCTATCTATTTTTCTATTTACTTTTATTTTAAAGGAAAGACAGTTTTCAGATTAATAGGTAATCTTTATTGGGATCTCAGCTGAGTTGATACAAGATTATACGTATTAACTTGTTTTAATACTTATATCTACCATGGTGTAGATATTGGTTTTCTTCATTTTATAGATGAGAAAACAGAGCCCACAGAGGGAGGTGGGGAAACTTGCCCCAGACCACACATCCAGGAATAGCAGAGTTGGAGCTCAGAACCAGGCAGGCTTGTTCTAGAATTTGTGTCCTTAATCTCTATGGGACTCTGTAAACCAGCAGAGCAAAACAATGCAGAGCACCGCCCCCCCCCCAGCCCCCGTGGAAGGTCGTAGAACTTGTCTCATGATTGGAGGAAGAGGCAGTCCTAGATTGTCAGACAGCTCTTCTGTCTGGTCTAGATGTCCAGGGCATGTCCAGGACATCCTTGAAACCTTTTGTTTTAGAACCTTTTATAGCAAGTGCTGAGACGGGTGACCCGGGGGAGGGTGGGTATTTCCAAGTGAGAAACAAGATGTCTCCCTTTGGAAACTGAGACTCTTTTCCGAACGACGTTCATACCTGCCCTGATTATGGAGGGTCCTGGATGTGGTGGAGTACTAGATGGATTTTAAGGCTCTTTCTATCATCAGCTTCTAAAACCAACCCAGCCCCGTGAGCTTCCCTAGCACGAAGCAGTGGAGGGCAAGCCCTTCATTGTACCACGTTGGCTGGCATTGCCCTGAGTGATGTGTCCGGCCCACCCTGCCCTTGTTCTCCATTCTCTCTTTTTTAAGGGAATCAACTCTGTTTCAGGGACGAGGAGGAAAGATCGAGGGGACAGCTAGATGGGTTTTCACTCATGTAAGGGAGGCAAAGGTCAGGTGTGTCTCCGGTGAAGTGTTTGCTTTCCTTTTTGGCATCTCTCGCACTGCCTCTAAGGCCCCCGTGAGCCTTCCTGAGAGAAAGCCTCAGTGCCTTCCCCACAAAGCTGTGAACAGAGCGGGGACAGGAACTCTGTTGCTCTTACCCCAGCGGTGGGTCACCTTGCGCCCTCTCTGCCTCTCCCTGCCCCCGGCTCCAGCCTCCAGCCCCCGCCAGCTCCACCTCGACAGAGGCCAAGTGTGATTTAGAAGGAAAAGAGGCCTTACGAATAATCAGGTCTCTGGCCCCGGTTTGTCCGGGGCTGGGGCTAAGTGCACCTCCTACCAGTCCTGGGCTGAAATTCTGGGGGGTTTTGGTCTGTGTGTTCCTGGCCACCACGCAGCATCTGCCCACGGACTGGCCAGGCTGCTCAGCGGGAGATGAGGGTGTGCGCAGACTTTTTACTTCTCCAACTTCAGGGTCCCTGATGTCTCTGTTTCCAAAGAAAAGAACAGTGTGGAAGCGGGGTCCATAGTGGATACTTCTGAGGTCGTTTGCAGGCTTTTGGTGCTCATGTGTCCGGCAATGGAATCAATAGACTCTGTAAATAGTTCAAAATGGCTTCGTATCTGTGACCAAATCCTTTAGGGGTCGGAACACCTGTTTGCCCAGTAGGTTGGCTGTTGTCAGACCACTTAGCCGTTGTTTGAGAGGAGGAAGTCCTTGAGCCGTCAGAAGAAAGACGTCTCCTGGAGCTGGCAGTTTGGGTCCACGTTTTCCCTTCCGTTCTGTTTTCAGTTTTTCATTCATTAAATTGCTTGTTTGCTTTGGAACCGAGGGTTCTGACACGGCCTTGGAGCCATGCGTGCATACGATCGGAAAAAACTGCTGTAACTTCCTGGGGTGCCGGCTCCAGCTTCCTCGGCGCCCTGTCCACAGAGCCTGGTGCAGAGAGAAACACCCAGCCTTCGCCTCTGTCATTCCTGGGTCTGCACTGAGCCCCGTCGCTCCAGGTCTGTGTGAGGATTTCCGAGGAAGGCCTGGGACTCCAGTGACTGTTATTCTTTGAAGGACAGCAGAGGTCTTTACGAGCCCCGACAGCGCCAGCGTGGTCTAGTGATTTACTCCATCAGTGCGTATTTCCGGAGTGGTAGCTCCAGCGTTCGGGGAGGTGATGGTGGCAGCACAGGCCCCTGAGTTCTCCTGGTGACTCTAGGCTAGCGGCAGGAAGACCGATGGTGAACAAGGCCAAGGACCAAATACATCAGCAAGGTAATTTCAGACAGAAGTAGTCTGACGATTTCCTCTTGGATTTCTTCAGTGCTCACTTGGTTATTAAGTAGTGTATTGTTTAGCCTCCATGTGTTCGTATTTTTTACAGATCTTTTCCTATAATTGATATCTAGTCTCATAGCGTTGTGGTCGGAAAAGATACTAGATACAATTTCAATTTTCTTAAATTTACCGAGGCTTGATTTGTGACCCCAGATATGATCTATCCTGGAGAATGTTCCATGAGCACTTGAGAAAAATGTGTATTCTGTTGTTTTGGGATGGAATGTCCTATAAATATCAATTAAGTACATCGTGTTTAATGTATCATTTAAAGCTTGTGTTTCCTTATTTATTTTCATTTTGGATGATCTGTCCATAGGTGAAAGTGGGGTGTTAAAGTCCCCTACGGTTATTGTGTTACTGTCGATTTCCCCTTTTATGGCTGTTAGCATTCGCCTTATGTATTGAGGTGCTCCTATGTTGGGTGCATAAATATTTACAATTGTTATATCTTCTTCTTGGAATGATCCCTTGATCATTATGTAGTGTCCTTCTTTGTCTCTTCTAATAGTCTTTATTTTAAAGTCTATTTTGTCTGATATGAGAATTGCTACTCCAGCTTTCTTTTGATTTCCAGTTGCATGGAATATCTTTTTCCATCCCCTCACTTTCAGTCTGTATGTGTCCCTAGGTCTGAAGTGGGAAGCAGCCGCATAGCACAGGGAGATCAGCTCGGTGTTTTGTGACCACCTAGAGGGGTGGGATAGGGAGGGTGGGAGGGAGGGAGACACAAGAGGGAAGAGATATGGGAACATATGTATATGTATAACTGATTCACTTTGTTATAAAGCAGAAACTAACACACCATTGTAAAGCAGTTATACTCCAATAAAGATGTTAGGGCTTCCCTGGTGGCGCAGTGGTTGAGAGTCCGCCTGCCGATGCAGGGGACACGGGTTCGTGCCCCGATCCGGGAAGATCCCACATGCCGCAGAGCGGCTGGGCCCGTGAGCCATGGCCGCTGAGCCTGCGCGTCCGGAGCCTGTGCTGTGCAACGGGAGAGGCCACAACAGTGAGAGGCCCGCGTACTGCAAAAAAAAAAAAAAAAAAGAAGTAGTCTGACGATAGTAAAATAGGGTAACGTTAGTGACCAGCAGGGAGCGAGGGGGCTGCAGTGGAGCCACGGCAAATGGTACAAGGCCACGCTGGGGCTGAGACCTGACTGGTATGAGGGAGGAGCCACGTGACAATCTAGAACGTTCCAGGCAGGTGAGGGGAGCAGAGAGAAAGCCAGTGCTGCTGAAGAGCAGGGGCCAGGGGAAAGGAAGACCTGGGGGCCAGGCGGGCCTGGCGTGGGCTCCTGAGACCTGGTGAAGGGTTTGCTTGCGATCAGGACCATGTTCTAGGGAAATAATTAGGGGCACTTTCCCTGGGGAGACGTCACAGATGGTGGAAAGGAATCGGAAATTTGGGTGTTACCCGAGATCTCTCCAGGTGTTAGATGCCATGTGCGGACCTTGCTAACATCACCCAGGTGTGGGTCTCCACCACAGCCGTGGATGCCGGGGGCAGTGGAGGAGGGTTGGCTCCAAATCCCCAGTTGCTGGCCCTGAGGAATTGCTCCCCACGACGTTCCTCTCCCTGCCATCCCTTGCGAGCTCCATGACTTCCATTCAGTGCCCCTCCCACCCCATCAGCCTCTGTTCCATTCTTGAATGATGAATACATTAACCTTGGCCGTCTTCTCCTCACTGTCTTATTACCAATCTTACCTGTTTTTCCTTCAAATTCTCAGCATTACCATCTTCCTGGTGAGCATCTTGATCAGCTGGTCCCTGGCTCTAGTGATTGCCTCCCCAACTCGGGGGCCCGTTCTCCTCTACTCCCTTGCCCGCATCAGAACACTTGGTCTGAACAAGGTTTATGGTATTTCCAGGTCCAAGAGTTAAATCAGGAAGTCCAGTTTGGGTGTGGAAATATTGGAATTTGGTTGGGCCATAAGGAGGTTTATTACGAACAGCAGGTTGGAATATTTGTCCACGTGGGAGGGGGGGCACTTTGTTGGTCCACCTTCCACGGTTAAGTAGCCATCTCTTCTGAGTTGTAATTTGTCAGATTTCTGTTAAAGCTGTGCTTCCTCTACTCCCCAGACTCTGTCCATGGTGCCTAAGCTGAGTGTCCCCCAGACTAGAGTTGCCCCAAATCCTAGTGCAAGGGGGCAGGCTTTATTGAGAGCAAGGCTCTGCTCATGCATTTCCGTATTTATTCCTTGTAATAACATCAGGGTAAATTTAGTCCAGTTTGGAAAATGAAGACATTTGACAAAGGTGGTAGGCAGTCCACAAGATGGTGTTCCATTGACCCCAGGCTCCTGGTGTTCAGGCCTTTTGGTTCCCTTCCCACATCGAACAGGGATCATCCATGTAGCCAGTAGTATATTGTGGAAAAGGCAGTGTGTGTCATCTGAGCTTGGCCATAAAACTATAGCACTAGAGCTTCTGCATCCCTTTCTCTCTTGGGCCGCTTGCCATGTTGTGAGGACACTCAGGCAAGCCTGTGGAGAGGTCTACCTGGAGAGAAACTGAGCCTCCTGCCAACAGCACAAACTTACCTGCCGTGAGACTGAGCCACCGTAGAAACAGCTCTTCCAGTTTCTGTACGTCATCGGATGACTGTGGCCCCAGCCTAGTGAGACCATGAGCCAGAACAACCCCACTTCCAAATTCCAAACCCTCAGAAACTCTGTGAGATAATGTTTATTGTGTTAAGTTGCTAAATTGCGGGGTAATTTGTTACGCAGCAGTGGGTAACTAATACAGTAAAAGTTACCCCCATTTGACAAATGACAAAGCAGACATCAGGGATTTCCAGCAAATGACAGAGCAGGGAATCATGCCCACATCCATTTCACGGACAAATCCATGCTCTTACCTCCCTGCATAGCTGCCTGTGGCATCAGACTTTTGACAGGCAAGCAGTATCAGGAAAAAGCAACAGACCTCATTGACTTCATGTCGTCCTGAAGTAGTCCTAGATTTTGGGAACGCTGAGATAGCATGGAATGAGCAAGGGGATGATGTCACAATTTGTGTGAAGTGTTTGATGGGTCAGATTTAATTAAAGCTCCGTACTCACCCAGTTCAGCCACAGCTGGTTGATGTTTAAAGACTTTTTCACTGTGTTTATTTCTATTTCTTTCTCTTACAATTTTTAAAAATCACTTTAGTCCACAGTTTAAATAGTCTGTTTCCAATTAGGACTTCTACTAAGTTTTCTCCACAAATGAGGTCTTTGCTTTCTTTTCTTTTCTCTTCCCCTTCCTTCCTTCTTTCCTGCCTTCCCTCCCCCCACCCATTCTCCCTTCCTCCCTTCCTTCCTTCCTCCCTCCCTCCCTCCCTCCCTCCCTCCCTTCTTTCCTTCCTTCCTTTCTTTCTTTCTATAAAACGTAGCCTTGCTGCTAGAATTTCATAGCAATGTATGAGTTTCGGAAGCTGTCGTCATCTGATTCTTAGGATTTGCAGCAATTTATATTCACTGCCGTTAAGAGATGAAGGTTCAACCCCACAGCCCGCCGTTCACATTATTGTCAGATTTGCTCATCCAGAGCCGTCATACGTGCCGTGTTCTTTGGGGGAGACGTTCCTTACAGCATGGGCTTTCTGATACCTACCTGCAGAGTCTCTGTTTAGTGACTGATTTTTCCACATCTTCCTGGCAAGTTACAACCACCAAATTGTTAAAGCTTCAGTTTTCCCCACAAATCAGTCTGTTGAACTTGCCAAACCAAAATAAAACAGTACAACTTAAGAGCTTTGAAAGGAAAACAGAAATTCTACCTATTGGGCTGCTTTTGTTCCAGCTCCTCCATTCGATGATGGCTGGAAGCAGCAGCTAGAGATTCCATACAACTCAGAGGAGGAGACTGCCCCTCCCTGGTCCTCCTGGTTCTGACCAGCTGTGCCCACTTTCTGAAGCCAGTTCTGACACCCAGCTCGCACCCCTAGGCTGGGAATAGTCGTTTCTAAAGCCTGGAATCCCCTTTGGGTGAGGCCTCATGACGCCCCTTACCCAGACTTGCTGTTTGGCCCTGGTCAGCAACTCAGCAAAGGAAAGTCGTCCGAACTAGGCAGCCTCACACTTCGATGTCCTGAGATAAAGCAGGCCTGTGGCATCATGCCCGGAGCCCTGTGCTAACAGACTTCTCAACTGAACATGGTTCTGGGGTGCAGGGGAGAACGACTGCCCGCTTGGGTTCCCCGTGAATGAGCTGCTCACTGGGGTGTGTGTGTGGACTTGTCTTGTTTTAGGTACTGCTTGCTGAGGCCTTAGAGCTCCCAACGTGGGGTAGGGCGACTTATATCATTTAACTGAGCTTCTTACAGCAGGGATGATTCTGGCAGAGTTTGGTTCAGTGTCCATAGAAGTAAGGGCAATTGGTATTGATTTTATTTTTTATTCCATAGCTCAGAGTATTTAAAAATTATTTGGTGCTGAAATGCAGAAACACCCATTTAACTGTAGGGGATTTCAAGCTCCAGGAAAGCTCCAGGACCTCTCACTAAATTTGAATGTGAACGACTGCTTGGCAAATGGTATTCATCAGACTCTGATGAGTGAATTTTTAGAGCCCAAGGAAGGGTGCTAACTACCCTCCTCTCTGTCCATAAACGTAAATAGAGGGCATGTGCGCACCCCTCACATGTGGGAGGGAGATCAGAGGAGCACCGAGCATGTAGGACTGAGGCTGTAGAGAGAAGAAAGCCCGGGAGGGTCATGAACCACAGAAGAACGACCAGGGGGACGGGTGGACCGATGCTCAGTGGGGCAGGGGGTGGTTGTGTGGCCCATGCACATGGCTAGTTACTATCCCACTGTGAATGGAACCGCGCGGCCGTGCTTCGAGCCCAGCCCCCTTTGGCCATTCCGTTGTGTGTGGCCAAGCTGGGCTTTATACGTGGTCCACCTGTTGGTCCTGCCCCTCTGCTGCCCCTCCGGGCCCTTCCTGAATTTACAGAGATGCATACGCACGAAGGAGAGAGGGACATGCTGCCTGGGTCCAGACAGTTATCTTCAAGGAAGCCACCAGAAAGAGGAGTCAACTCGGAGATATTCTTGCAGAACCTATGACCTGTGACATGCCTGTTCTCCTGCCCCGACCCCCTTCAAGCTCCTCAAACATCTCCTCCTGGACACAAATCCAGTGAGCTCTTCCCACCGGGCATCCTCTTCACCTGCTCTGCTCTGCAAAATGCTTTCTTCCTCCTGAATCCTCACTTCTCTCACCCCAGTGGGCACATCCCTCCCCCACAGAGCTGCCCTTAGTCCCATCCCCCTCATATGGGACAGACCCATCTGGTCTCGGGACCTCAGCTTCCTCTGCTGGGCACCGCACTCTCCGTCCCTGGCCTTGACTTTTCTCGCAACCTCAGGACTTAGTTTGCAAATGGGCTGCCAGACCTTTCTAACCTGGGTCCTCTGGGACAGCCTCCAAATCAAGGTCTAAACCTTGGACTAGACTCTACCCATTGACTATTAGTATTAGTCTGGGTTCTCCAGAGAATAGATGTATATATATAAACAGATAAACCATATACACTATATATGCAAATATATATATGTAAATGACTTACCATAAGGAATCAGCTCACACTATTACGGAGGCTGAGAAGTCCAAGAGCTGCAGGGTGAGTCAGCAAGCTGGAGGCCCCAGGAGAGCTGATGGGTAGGGCACTCAGGTCCAAAGGCCTGAGAACCCTCAGAGCTATCGATGGAAGTTCCAATCCGAGTCCAAGTCTGAAGGCAGGAGACCAACGTCCTAGCCCGAAGACAGGCAGAGAGAAAGAATTCTTTCTTCCTCAGCCTTTTATTCTCTTCAGGCCCAGGCACCCACCCACACTGGGGAGTCTCATCTGGAAACACCCTCACGTTCATGCCCCGAAATAATGTTTAACCAACTAACTGGGTACTTGTGACCCAGTCAAGCTATGTGTAAAGTCAGCCGTGACACCCTCCCACCCGAGTTCTTCAGGTGCATTGCGTGCATCCCTTGGTTTCTGTCACTCACAATTTAAGCCTCAACCTCATGGCAGACTCTCCACGTCCAGCCCATTGTCAAATCTGATCGATTCTTCCATCACAGCATTTCTTGTATCTGTCCTTTCCTTTCCAAGTCCACTGACACCGTCCAACGCAGACCTTCACTCTTGGGCACCTGAACTACCAGAGGCCCCTCACCCCGTCTTTCTACTCTTTTTCCTCTCTTCCTCAAATCCATTTTCCCATTGATTAAACTTCGTGAACCTCCCCTTGACCTCGTCTCTTGCCTGCAAGGCCCACCTTGCTTGGTCATTTCCCGTTTCTGGCTGGCTTTAACCCATCCACACTTAGAACAGAACTGAACCACTGCTTATTGTGCCTCAGAGTCTTACCTCATTCAAGTGCCTCCTCGTGTGCTGTTCCTCCTGGCTGGAATGCCCTTCCTCATCTCTGTTCATGCCACACCATCCCCCAGTTTTGAAACTGCATGTCGTTTTTGTTCTACAAGTATATATTCGATGTCACCTCCTGCAAGAAGCCTTCCCTGATTTCACCAGGTGGACATAATCTTTTCTTCTTCAAACTCCCATAGCAGTCTTTCCAGTTTTATTTTGTTCTTCATGTCTGCCAATGATCATCTCTAACAGACTCCTAAACCTGTCTGTCCAAACTGATCCTTCTGGTATATGCTTCTTCGGTGATGGTGATACAGGGGTGAGAGTGTCGAGAAATACATCAACATGTGAATATTAATTAGCACTATGAAATGTAAATACGTGTCAAGACAACAAACAATGTGAAGTTATAGGTTGGTAAATGATTACCAAATGAATGGTACAGTTTTCAAGGTCCCAACACATTTCTCTACAGCAGGAGTTCAAGACGGTCCTTCGGTGTCTGTGTCCCATCAGCACACGCCGTTCTATGAAGAAGCATAACTCAGTGACTTTTTTTGCAAATTAGCAACACTTGCTGCATGTTTCAGGTGTACTTTTGTTGTCTCTGTAAAATCACCATGTCACAATAAGGCTTCAAGAAAGAAGAACGATGATGTGCTTCTTTTAAGTGCCAGAAAGAGGGTATCATGTATGGTGGAGCCAGGGGTCCTCGTTGATCTGCATCCGGTATTCATTATCCAAGCCCCTGCTGTTAGCAGTTTGCACAGGGAGGCAAAGTTCCCAAAGCACCAATATTCACTAATGAGCAGAGCACTTGAAAAAACTGGCTTCCCCCACATACAACTTTCTCTACTTAACAATAGCATCTTTTCCCACCCATTACCTCAGCCCCTGTGTCCCGTTTATGGGTATTTGTTGAACGTTCTAACATCCCATAAAAATGCAGATTTCATGAAGCTCATGTGTTGGAGAGTTGTTCATACCCCAGTCACAAAGACGTTAATACTCGAGGATCTCACGGTTGCAGAAGCAAATGAGACAAGGATGATGACACAGGCCCCATAATCCTTCCAAAATAAATCATTCAAATATTAAAGGATTAGGACAGAGACTTGGAAAACTCGATGAAACTCTTGAATATTTTCCCCCAGACTCTCTCTATGACTAAGGGAAAATAAAGCATGGGGGGGTGGCGTTGTAATCCCATGTCCTTCCGCCATTTTATGGGGAAATTACACCAAGGGACAAGCAATGCTTGATTCCAATTCCGTTCATTATAGCAAGCAGGGCGTGATTGCTCTTAGAACATACATTTTTAGGGAAACATTAGGTCCATAGGTTTTATTTGTCAAGATAAAAAAAAAAAAAGAACTTTTGGGCTTCCCTGGTGGCGCAGTGGTTGAGAGTCTGCCTGCCAATGCAGGGGACGCAGGTTCGTGCCCCGGTCCGGGAGGATCCCACATGCCGCGGAGCGGCTGGGCCCGTGAGCCATGGCCGCTGAGCCTGCGCGTCCGGAGCCTGTGCTCCACAACAGGAGAGACCACAACAGTGAGAGGCCCCCGTACCGCAAAAAAATAAAAAAAGAACTTTTTTTACTTATGCAACTTCCTCTTGTTTCAAGTAGTTTACGTGTAGGCATATTTTTCCTTTGCTAGCTTTCCGCATGTTTATTATCTTTAAATAATGGGAGAGGTTTCTTGCTCTGAAAAAGAACTTTGAGATCCAGAAGTGTTCAGTGTGGGTGTCTATGTATTCTCGGGAGTTGGTGGAAGTGATAGCAGTAATGAACTTCGCAGTGTTTGCCATCAGTTGAGGGAGCATTTGTTCATCTTGGTCATAACCACTCACCACATCAATATGCCAGTGTTGGACTGCATACTGGGAACCTGGGTAGAAAACTGGGTACTGCATACTGGGTAGAAAACTGCTTATTTGTTCTCCTTGTGGACTCGCTACCGTCCGTTGCTCCCGTTCCAATGAAATAAGGCTCTTCCCGAAAGTTGGTGCTTTTTTCTTATTCTTTCTTTGCTTTTTCTTCTCTCCTCCTCCACTTCCTTTTTCTCCCTTTCTGTTTTTTTCTTTTTGGTTTTTGTATTATTTCACTTACACAGGGATACCTTGGGACCTTTCAGCGACACTTTCTCTTCTTCAAGATGTAGAACATTCATGCTGAGAGACCTTACCTCTAGCCCACTTCACTCAGTTGACAGATGAGGAAACTTGGGCTGGAGTCAGGAGGGTAGAGCTGGGTGGGGCCCCGCCCACTTGTTCACACATGCACCTCCCCACCCGACTCATCCACAGCTCAAAGCCCCGTACATCCCCCAGGCAGCTGCCTATCCTCCTCCTGGTAAGGATGGCCAAGAAGAGGAATGACACAGACCTAGGGGACACCGGATATTGAAGACTTCCCCCCAAATCCACTTTTATATTCCCCAGAAGTAGATCCTCAGACAAAGATTCTAGAGCAAGTAATTCGTTTGGGACCGGATCCCAGGACACTCGGGTAGGACGGTGGGAAAGAGAGACCACGGAGAGAAAGAAGGCACCCACACAATTCCCTGGTGGCGCAGTGGTTAAGAATCCACCTGCCAATGCAGGGGACACTGGTTCGAGCCCTGGTCCAGGAAGATCATACATGCCGCGGAGCAACTAAGCCCGTGCACCACAACTACTGAGCCTGCACTCTAGAGCCTGTGAGCCACAACTACTGAAGCCCGCGCACCTAGAGCCCCTGCTCCGCGACAAGAGAAGCCACCGCAATGAGAAGCCCGTGCACTGCAACAAAGAATAGACCCCGCTCGCCACAACTAGAGAAAGCCCGCACACAGCAACAAAGACCCAATGCAGCCAAAAATAAATAAATTAACTAATTAATTTTTTTAAATAACATTAAAAAAAAAAGAAGGCACCCAAGGGTGTGCTATCAAGCAGGTGACTGCTCTGGACACTGGAGACTCAGTCCCACAGGGGACCCCTGGGAGGGCATGGGGGTATGTGCACATCAATTCCCGTTAGTCCTGGTGGAGGGCTGCCCTCCCGGGGCGGTGGGGGGGGACTCCCCAGCACTTCAGCCTGCTCTAGGTGAGGGCAGAGCAGGCTCTGGCAGCTGGCGAACCTTCAGGCAAAGTCACAGGTGCTGGAAGTTGGGAGGCCAGCCTATGTGCGTGGAAGTGATTGGCGCAAGAACCAGCCGTGATCTCCACGCACCACATCCCAGAAGCTCACCGCAGAGGGGCAGAGTCCACTGCTACTCTCATGGAAAGATACTGGTTTTACAGGTGCTCAGTTTCTTTTTCAAGAAGGATGGGAGGAAGGGGAACCAGAATGTATGATAGACCTAATCTAAGTGACTCCCGCCCGGAAGGAATCCTTTGGGGCAGATCTCATCAACACACAAAATGCTGCTAATTCCATAAGTTTGTGGACTAAGTTTAGGATAAAAGATGCATCTTTTTATGCATCCAGCCCGTCTCCACTGCAAGATTCTACACTTCTCTGCCTGTTTGTCAGTCTTGAAAGTGAAGGTTAAATCCATCGCTGATGTGGTTCCTGGGACAGAGAGAGGAGAGGCAGTGGCTGTAACTGTTCGAGAGACATCAGTCATCCATCTGATACCTTAACTAGGATTCCTGATTCCTCAATCAGGACTCTCTGAGCAGAAGAGCCTCCATAAGCGATTGATGTCCTTTTCATCCATAAAGCGGCTGGAGGAATGGATAGACTTGGGGAAATACATCTGACTGCTGCTGAGCCTTTGGTCAAGGCCAGACCCTCTTCGAAGTCTTTTTGATGTTCAGGAATTGGGGTCGTTTCTTCCTTTTCAATGGCCCTCCACAAATCAGAACTTCTTCCAAAATGAAAACATAAGAGTCTAGAATCTTCGGGTTCAAAGGGGACATCAGGGAGTTTTCAGGCCTCATTTTCTCCCAGGAGAGTAGCCCTCGAGTGGGCTCCTGATGGCACCCGAATCAGGCCTGTGCCCCTCGCTTCCCCGTACCTGCTCTCACCAAAGTCACAGTGACCTCCAAGTACCTGAATCTAAGCTGGCTCTCGGCCCTCTTCTTACCTGATGTAACTGCGGCACTTAGCACAGTCCTTCGCTCCTGGAAGCACTTTCTTCCCTTGGCTTCTGGGCTGCACACGTCCTGGCTCTCCCCCATCTCCTCGCTGCCCCTTCTCAGCCTCCTTGCTTGCTTTGTCCTCACCCTCACCCTCCCCCAACCCTCACTGGACTGAAAACCAGAGTGTCTGCCGTCTGACCATTTCTCTTTTCTCTCCACAGTCGTGTCCAGGCTGTGGCTTTAAATACCACCCCATGCTGATGACTCCAGACCCCTGTCCCCAGTCAGCTACGGGACATCTCAGACATGTCCAAGCCTGGGCTCTGGACTCTTTCTGCAAATCTGCTCCCCTGACAGGCTCGTCAGTAAAGGATGTCTCCACCTTTTTAGGGGCTGAGTCATCCTTAGTTGACTCCATACCCCATATCCTGTGTCCAGATGGTCACGAAACGCTATTGGATCTACCTTTAAAATACAGCCAGGATCCAACCACTTCTCACCACCTCCACAGCGGCTACCCTGGCCGAGTCACCATCGTCCCTCCTCGGGATGGCTGTGGCGGGCCCCACAGTGGTCCCCCTGCAGCCAGAATGACGTTTGCAGGTCTAAGGTGGAGCTGTCACCGCTCTGCTTCAGCCCCACCTTCGGGCCCATCACACTCAGAGGAAAAGCTGGACAGTGGCCTCCGGGGCCTCTGCCCTCGTCTCCCACATCCCTCCCTTCACTCCATTCTGTCCAGCCTCACTGGGCTCCTCGCTGATTCACAGACACACCCCAGCTCCTGCCTTTGCACCTGCTCTTCCTTCTTTCAGGACCACTCCTGGCCCAGACAGCCATGCTCACACTCCCACATCCCTCATTCGTTATTCAAATGTCACCTCTCATGAGATCTTCCTGTCATCCCACTGAAAAGGTCACACACATCACCACCCAGAGCTCTCAATCCCCTTTCTCTTGTTTTTCTCCACAGTAGGTATCATCACAGGACAGGCTATATCATCTACTCTCTATTCATATGTTAGAGACCTTCCTCCCATGGGATGTGAGTGTGATGGGGCAGGTGAGTTCATCAGTGTTACTTCCTGCTGTGTCCCCAGTGCCTTAACAGCGTTTGGTATCCATTTGGCAACTGGCTGATGGAAGGACACATCTCACAATCAAGTGTCCATCCATCCTCCGTGGCTTGTCATTCAGTGATGCCAAGCTCACCGTTTTGCAAGGTGCTTCTATGAATTTTTGGAAGACTTCTTCTTTATGCTGCTGGGCTCAAATCTCCCTCCTTCCTTGGTCCCATTTCTGCCTTCACTACCAAAGTGAAATACATCTCTTCCCTGTTTAATCATAATGAAACCCCGATCTCAGATCAGCCTCAGATCCCTCCACCTGGGATGGGAACTGTGCCCCGGCTCTCTCAATTCTCCCTACTACTCTTCCGGAACTTGGCCTCAAGACACCTGTTCCTCCTCGGGATGTTCATGCATTCATGCATGGTCAGCGTCTCCATCCCAGCGCGCGGTCCATACCTGGAGGATATCGTGCACTAGGTGTGTCATGACCGATGCTGGACACGGGGAGATGTTGACCTCTTACCCATCACATGAAATGCCCTTTCATGCACCTGGAGGCTGCATCGGTCTGTGTAGCAGTTGGGTCTCATTCTTGGCTCATGGGAACTTTGGAACGGCTCCAAGCTGGTGCATGGGTAATTTTCCCACGCACCACCCTGTTCTATATTTAGGTGCGAGAAGTTTTTGCATTCATCCCTCTCACACTGCCCTTGTTTTCTTAGTACAGGCTGTTGACATCTTTTTAAATCTTGATTCTCTCACACGGTGCTCTCTGTCTCCCAGTTGTACGTGTCCATGGATCTGATAAGCAGTTTCAATAGTGTGGTGAGGGTGGAGGCATTTTACATCTGGTGTGTTTCCAGTGAAGACTGGTCTTTCTCCAAATGGTAGGTATGAGTGCTGGTGAGAATAGGGCCAGAGCAGGTGGCCCCCCCGACGAATGTCGATCATCTTCGGATAAGTGGCGACCTTGAGAACGTGCATCTCAGATTTCTGACTGCAGTAGGAGTACAGGCGTACCCCATTTTATTTCTCTTTGCTTTAACACATTTTCTTGCATACTTTGCAAATTGAAGGTTTGTGGCAACCCTGCAGCGAGCAGGTCTGTCAGGGCCATGTCAGACATGCTCACTTCATGTCTCTGTGTCACATTTTGCTAATTCTTGAAATATTTCAAACGCTCCACTAGCAAAAAGATTACAGCTCTCTGAAGACTTAGATTATGGTTAGCATTTTTAGCAATAAAGTGTTTTTAATTAAGAAGTTTTAGACATAACGCTATTGCACACTTAATAGACTACAGTATAGTGTAAATATAACTTTTACATTTGCGATATTACAGGCCCAAGGTGGGCCTGTAATTGACTGACCGCCCTGGCAATTGTGTTCTGAGATCCATCACAGCATCTGGGCCAGGACAGTGCTTGCCCCAGGCTGCTCCCAGGGATGCTAAGTAGTCCTGGGAGACCTGGGACTCCTCTAACCAGTGACTTTGATTTGAGGTCTCCCTGACAGCCAAGCTCTTAGAACTTAAACTTAGAACGTAGACTGCCACCTAAGACACTTTTACATCCCAAGCTGTCTACAGTATTCCCCTGAGTCTGGTAACCCCCATCTGGCTCTGCGGTCAAGCAGAAAATCGCTCTTTGTAGTCTTTGCTGATCCTGCAGAACTGTAGGGGTTGGTCGGAGTGGCGTCTTGAAAAGCTTGCGATTAAGAGTTTGGAATTTGGAGTCACACTGTTGGGACTGAATCCCATCTCTGCCACTTGCTACCTGTATGACATTGAACACATTACTTAAATTTTGTGTGCCTCGGTTTCCTTGTCTGTCAAGTGGGTTAATAGTTTTTACCTTGTGGGGTCATTGTGACAGTTACATGAATGAATACATGTAAAGCACTTAGAACGGCACCAGGTGTATCATAAATATTCAGTGAAGGTGACCTCTGACTATGCTCTTGCCCAGGCAGTATCTTTCTCCTAAATGCACTTCCTGCAGGGCCAGGCCCAAGCCCTTCCTCTCCAGGCTGTTGTCCCTTTGTGCCGCCGGCCCATCAACTCCCCTTCACCCAGACATTGGTCTTCATCTCAGAACCTTGCTCTGGATCCCATTCTGCTTTTCTTCCCCACTTTGCACATGTTCTTCTGGGTCGCCCAGCTCGCCTGTGGGCACTGGGCGTACACGTGCACTCCTATATTTCTGTCTTCCACGCAGCGCCTGATGCACGGCAGGCTCATGTTAACCAAGGACCAGCTCACACTGTCAAATCGGGAAAACGTGGTCTGTGGCTCTGAGGCCCCTTGGGATGCCGTGTGGCTTCTGATTAAACTTCCTCCAACTCTGCAGCTGTCTGTGACCTGGCTTCTGTTGACCCCCATGGATCCCTAACTTGGAGCTCTCTGCTGAGAACACCGAGACCGATAATGAAGGCTGAGGCTGACTCCCTAGGAGTGTTCAAGGAAGATCAAACGATCCCCTGGGTTCCAACAACCCAAATTGAAATTTGCTGGGGGCGTGTGTGTGTGTGTGTGTGTGTGTGTTTTGATTAGTGAATCCTCTCATTTGCTCATCATCCAAGCCGTAATCCCTTTTCTAAGCCATAATCTTTTAAGCTTTAATCTCATAGATTATGTGGTCTTTAGCTTCATCTTTGAACAGACCTCTGTGGGATAGAGGATCTTTCCCACCAGGGGGTTTAATTCCTTTTCCAGTTGGTTTTATTATTGTTTGGTGTAGTTTGGTTTATGTTTGGGTTTTGTCTCATTTTTTAAAAAAATCTATCAGGGAGAGATGAAATCAGGGAGAGTCTAGACATTTTAAATGAATTAATGACATGCTATCACCAGTCGGGTTTTCTCAAGCAGACACCCACCAAGATGGAGTTCTGGGAACAAGATGCTTTTAGGGATCAGTACCTATGAAGGGAAGGGGGAGGGAGGTGAAGTCTGGCTGCAGTGCAGGTTCTCCGAAGCCTCGGCCGACCTGGCAAAGAGCTCTGGAACAAACACGGCCCACTTTGTACACTGCGTGTCTCTCAGTCAGTGAACGAGTACCACCCAGGAAGGCCGTGACCTCGGGCAAGGCTGCTGTCTGCCGCTGAGGCAGATCCAGCCCAGGGGAGCTGCCAGCTGGAGGCCACCGGATGACCTCACCCTGGAGCTGGGCAGCAGGTCCTTCCGACCCTCTGGACAGAGCCACCCAGGACCTCTGAGTGTCCACACGCACCTGGTCAGGGGACAGCATGGTAGGGGAGGCGGGGTGAGTTCTCGGAAACATTTTAGCAAGTGCCGTGACCCCCCAGTTCTCAGGCCAACTGTCCATTCTGCGACGGCTGGCCTAGATCTGCCCACTGCACCACCAGAACAGTAGGCACTTGAGCTAGGAATGCAGTTGCTATGCTCAAATCACTTGTCCCAGGTGCTGCGTATGTAGCTTAGAACTCCCTCCCGGGCCTCTTCAAGGAGTGAGAGAAAGGAGAAAGCCAGCCACCTCTGCAGATGCCTCAAGCTCCCCACCAGGTGGGAGATCTATGGGTCTGTCACCTGCTGTTTCATTCATCCGACATTTATTGAGCGCCTGCCTGTGGCGGACCGTGCAGGGGAAGCCCATGTCCTCGCGGGCCTGGCAGCGGGGGAAACGTCTGGGCCGCCCATCACCGCTCTGGATTGCACGCAGGTCAGGTGGACGTGGCCCCAGCCCGCAGAGCTTACAGCCTTAACGGGACACAGCTCCAAATGAAGCTGGTGTCATGGGCTCCTCTAGAGCAGATCCCGTGTGCCACTCCATCCGGACTCTGCCCTCTGATGCGGTGCGGGCGTCTAGACCGTGCCAGTGCATCTGGGCACGCACACCCGTGGGCACTTCTGAGTTTCCAGAGATGCTGGGACAGAAGCCCCCGGGACTGTGGCAACCAAACGTCCAGGTCCTTCTTCCCGCTGCGCTCACCACCAGCCAGCAAGGAACGTAAGCGGCCCCCGGTCTCAAAGCTGCGGGACTCTGAGATGTCCGGTGGGGCCCACTTCGTGCCTGAGGTCTCTTCTTCTCGCCATGGTCGCCATCCATGGCATTTGTTTCTGGCAGATCTGGGAGGACAGATGGGGGTGGAAACCTGCTGTTCTAACCAAGCCTTACTGTGGGGGGTGGTTCGGGGTCCCCTCCGAGGTCAGAGCCAGGGGGTGTCCAGGGCGAGGGGTAGGGTGCGGGGGTCTGAATCACAAACCACCCGCATGCCCACATACTCTCAGCACCACCGCCGGGCCGGGACACTTTCTGCCTGTGTCACAGCAACAGCTGTAAAAAGAGAGATTTAATCAAAAGAGCGGTGGTGCCCCAGCGGGACTGTTTGGTCCCCGGTTCAGCTGAGGCTTCACGTTACATAACTGCGGGGTAATGAAGGCGGGGAAGCTCCGAGGGGCCATGGGGTTTTTCTTTTTGATCTCGGACTTCCAAGCCAGATCCCAGGGAGCTTTAAGTCTCCCGTCGTCCTATTTTAAATGATCTCCTTTCAGGTGTTCTTTTTTCCTGCCTCACTTGGACTGGCTGCTTCTTCTAGCATTTGCACTGAGCATCCTCCTTGAAATGTGCAGGGGAGAAGGGCCAGCCTGTCTTAAAATGCATCGGTTGCTGCAGGGGGCAGAGGGAGGAAACTGGGAAGAGGGTCACTGATGGAGACCCCCAAGGAATGCTCTCCCAGTTTCCAGCCCCGCCCGAGTGGGCTGGGTAAGAATGCCCAGCAGAGGCAGGCTGCCTGGGTCCAGATTCTAGTGTCACCACTGCTGAGGCCACCATAACGAAGCGCTGCAGGCTGGGGGCCTTAAACAGCTGAAGGTGATTTCTCACAGTTCTGGAGACAAAGTCCAAGATCAAGGTGTCTCAGAGCTGGTTTCTTCAAGACCTCTTTGGCTTGGAGGTGGCCGTCTGTCTTCTGCATCTTCACATGGTCTTCCCTCTGTGCGTGTCTGTGTCCTAATTTCTTCTTAGACAGACACCAGTCATATTGGGTTAGGGCCCATTCGTATGACCTCATTTTACTTTCATCACCTCTTTAAAGGCCCTAACTCCAAATTCAGTCACATTCTGAGGTCCTGAGGGGTAGAGCTAAAACACGTGAATTTGGGAGACACAATTCAGCTCATAACAACCATGTACTAACTAGGTGATCTTAAGCAAGTAATTTTTATGCTTCTGTGCCTCTGTTTCTTCATCTGAAAAATGGGCACAGTGATCACGCCAGCCTCATGGGGTTTTTCTGAGGATTAACTGAGTTAATAACTCATGAATTATGTATGAATTAGAACAGTGTCAGGAATTGTTATTGTGGGGGGAAGCAGAGCGAATTCCAAAGGCACGTCCTTTTCACTCTAGAGATCCATTGGGAAAAGACATGCCCAGCTCCATCCTCAGATAATGGAAAGGGTCTGTGGTCAGTTATTTTTACTGTGTGAGAGTACCAAGTGGTTCCAATTCCTCCAAACCAAAGTGTAAAGCCATGGCAGGTGGACCCCCGGGGCAGCACTCCTGCCCACCTGCAGTGACTCAGCATGTGGCAGCAAATCCCTTTACTTTTCTCGCATCAAAAAATAGAGTCTGGGGCTTCCCTGGTGGCGCAGTGGTTGAGAGTCCGCCTGCCGATGCAGGGGACACAGGTTCATGCCCCGGTCCGGGAAGATCCCACATGCCGTGGAGTGGCTGGGCGCGTGGGCCATGGCCACTGGGCCTGCGCGTCCGGAGCCTGTGCTCCGCAATGGGAGAGGCCACAGCAGTGAGAGGCCCGTGTACCGCAAAAAAAAAAATAGAGTCTGCAAATAGCATTATTTCATTCTTTTTCATGACTGGGTAATATTCCACTGTATATATGTACCACAGCTTCTTTAATGCCATTTGCAGCAGTATAGATGGACCTAGAGATTGTCATACTGAGTGAAGTAAGTCAGATAAAGACAAATATTGTATGATGTCGCTTATATGCAGAATCTAAAAAAAAATGATACAAATGAAATTATTTACAAAACAGAAACAGACTCACAGACTTAGAGAACTGAACTTATGTTTACCAAGGGGAAGTGTGAGGGGAAAGGATAGTTAGGGAGTTTGGGATTGACATGTACACACTGCTATATTTAAAATAGATAACCAACAAGGACCTACTGTAGAGCACAGGGAACTCTCTGCTCAATATTCTGTAACAACCTAAAAGGGAAAAGAACTTGAAAAAGAATAGATACATGTATATGTATAACTGAATCCCTTTGCTGTACACCTGAAACTATCACAACGTTGTTAATCAACTCTATTCCAATGTAAAATTAAAAGCTAAAAAAAAAAAATAGAGTCTGGTTACCTTCTCCTTGACTGTGGGCTTGCTGGTTCTTCCCTTCCAGCAAACACAGTGAGACAGAGGTGACATTGCATGGCTTCCCAGATGGGTCCGAAAAGGCAGTAGGGCTTTCCCCCGGCTCTCTCTCAGTTTCTCGGGACATGGACCTTTGGAGTCCTGAGCCACCGTGAAAGAAACCAGCTACCCTGAAGCTGCCATGCTGGAGAGATAATCCAAGGTTAGAGAGAGATGCCCAAGGAGCCCCAGATTTCCTGCCCCAGCCGTTTGCATGTGTCCAACCCAGAAGCCAGACATGAGAATAAGCAATCCTATTTCATATGATTCCAGCCCCCGCCCCAATCCTCAAGCCACCCGCATCTGATGCCCACTAGAGCAGAGACAAGTGGTCACCGTGGACCCACGGGGTCTGTGAACATGGGTGTGGCTGGTTTATGCTGCCATATTATGGAGTAACCTGTTATACAACTGACAAAGCTGGAGCCCCAACTTAGCTGAAATCCAGCCACTTCTGGCAGGCATTGTGGGGTGCTTCTCCCGGCTGCAGCCCCTCCCTTGGATCACTGGGGTGTAGATCTATGATAAAGAGCTCTACAACCTATTAATGTTTGTGTTTTGTTGAATTTATTGAAAACTGGCAGAAGGAACTTTTGTTTACTGGCCATGACAGTTTGTCTTAAAAAACCAGTTCTCATTATAGCTTGTCTTGGGAGTAATAAATTATGGGTGCAAATTAAATGATAGCAAGGGAAAATCTTAACTGATTGGAAGGTTGATCAAGAAGGAAAACACAGAGGGTGAGGAATATCTATGGTTTTAGGACACTTTATTCTGAAGGAAAAAAATCACTTAGGACCCACCAAAAGGTCACAAAGCCCATCCCCCTCTCCCCCCAAAAGGCCCTCCTTTGCATTTTCAGAGGAACTAGACCACTTTTCTCCCCTGGTTGACTCACTCCGTAATCCGCAACCTTAACTCAGTAACTGGGAGTTTCACCAAAATCTGCCTCACCTGAGGGTCTCCCAGCCCATCTAAGCTATAATCCCGCAAAGCCTCCCCACGTCACCTCAACTCCTCAGCAGATCATTTTATCATCAGGGCAGCTTCCAGCATGTTAGAAATAAGAATAAATGGTGATTCCTTTCCCTTTGGGATAAAAGAAGGGATGAATTGGGGATGCTTAAGAGTCTGTGTGCTGGCAGTCCTCTTTGGGGCAGAAGCTTGATGAGATAATGATCGCACTTCAGCATCTCAAGTTCAAAGCTCTTTCAAACCAGTACGTTCTGCAGCGCTCTGTAATGGGAAACCTTATAGATGTTGAGAGATTAGGCATTCTTGAGGGAAAGAGACGGGAAGAATAAGAACTGACATCGCCAGAACGTTAGCTGTTTGACGTTACAGCTTGACCACAGGCTGAGGTTCACCGGGGTGGGGTGGGGACAGGCAGCTGCAGGTCCACCCCAGCTGTCATTGGATGTCACTGGGACGCCCAGCACATTGATGAGACCCCGCCTGCTGCCACATTACTGGGTCTTCTGTCTTGTTTTGGCAGAGCAGCTGGATGGGTAGTTCATTCACTCCTTACCTGAGAAATGCGGCTTGAGCTTCTGTCCTGGCTGAGAGATGAGAAGGGAGAGTGAGGAAGGAAGGTGAAGGAAGCTGCAGCTCTGGCCTCATTCTGAGCCCGCGTTGCAAAGACAGACAGAGAGAGGTAGGGAAGGCCGGGCTTCCAGCTCTCATCGCACCTGCCAGAGTAAATGCTGACATTTTTCAAGGGCCCTACCTTAGTGTCCTGCAGAATAAAATATTACTGGCCCTGAAAGGTCTCTTACTTGAAAAATAAAACTTTCTGTGCTGCCAGTCTCTTTCTGGTTTGGGTTTGATTTGAAAGGTGTCTTTCAGATTTTCTGTTCTCTTCCTTCAGTGGCCATTTTAGAGTTCGTTTTCCAGAGTCTTCACCCTCAGGAATTCCCTGAAGGTCCAGTGGTTAGGACTTGGTGCTTTCACTGCTGGGACCGGGCTTTGATCCCTGGTTGAGGAACTAAGATCCCGCAGTGCGGCTAAATTAAAAAAAAAAAAAAAAAGAAGTCTTCATCCTCACAGTCTGGAGGTAACAAAAGAAGCCAAATAACATATTTTCTAACAACCCCCCCCCCAAAATTCCAGAAAACTTCCTGTCCTTAAGGGTCCTTCTTGATTGACATCTGTCCAGATGTGGCTTTCTCTGTTCTGACAGCAGTCCTGCAAGGATGCTTAACTGGATTTCCAGAGGTTGACATTATCAACCCAATAGATTCAAAATAGGTGCATTTCCCCTATATCTCTTAGCTTCTTAAATAGTTAGCCCCACTCATCCCCTCAACAGTACCCCTTAGCTCTTAAACCTCACTTCCTCAGGCTGTGTTTATGGACAGAGGGGTTTGTTTTGTTTTGTTTAACTAAGGCTACTTCATATTGTTCACCCCATAAGGAACTGGATCTTGACATTCTTTTACAGAAAGTTGTTGTCCTGGACCAGTTGCCCAGTGTTGGTCCTGGTCCCTCCAGGAGTAATACCTAATTCCCAAACGTGAAATGAAGTGTTCCTTTTTGTAGGACTCCTATCCCTTAGGTATGTCCCAAGTGTCTGTTTACTTCTAAAGCAGTGTTTCTCAAATTTTAATGTGCACGTGGATCCCTGGGGGTATAGTTAACATGCAGCTTCTGACTCAGGAGGTCTGGGGTGGGGCCTGAGGTTCAGCATTTCTAGTCGGCTCTTGGTTGGTGCTGCTGCTGCTACTGTTTCCCAAACCATACTCAAGAACAAGGCTGTAACTTAATTCTTTTACATGTAGCTATCCAGTTTTCCCAGCGCCACTTATTGAAGAGGCTGTCTTTCCTCCAATGTATATTCTTACCTCCTTTATCAAAGATAAGGTGACCATATGTGTGTGGGTTTATTTCTGGGCTTTCTATCCTGTTCCATTGATCTATATTTCTGTTTTTGTGCCAGTACCATACTGTCTTGATTACTGTAGCTTTGTAATATAGTCTGAAGTCAGGGAGCCTGATTCCTCCAGCTCTGTTTTTCTTTCTCAAGATTGTTTTCGGTGTTCGGGGTCTTTTGTGTTTCCATACAAATTGTGAAATTTTTTGTTCTAGTTCTGTGAAAAATGCCCTTGGTAGTTTGATAGGGATTGCACTGAATCTGTAGATTGCTTTGGGTAGTATAGTCATTTTCACAATGTTGATTCTTCCAATCCAAGAACATGGTATATCTCTCCATCTGTTTGTATCGTCTTTAATTTCTTGCATCAGTGTCTTATAGTTTCCTAACACCATACACAAAAATAAACTCAAAATGGATTAAAGACCTAAATGTAAGTCCAGACACTATAAAACTCTTAGAGGAAAACTAGGCAGAACACTCTATGACATAAATCACAGCAAGATCCTTTTTGACCCACCTCCAAGAGAAATGGAAATAAAAACAAAAATAAACAAATGGGACCTAATGAAACTTAAAAGCTTTTGCACAGCAAAGGAAACCATAAACAAGACGAAAAGACCACCCTCAGAATGGGAGAAAATATTTGCAAATGAAGCAACTGACAAAGGATTAATCTCCAAAATTTACAAGCAGCTCAATATCAAAAAAACAAACCCAATCCAAAAATGGGCAGAAGGCCTAAATAGACATTTCTCCAAAGAAGATATACAGATGGCCAACAAACACATGAAAGAATGCTCAACATCCTTAATCATTAGAGAAATGCAAATCAAAACTACAATGAGGTATCACCTCATGCCAGTCAGAATGGCCATCATCAAAAAATCTACAAACAATAAATGCTGGAGAGGGTGTGGAGAAAAGGGAACCCTCTTGCACTGTTGGTGGGAATGTAAATTGGTACAGCCACTATGGAGAACAGTATGGAGGTTCCTTAAAAAACTAAAAATAGAACTACCATATGACCCAGCAATCCCACTACTGGGCATATACCCTGAGAAAACCATAATTCAAAAAGAGACATGTACCCCAGTGTTCATTGCAGCTCTATTTACAATAGCCAGGACGTGGAAGCAACCTAAGTGTCCATCGACAGATGAATGGGTAAAGAAGGTGTGGCACATACATACAATTGAATGTTACTCAGCCGTAAAAAGAAACGAAATTGAGCTATTTGTAGTGAGGTGGACGGACCTAGAGTCTGTCACAGAGAGTGAAGTAAGTCAGAAAGAGAAAACAAATACCGTATGCTAACACATACATATGGAATCTAAAAAAAAAAAAAAAATGGTTCTGATGAACCTAGGGGCAGGACAGGAATAAAGACACAGACCTACTAGAGAATAGACTTGAGGACATGGGGAGGGGGAAGGGTAAGCTGGGACAAAGTGAGAGAGTGGCATGGACGTATATACACTCCCAAATGTAAAATAGATAGCTAGTGGGAAGCAGCTGCATAGCTCAGGGAGATCAGCTTGGTGCTTTGTGACCACCTAGAGTTGTGGGATAGGGAAGGTGGGAGGGAGACACCAAAGGGAGGGGATATGGGGATATATGTATACGTATAGCTGATTCACTTTGTTATACAGCAGAGACTAACGCAATTGTAAAGCAATTATACTCCAATAAAGATGTTTAAAAAAAAAAGAGCAAGGCTGTAGGGCATTTCCCGTCTTCTGCTCTGTCTTGCCCAGCACCACCTGCTCCACCCCCTTTCCTTCAGAAACCCTCCTCTCTGCTGGTCTGCTCCTGCTGAATCATTACCATGAGGCGCTGAAGCTCAGAAATGCCACATCTCCTTGTTGCAAATGCAGACCTGTCACTTTCATCAGGCGTCAAGCATCCGTGCAGCCCCTATCTTGCGTCAACATCAGGGAAGATGCACTAAGGTGCAGGGTCCCAGACACCTCTCCTTAGGGAGCTCCTGCAGAGCTCCTGCAGAGTTCCTGCTGTGCACTTGCAAGGTCAAGGGCACAGAGAGAGAACCAGATGAGAAAGCAGGAAGGGTTCGGGGCTGCACTGGGCCAGTGCCACCAGCCTTCAGGAACTTGAGAAGAGCAGTTGGACTGGGTGCGGGCTGGGGCACTGGGGCTGGATGCTGAGAAGATGCCTCAGGCGGCAGGTGAGATGGTTAGTGAACACAGACGCACTGGAGGGATGAGATGGGCCGAGAGGAGGCTGGCCTGCTGACAGCTGAACGTCGACCAGGCTTCAGAGGATGCCAAATGGGGAACCTGAGACAGTGTGTCTGGGTAACGTCCAGGGTCTGTGAGCGACCAGTGCCTGGAGAGAGCTCTCTGCTTGTCCTGAAACACAGCCACAGTGCACACCCTCGAGGAAGGGTTTCCGATCTGAAGGAGCTGAAAAATGAAAAGCCGTTTGAGGGAGCAGGATCCAGAACGTTCTCACTCTCCTTCTTGACATCTGTGTAGACACCACACTTTTGGCTCAACTGGGGAATAGAGTCTCTGAAGGCCAACATCACATTCCAAACATGCTGTGTTATTTTCCAGCCCCGGAGCATAAAGATGAGCTCGCTGTAAGTTTTCTGGGGGGCTTGGGGGTTAGGTTTGCTTTCCTTTTTAAACAAGAGAATCTACCAGATGCACTGAGTTGAGTTCCGAGTCTTCGTCCAACAAGAGAAAGGGGTTCCCATCAGCAGCATTGGCTGCGCGCTCTGTGCTCTGGGTAACTTGCCCTGGAGGCTT
Source organism: Lagenorhynchus albirostris (assembly GCF_949774975.1). NCBI lineage: Eukaryota > Metazoa > Chordata > Mammalia > Artiodactyla > Delphinidae > Lagenorhynchus > Lagenorhynchus albirostris. The sequence continues at coordinate 47,219,983 of NC_083109.1, read as the reverse complement.
GAAACACACAGGCCCATTTGTCCATTTGATTTTGATGGCGGCAACTCTCATGCCCTAAAACCTTTCTCAGAAAGCGTGGTTCTTGGCACTAGAGATTTGACTTTTAACTTTCTGTGCTGACTGCCAGGCTCAGTGTGCTCAGCTCTGAAGCAGGAGCTACAGCAGAGGCAGCAAGCCCGTGGCCCCCTTTGCCGAGGCTGAGCCTATCAGTAGGCTCCCATGTTTTAATTATTTATTAATTAATTAATTTATTTATTTTTGGCTGCATTGGGTCTTTGTTGCTGCACACAGGCTTTCTCTAGTTGCGGTGCGGGGGGTACTCTTCTTTGCGGTGTGCGGGCTTCTCATTGCGGTGGCTTCTCTTGTTGCAGAGCACGGGCTCTAGGCTCACGGGCTTCAGTAGTTGTGGCACGTGGGCTCAGTAGCTGTGGCTCACGGGCTCTAGAGTGCAGGCTCAGTAGTTGTGGTGCACGGGATTAGTTGCTCCACGGCATGTGGGATCTTCCTGGACCAGGGCTTGAACCCATGTACCCTGCATTGGCAGGTGGATTCTTAACCACTGCACCACCAGGGAAGTCCTAGGTTCCCATTTTTAACGAGTAATATTCATTAAAGGTTCACAATGTCCTGGGGTTGGTCAGCACACTGCACTCTAGAATTGTGCTGTCTAGGATAACAGCCACTAGCCACATTTAAAATTTAACTTAATTTAAATTTAAAATTCAGTTCCTCAGCCATACCAGTTCCATTTCCAGTGCCCACGAGCCGCTCGTGGATAGCAGTGACCGTATTGGACAGTGAAGATTCTAGACTGTTTCCGTCATCACAGAATGTTCTGTGGGACAGCTACTCTAGGACTTCTGCACACACATTGCCTTGATACCCCGTGCTGGATGGAAAATGGGCCTATCCAAACGTGAGCCGAATATCTGGGGAAGAAGAGCGAGTATGTGCCTAAGAAGAGAGGCCACACCTGGATCAACCCAGGTGGGCTGAGCTACCTACCAGGTGCAGACCCCTGCTGGCCAGTCACATTCCTGTGTTTTGGGAGGAAGAGACTGCGCTGAAGAGTTTACTTAATTCTCCACAAAAGCCCCCCCCTTTTTAAATTTTTATTTATTTTATTGAAGTATTGTTGATTTACACGGTTATGTTAATTTCTACTGTACAGCAAAGTGATTCAGTTATACATATAGATACATTCTTTTTAAAATATTATTTTCCATTATGGTTTATCACAGGGTATTGAATATAGTTCCCTGTGCTATACAGTATGACCTTGTTGTTTATCCATTCTATAGATTACAGTTTGCATCTGCTAACTCCAAACTCCTCCAAACCCCTTTTTCTGAACTAACTTAACAGCTCTTTCTCTTGTCAGGAGGCAGGACATAGACCTCCCTAAAAATAGCCAAGGCCTCAGGAAGTCTTTTCGGGCTTCACCTCCTATTATTTTTCTTCAGGAACTTACTTGCTTTGACTAGGTGCCTCCAGCTCTTGTTTTGAGGCCTGTTTACCTGGCATCTGCCTTTCCACCCATCCCTACTCTCTGATGCTTTGATAGGACTCTGCACGGTTGATCTTGCCTTAACCTCTGAAGAGCTTTTTCTAAACTCACTCAGTGACTGCTATGCAGGCCGTGGGCCCAGAATCCTGGAACCCAGGCCTAGAATGGTGCCTCACTTATCTGGGAAGGAGGTTGACACAGACATATTGACTGTGTCAAAGTAAAGTTGTGTGTTTGAATCAGCTATTGCTGTGTAACAAGCAGCCCCCAAATCTCAGCTGTATGCAACGATAAGCATTTATTCTCACATATCTGTTCATTCTGGGGCCATGATTGAGACAGCAGCAGCTACTCAAGGGAAGGTCTTCTCATGATGGCAGAAGTATAATAGGGTAAGAAAAATATGCCAGACCTCTGAATTCTAGGCTCAGAACTGATCTCAGAACTGATCACGGGCTTGATCACTTCTGATCTCATTCCAGTGTCCAAAGGACTTGGAAAGTACATTCCACCTTTTATAGGAAGAATTGCAAAGTTATGTGAAATGGGGTGTTTGCTCCAGAGTGAAGAATCGGGGTCAATAATTCAGTCTGAGACACTATGCTAGACCATTTATCCAGATCTTCAAAAGAGAAAGTGAGCTCATACTCACTGAATCCTGATTCAGTGTATGAGTTCTGGATAATGTCCATTCTCTATTGCTGTGTAACAAACTATACGAAAAGTTACAACCGTTGTACATAGTTCATAATTCTGTGAGTCAGCCATTAGAGTTCAGCTCAGTGAGATTCTCCTTCTGGTCTGGGCTGCTCGCAGCTGCGTTTGTTTAACGTCTCAGGCTGGGAAGGCTGCACATCACATTCTCCAGCAGGCTAGCCCCGGCGTGCTGGTGGAAGCGTTCCACCTGAGAGCCAAGCTCAAGGCCTCTCAGGACCCAGGCTTGGAACTGGCACCCCAGCACGTCTGCTGCATTCAGTGGCACAACAAATCAGACCAGATTCTGGGGATGGAGGAGGGAGTAGAGTCTGCCTTTTGATGGGAAGAGCTTCAAATAATCTAGGGTCATATGTGCACTTTACTACATAGATCCAGGATATATATTCCACAATTGGAAATAAAAATGTAAGGTTTGGTCCCCATCCAAAGTTTACCATATAAAGTCAACCTGAGATGCAAAAAGTATAAGTGCAGGTAGAATTAAGAGAAAGATGAGTCTCTTTCCTTAATTCCTCCCTATGCAGTAGGGGCGTCACTGCATGCCCTGTCTTACTTGGTGAGTCAATGTTTAAAAGCATTTGACATTGTATAATATACTATGATGGCAGCCGGTCATTATTAATCCAACATCACTCCAGCAACAATTCACTGGGTCTCATCCAAGACAATTTCCATGAAAGTCCAGCCCCAGCCAGTACCACCTGTCAGGTCTTTCCTAAGGGTTGGAGTTGCAGCTGCTCATAACAGCTGTCAACAACAGCTGCAACAGTAACACTAAACTACACGTTACTACACTTTCATTTTTTCTAGGAGGCCAAGTGACTACAAAGGTATATTGTGTCCTTTATCCCAACAGGAGTATATTTATTCAGGAACAGTTGGCATGCAAGTAGTAACTCCTTAAATTATATATCTTTTCCATGGAGTCCCAGTTTTCCTTTTCATCCCACCAAGAGTTTTAATGCAACACTCTCCTACTTCAGATATTTTTAATCTCTTCATGTGGTTCAGATTTCTTTTGGATTGCCCTTTCTCCATATTTGCTGGACTCTATTTCTCTTCCCATTTATCTGTGGGACTAGTTTGTTCACTTTCCATACTTTAGTCCACCATAGCTTTGTAGGGTGTTGATGAATTTGTTTTAGTAACGGTTATTATTTTTAATGTTACTTGGATTTATAAAATATTTCAACTTAGTCACTTAGTCCGATAAAAATCCATCGGAATTCAGAATGAAAGGTACGTTAATGTTTCTTGAGTGCCAACTACATCCAAACTCCACAGTAAGGCTTGATCCTATCCATCCTCATGTCAGTCCTAAAAGAGGAGGGTTGTCATTTTCACGTTTCAGCTGAGAGATCTGAGGCTCAGAACAGTGAGCCTTTCCTAAATTCTCAGAAGAGAGTGAAGAAGAGCAAGAATATTATTTATGTCACTTTTCCTGATGACAAAATTGTGACGTAACTGAGACATAGAGTAAGTCAGAAATTCCCATTTTTTCTCAAAACCATCCACTTTTGTACTTTGTTCGTCATAGGTGATGAAAGATGGGTGTTTAATTGAACAACCAAATCCATCTTTAGGGTGCCAGTACAATTTATGTCCAGAGGACATTAGTTTTGGGTCTTATCCTCCTGGGTTCTGATTATGTCTTCCCAGGGAAATATAAGAGACATGAAGCTGAAGTAATGAGCGCGTCCTTGTGAACTGTCAATGCCAGCACTTTATATACTTTACATAAAACCTGAAAACTTTACATAAAATTACTCTGGGAGTCTTGCTCCACCCACAGGTATTCTAACCACCAGGCATCAGGAGGAAGAATAAACAATATTGATGTAGAGGGAAAAAAATTAGCTTCCAAGGCCTGTCTTCCAATCCTGACAAGGCTTTGCTTATTTCAGCTACTAACAACATGCCTATTTGGTACTTCCCTGGTGGCGCAGTGGTTGAGAGTCCGCCTGCCAATGCAGGGGACGTGGGTTCGTGCCCCGGTCTGGGAGGATCCCACATGCTGTGGAGCGGCTGGGCGCGTGAGCCATGGCTGCTGAGCCTGCGCGTCCGGAGCCTGTGCTCCACGACGGGAGAGGCCACAACAGTGAGAGGCCCACGTACTGCAAAAAAAAAAAAAAAAAAAAAACTGGACACAACATGCCTATTTGATCCTTCTCCCTCCCACCCGCCTTTCAAAATGAACATGGGCTGTCACGAAGAGCCAGTTGAATACAGAGAAAAGGTCATATAGAAGGTCTGAGGGGAGATCCTAGAGAAGAACTTGGATCCCAGACTCCTAACTGGGGACTCTTCCTACAGGTTATACAACCAGGTTATACAACCAGGTTATATAACCTACAGGTTGTACAGGTTATAACCTACAGGTTATACAACCAGGTTATACAACCAGGAAATGCCTGACCCACTGGAGACCTTCAGGTCGACCAGGAGTGGAGCCCATTAGAGCCGTTCAAACTCCCTTGTTACCTACAAGGCAAGGGTAAGCCGGGTCAGTGTCAGTGTTGGAGTCTGAATGCAACAGGCACTTAAGGAAGGTCCAAGGGAATGAAGGCACTCATATGGGGTCCCTTCTACTGAAGGATGAAGCCACCTGTTCCCGTTCTTTCTAAGAAGCGGTACGGTTGCACACAGGCCATTCTTCCCAGTCGCCATCTCCCCATTTTTCCATGTAAAAGTATTGTTATTGTTATTCCGTTACGTCTGGGTTTTCTGCTTTGTTAGACCACCTCTCCCACTATCACCACAGCATCTCCACCTTGCAAGATTTGGGCTTTTTGGAAGAGGAGAGAATTGCTTTACAGGCAGACCTCAGAGATTTTCAGGGTTCAGTTCCAGACCACTGCAATAAGGGGAATATCACGATAAAGTAAGTCAGGAATTTTTTGGTTTCCCAGTGCATATATAAAAGTTGTTTACTATACGGTCGTCGATGAGCGTGCAATAGCGTTATGTCTAAAAAACGGTGTACATACGTTAATTTGAAAATAATGCTGTGGGGGAAATGGCACCAATAGCCTTGCTCAACGCAGGGTTGCCACAAACCTTCAATTTGTAAAAATCACAATATCTGCAAAGCACAATAGCAAAGTTCAATAAAACGAGGTATGCCTGTACTTAGTTTCGGCACTCATAGGCTTAACATGATTTTTGACCATTCTGCTTCTAGAAACCTCAAGGCCACTTATACCTTTTATGGACATAGAGGAATCCTGACTCTTGTGTTTATGAGGCAGATGGGTTGAGGATGGATGAAAAGGCACAGAATGAAAACTATTCAATATTCTTGGGGGAGGAGGATTATGATAAAATAGATAAAGGAACCCCACACTGTAAGATACAAGGAAGAGAGGACTGAGTTGTTCCTGACCAATATTATTTTAATCGTTCCACTACGATTCCACTGCAGTGAGCAGTGGAAGGAACCCCACAGTGCCTTCCCTTGAGAAGAATGTTCAGTTGAGTGATTTGTGAGATATTTATCTGTCACAGTCATGGAACAAGTCTAAACACTGGGTAATGATAAGAGACGGGATTTCGTAAGGAGACATGGATTAGAACAGGTAGCAGCAAATTTGAAGTCACTTTAAAGGAAATTTTAATTAGCTTCCAATTAATAGATACCTTAAGGAAATACCTGCAAAAGTGGAAATGCTCTTATCATTGATGAGTAGAGAAAGCATCAGAGTGACAGTAGCAAGACGGTGGAATAGGAAGCCCAAGGCACTCCTTCCCCCATGGAGACACCAACTTAACAACAATAACGTGGACCAGGCACCCCTTCCCCTGTGGAGACACCAACTTAACAACATAATATGGACCAGGCACCCCTTCCTCTATGGAGACACCAACTTAACAACTATATATGGTGTATGAACCATATATTGTCTTTGTGAGAACTTCAAAAGCCAGTTGAAAGGTCACAGCGCCCCAGGTGAGTGCAATGCTAAAAAGAGGTGCATTGGGGCAGGCAGGAAAGTCCATTGCACTTACCTGCCATACTCCATCCCCCTCCAGTGCAGTGCAGTATGATCAGGAGAAAACTCCCAACGCACTGCCCCTCCCTCTGGAGGGAAGAGGAAGGTGGAACGTGTGTCCAGTGTTCTGGCTTTTTAGGGTGCTGCCCAAGGGACCAATTTCTGTCTTACCTGATTCAGATCACTGACAGGGAAAGCAGTAGCGACCTTGGATGTCTGGGGGACCACCGAGAAGGAAGGTGACCCCGCTGACTTACCACAGCACCCGAGAGATTGCAGCATCACACACAGACACCAGGGGGAGCTCATGAGTAGAAACAGGCACATTTCTTCAGCTGGGGAAGTACACGTACAAGCCTAGAGAAGATGCGACCCCAGAAGAGGTTTGAGAAACCTATAGATTTTCTCGCGGGGCTGCTTGGTGACGATTTTTCCCTGTGTCGAAACAATCTGTAAAGACTGGGAGGAGTGGCTGTTTTTTTCAGATGCCCAAATCTCAACAGAAGATCAAAAGGCACACAAAGAAACAGGGAAACATGGTCAAATCAAAGGACTAAAAAAAAAAAAAAACTCCAGAACCTGACCCTAAAGAAATGGAGACCTATGAATTGTCTGACAAAAAATTTAAGACAGCTATCACAATGATACTCAGTGAGCTAAAAGAGAAAACAGATAACTAAGTGAAATCAGGTAAATAATACATGAACGAAAGGAGAATATCAGCAAAAGGGAGAAACTATTAAAAAAGAACCAAACAGAAATTCTGCAGCTGAAGAATAAAGTAACTGAATGGAAGAATTCATTCAATTCACAGGAATGTTTAGAATAAGCCAAAATACAGCAACTCTCCTCTTTTTTAAAATTACATTTTAAATTTTATAGCGTCCTAAGGCCTCTTGCCTCTCCTTCTGTCCCATTTTGACAATCAGGAAGAGCAGAGGAAATAAATGTGGTAGAAACATCATTCTGTGTACTTTTGCATCAGTGGGATTTGTGGAGAGGGAGGGTAGGTTGAAATTATGGGCTTAAAGAAGGATTTTGCAATTATCTTTCATTCCGTTATAATTAGTAAGCCTCTCTGTGGGCAAGGCAGGGACTGTTTGACCACACTTTAGTCTCAGAATTCAGTATTACAGCATTCTTGAGGACCAAGAATGGGTCCCGAGTTTCTGTAAATTTGGACTCTGCGTACTGCCCAGTCCACTCAGCCCCACCCTCAGCTGTGCTAAGGCTTCTCTGAAATCATGCAGGAGTTAAAAGCGTGAACACGGGTGAGCCTGGAGAACGTTATGCTGAGTGACATAAGCTAGACACAAAAGGACAGATGTTGTATGATCCCACTTACATGAAGTACCCAGCGGAGTCAAATTCATAGGGAGCAAGTAGAAGGGCGATTGCCAGGAGCTGGGGGAGGGAATGAGGAGTGAACGTTTAATGGGTACCGAGTGTTGGTTTGCGAAGATGAAAAAGTTCTGAAGGTGGATAGTGGTGATGGTCTTACAACATTGTTCTTTTTACTCTTTCAGTGACTTCAAATTGATAGTCTATTCATTTACAAAATTCACTTATCCCGTTCATTTGCTTAATAGCTAGGATTCAAAATGTTAAAGATTTGATTTACCCAAGTGGAAAAAAAGACTAAGTAATCATTTTTAAGCGCCGTTTCCGAAGAATATGCCCCATGTTTCAAAATTATTGTTTGTGCCTTTAAATGACAATACTAACATCCTACTAACGACCACATTATTCACTAATGCCACTGAAAAGTGGTGAAGATGATAATTCTTATGTCATATATATTTAACTGCAAAAAAAAAGAGTTTACAAAAATACAAGGAACATGGGCTTCAGACTCTGGCAAATGTGGACCTAAGTCTGTCACTTTCAGCTGTGGACCTCGGGCGAGTCCCTCTGCTGTTCTAACCTCAGTTTGCCCCTCTGTAAAATGGGAGTGACCACAGGCAACCACACAGGATTGTTAGGAGAGATGGAGGGTGAGGCAGGTTCTTTAAAGACAACCACTCCCCAGGCACTGCCTCGGGTACAGGGCTTTGGGACCCCAGCTGGCCTGAGGAAAGCAGGACATTTTTATGTCAGGAAAAGAATTTGAAGCGCACTCTGATTTGAACGCTTGCTGGGCGTGGAATCGGTTGAGGTCAGGGCCGCCTGGCACCTGGCACGTCGAGGTTCACGCTAGGACAAGTGTATTAGTTCCCTACCACCACTATCACAAAGTACCACAAACAGGGACCTCAAACCACACACATTGATCTTCTGACAGGTCTGGAGGTCACAAGTCTAAAGTTAGAGCATCAGTAGGTCTGTGTTTCTTCTGGAAGCTACAGGGGAGGATCCAGTGCCTTGTCTTTTTCAGCTTCTAGAGGTACCTGCATTCCTCGGCTCAGCCCCTTCCTTGTATCACTCCAGCCTCTTGCTCTGTCATCATGTTTCTCACTACACCCTCTGACCCCCCTCCTTCCCTCTTCTTGGGACCCTCGTAATTACTTTGGACCCAACCAGGTCATCCAGGAAAATCTCCCTATCTCAAGATCCATAATTTGACACCTGCAAAGTCCCTTTTAGCATGGAAGCTAATACATCCTCGGGTTCTGGGATGCTGATGTGGACGTCTCTGTGGGCCGTTGTTCAGCCGCCACCCCAGGCAGTCTGTTTTTTCAGGAGACCATCAAACAGCCCCTTGTGTTGCCCCTGAGCCCAGCCCAAAGGGTGAAGGGCAGGACGGCTCTGGGCACGCTGTCCTAGACAGTCTTTTAAAAACGCTCAGCCTGGTCCTGGAACTTCTTGGGTTGTTTGGATTTGACAGCTGGGCCGGGTAGACTCTACCTCCCACGTGGGAGTTTGTCTTCCTTGGGCGGTGTAAGCTCCTGCAAGATAGGGGCCCGCCTCCCATTTTATTTGTATTCCTTGAGGCAAAAACAGTCTTTTATATAATGCTTACAAGCCTGGGCTTTGGAGTCTCTCAGCTGGCTCCACGACTGGGTACACAAGCTTAGCAGGTGACCGTGATCCTCGGTTTTCCACATCTGTAAAATGCAGACAACATCACGTAGCACTGCATGCGTCGGCCAGGGCTGCCTTAGCAAAGTACCACAGACCCGGGGGCTTAGACGACAGAAATGTATTTTCTTAAACGTCTGGAAGCTAAAAGTCTGAGATGCAGGTGTTGGCAGGGTTGATTTATTCTGAGGTCTTTCCTGCTGTGTCTTCAAGTGGTCCCCCCTCTGGATTTCCTTTTTCTTTTTTTCTTTTTTTTTTTTTTGGCCACGCTGCAATGCATGCAGGATCTTAGTTTCCCAACCAGGGATGGAACCCGTGCCCCCTGCGGATTCTTAACCACTGGTCCGCCGGGGAATTCCCCAGATTCCCTCTTCTTATAAGACACCAGTCACGTGGCATTAGAACCCGCCCTAGGAACCTCATTTGAACTGAATTACCTCTTTAAAGGCCCTATCCCCAAATACAGTCCCATTCTGAGGTCCTGGGAATTAGGGCTACAAAATGTGAATTTGTGGGGTGAGACACGACTCAGCCCGTGACAACCCCCCCCCCCCGCCTTCAAGAGCTGCGTGGGAACAAAATGCACTAAAGCCTGTAGAGAAGAGTCATTAGGATGGTGCCCGGCACTTGTAAATATTCAATGAACGGCTAGTGATGCTATTCTTTTCAAGGAAGTTAGCCAGCACTCCCTCCCACCCCTTTCTATATCTGCTATAAAATAGTTCACATGTTTATAAGAGGAAAAAAAGCCTCCTTTGCCTTCCGTTTCCTTTGGAGTTCCCTACTCAGCGTTTATTTTTATGCTCATAGCCGGGCCTAAGTACTGAGTTGCTGCCAGTCAAAAGGGATGTGTGTTGTTTGCTCCACGGTAATGGAATTTATATGCTGTAAAAGGAAGCTGCTTATCTCTTTGAAATGTTCATTATCGAGGCATGCCTGAGTCACCTTCTTCAGTGCAGCAATGCTGGCTTTGCTTTTCACAGACCACTTTTGGTGGGCTCACGCCCTTTCACTGCTGGGATCTAGAGTTTTGTCCTTCATAGAAGAATTGAGAGAATGAGTCTCGCATTGACAGATCCCTGTCGCCTAGCTGGCACCAGGAATTCTGCCGGGGAGACTCTTGGCCCTCTAAGGAGGAAATGAAGGGCATTGCACTAGACGGATCCAGATACTCACCTGTATCAAAAGACTTGTAGAGCCAGAGTAGTCAGAGCAGCTTTAATCATCATACCTCAAAACACCCCAAATATCCATTGACAAGTCAGTCGATAAACAAATGGAGTAACGATCAACGATAAAAAGGAACAAATTATTGATACACACAGCATAGACGAAGCTCAGAAATATGCCGAGTGAAAAGAAGCAGATGCAAAAATGCACACACCATGTGATTTCACTTATACGAAGTTCTAGAACTGTGAAAACTAAACTATGGTGATCGAAACCAGATCAGCGATCGACTAGGTAGTGATTGGCTGGAAGGGGGATAGGAGACACTTCTGTGGGTGACAGAAATGTTCTGTGTCCTGACCGGGGCCGGGGCGGGGGGTGTTACATGGACGTACAGATTTGTTTATAACTCATTCAGCTGTACATTTTAAATGGATGCATTTTATTGCTTGTAAATGAAACTTCCATTTTTTTCTTTAAAAAGCAATCAACAAATAAAACAACATCCAACCAAATAGAAGAAAAGTAATCTCATCAATTTCACAGCCCATGAAGTTAGAAAAAGAGACATTTGACTACATTTTTCATATTTGTGCATATGTTTATCTCACAGGCACAGGCTATTTCTAATTCACTGATGGCTGTGGAATATGCCCATTTTTGAGCAGAGGATCTGTCTCTTTATCTGGTTGGTTCTCAGGAGGGATGCTTACCTCCCCTGTCTACAAGCTTGTGGAAATAAAGGTGTGACGCACAGAGGGAGTGAATCCATCGTTTCCCGGACACCAAGAATAGTCTAGAAACTTGCATGAGTTTCTACAGGACAGAAATCAGATGTGATTGTTTTGAACCAGAGCAGGGAAAACTTCCATCCAGAGCACATGTAGGAAGGGATGAAGGTGGAGATGGGTGCACTTGAGGGATGTCCTGGGTCCTGGAGGAGATCTCAGAGCTTCCAGCACAGAATCAGAGGGTGTGGTGTGTGAGTCAGGTGGTGGGGAAGGAGTTATCAGGGTCATTCATCAAAGGACCCTGTTTGCGCCTTGGACATCTATTGCTCTGTAACTAGCCACCCAACTTAGTAGTGTGAAATAACAACCATTTAATTCTCAGTAAATCTGTGCTCCGGGAACTTGGACAGATCCCAGGAGGGATGGCTTGTCTCCGTTCCACAGTGTCTATGGGAACACTGGAAATACTAGGAAATACTAGGGATATGCAGTGTCACTGGAAATACTGTACTGGCTGGAGGTGACCTGAATGGCTGGGATCATCTGGAAGGTTCCTGGATGGGGTGACTTGAGGCTGGGCTCAGCTGGAACCGTCACCTGGAGAACCTGCCTGTGCCCCCCCCACCCACGTGGCTGGGGCCTCCTAACACCATGGCAGCTCCAGGGCCTCAGATGACTTTCCCGGCAGCTCAGGGTTCTGAAAATAAAGCAGACACTCTATGGCCTCTTGTGACCTATCCACTTCCGTTGTACTCTGTTGGTGAGAAAGCCACAAGCCCACCTGGATTCACAAGGAGGGGTCGTAGAGCTCAAATCCTGATGAGAGGCGTGTCCAAGAACTTGTGACCATGTTTGAAAACCACCCTAACCCTAAAACAAGTGAATCAGTTGGCCCTTTCCCATCTTCATCAAACTGACTACTGGCTTTCCCGAGGCAGAACCAGAAAAATGGTCTTTAAAGCAGGGGAAGATCTGTCTAGGGAGACTTGTGACTTGTGCTACTGTAGTCTGTGGCTGAGAACGCCAAGTCTGAGCTAACACTGGACCTTTACAATGTCCGGAATTATAGAAGACTCATCAAGTAAGTAGTCAGGTGAACACACTCAGGTATTACATCCCCTCTTTGGGGCCCTACAACACTGACCACACACCCTGAAGTGAAGCTTGCCTTACCTGCACACCCTGTGTACCTTCACAGAGCTAGCAGTCAGCTCTCCCATTTAGAGGAACTGGGGGAAGTAGGCCCGTTCACCTGCAAAGAAGACTCAGGCTAGTTGTCATATGACTCGGCTGTTAGTTCATGTGTATGATCGAGCCTCCAAAGGCCATCAGGCATTTGAGGATCTTTCCCAAAGGAAGGATCAAAATGGACAAACAGAACAGCTGTCCGCCAAGTGACTAAAGATAATTCAGGTGACAGAAATGAACTTTAAAAAATGTAATTCGTATCCTCATGAGTTTCACAAGGATATTGAAGCCATAAAACCAGAACAGGCTGGTATTTAAAAGGTGTGGGGTTAGGCAATCAATAAAAAGGTAAAAAGAAATTGTTTTTAAAAACTTTCTTCAAGATTTTACATTTTTTTTTCTTTTACATTATGGTTTATCACAAGACGTTGAATATAATTCCCTGTGCTATACAGAAGGACCTTGTTGTTTATCTATTTTATATATAGTAGTTTGTATCTACTAATCCCTAACTCCTAATTTATCCCGCCCCCCCCTTGTTTTTAAAAATTTCAATGTGATTCCCAAATGTTAAGAATATGAAAAGGACTAAAATAAAAAAAATTGATATACTGCTGACCAGAACAGACTTGAGAGACACAGGAATCATTCAGAGTAGGAAGAAAAAGTGACGGGAAATATGACAGAAAAATTCAGAAACATGGAAGATCAATCTGGGGGCTCCAGTATGAAATCTAACTGGAGTTCCAGAAGAAGAGAGAGCAGAAACTGGAGAGGAAGTCAACAAATATACAATAGTAGGAAATTTCCTCTCAACAGAAGGAAAACATACATCCACATATTGAAAGAGCTGACACAGTGGCAGACACAAAGAATGAAAGTAAACTTGTACTTAGAAACATCTGCATGAAATGTTGAAATATCCAGCCAAAGATCCTAAAATTTTCAGAAAGGAAATAGGTCATGTACAAAGGAATGGAACTGGACTAACTTCAGACTTCAATTGGCAACACTGAATGCCAGAAGACAACAGAACTATACTTTGAATGTTCGGAAAGATAATGAGTTTGGACCGAAAATTCTATAGTTAGCTAAACAAACAATCAAATGGGAGATAAAATAAAAATATTTTCTAGCAAAAGCTTCAGAATTTTACCTCTCACTTAACCTCTTTTAGGAAGCTGCTTAAGAATGTGCTTCAGCAAAATAAGGGTAAAATCTAAAAAAGAAGTTGGCAAAATCAACACAGAAGTCCAATGAAAAGAAATCCTAAAAAGCCAACTGAGCAAGCAAGTCTAAAAAGGAAATGCTCCAGATTTCCAAAGAAAGGGTTCTAAGGTCTCCAAGAAGATGAATGGAATTAATTGCAAGTCATATAAAAAAAAATGTAAGTGTCTTCACATGCTGGTAATATGGGGAAGAAGGCACATGTTGAGTCTCCCAACAAGGAAAGAAATATAGTTTCCAACTCCAAGACAAAAAAATCTATGCAAGAAATGTACTGTGAATATATAGTGCAAACTAAAATATGGAATAGTTGATTTTTAAGGATGATGTTTAAGGTAATAGATTCTACTTTATCTTGACTAAAGAATATTATCTTTTGAATGGCAAGTGGGTCGTGGCATTGACCCACAAGAAAAAATTACGTTCTGAGCACACTATTTGAGTGGGAGTGTTCACTCACTAGTAGTAATAATGTGACTGCTATTTACTTTTTTTCTACATTTAGACTCAACATTTAGATAAAACATAGACAACTAAAAGATGGTGGTAGACTAGAACGTAAATGTTTTTAACATTGACAACGTAAAGATCGAGTTATACCTGAGAGAAGTTTAGAACGTAGAAGGTGGGTGAGGAGGTTGCTGAAGGGGGATGTGAACACTCTTGCTCTACCTAATGTGGAATGAAGAAGTACTTCCGAAAGCTAATGGAATGTGAAATAGAGGGGAAAACCTTCAGATATATATGAGCCCAAATAATAATAATATGCCTTTCAAATATTAAGAGAATAAGGGGATGTAAGGAAAGATATAAATGAGTTAATCTTTATTTTTCATAGTGGGATTCAATAGATGATATCTAAAATGGATAAATCTAGAAAGAGCTATTGTGATCCTTTTATTTGGCATTAGGAAATAAGAACAAAACAACTAAAAATGAAAATAATTAAAAGTGTACACTGCCGGCAAGAAGGAGGGGTGAGGAAGCTGTTTTTCCTTGTAGACCCTTAAGTACTTATCTAATTTTTTTGTGCAATTTAATTTTCTTAATATGGAGATAAAGTCATTAAGATAACCCCTAGAAGAACTAACTCAAGTATAAAGGCGAGAAGGAGGAACAAGGGAGAAGAGAAACACCACGAGTAGCTGTCTCTTATTACATAGGCTTTAATCAGAGTTCTAAACCTGTTACATAGATCAATGCATTTGATCCTCATAATACCCTGGAGGGGGATGCCGTTATTAGCCCCATTTTCAAGATGGTAAAGCTGAGGCACAGACATAATAGCTTGCCCACAGTCGTATGCCTGGGAGTGTGGGGGCCGGGATTTGAGCTCAGAGACTCTGGCCAGGGGTCCTGGTCTTCACCATCTGCCCTACTGCTTTTCTCGTGTTTCATAGTGAGATGTCAATAGAAACCAATATACAGAGGTAGAAGCAAATTAGTTGGTATTAGTTTTGTGACACCTAAAATAACCCAATGCAGAAATGTTTAGAATGGTTACCTCCGGGGAGTGAGACAGGGGTGAAGGGCAAGGGCAGGCAGAAGATTTTTATTTTCACGCACAGTCAGTTGTACTGCTTGATTTTCTTAAACCATAATCATCACTTTTATATTTGAAAGTTTATCTTACACCAGACCTACAAATTTCAGTGGATTGTTAATTGCAAATCAGATAGAAATAGGAGGAAGTCGATGGAAACAGTGTATGACCCTTCTGTCTCCCAAGATTGGAAGTAATTTGTATACATGTGCATGACTTAGGCAACCAAATGCACCCTTAGGAAATTTGATTTAAACATTTTGGGACTTCCCTGGTGGTCCAGCGGTTAAGACTTTGCCTTCCACTGCAGGGGGTGTGGGTTTGATCCCTGGTCAGAGAGCTAAGATCCCACATGCCTTGGGGCCAAAAAACCAAAAAGAAACGTGAAACAGAAGCAATATTGTAACAAATGCAATAAAGACTTTAAAAATGGTCCACATCAAACAAAAAATTTTTTTAATAAACATTTTATTAAGTATTTGTTTCATTTGAAGGGAACTATATTAAAACTTTCTTGCTAATACTTCTATCCAACTTTAAGGCTCCAGACAATGATTAGACGTGATCAGTCTTGTGACTTAGTAAAAGTGAAGCTATATGACCTTTGAGACCAGCCCATAAAAGGCTATGCAGCCTGTTCTCTTGGGACACTTACATTTGGAGCCCAGAGCCCTCATTTAAGTGGTCTAACTGCCCCGAGGCTGCCACACTGTGAGGAAGCCCCAGCCACAGGGAGAGACCATTGGTAGGTTAGGCCAGTAGCCCTAGCTGGGAACCCAGTTGACAGCCAACATCAGCCACCAGCCCCGCCAGTGAACAAAACTTCCGATGATTCCAGCACCCCCCCCCGCCTTTGAGTCTTTCCAGCTAAAAGTGACACCCAGCAATTCCACACTTCTTCTTTTATCCTGATGTGACTCTCAAAGTCAATTTTTTTTTTTTCTTTTTGCGGTACGCGGGCCTCTCACTCTTGGGGCCCCTCCCGTTGCGGAGCACAGGCTCCAGACGCGCAGGCTCAGCGGCCATGGCTCACGGGCCCAGCCCCTCCGCGGCATGTGGGATCTCCCCGGACCGGGGCACGAACCCGTGTCCCCTGCATCGGCAGGCGGACTCTCAACCACTGCGCCACCAGGGAAGCCCTCAAAGTAAATTTTTATTCTAAATCTAAAAGAGATATTAAAACAGATCTACTTTATAAGCAGACTGATGGATGGCAACGCTGCTAGTGTGTGGGCTCTGAAATATTCATAAGGAATAGGTAAAACCTATTGTTACTTCTCAAAATCTCATACACGTAGGTGGGGTTTCCTTCTGCGCTGTGGGGGACAGGGGATGCCTGGTAGTTTCTCATTTCTGATTATCTAGACATCCTTCAGCCTAACAGGTGGTAGCAGGATGGGGCAGTGGTCTCAACCCCTGCTGGATGTTAGGAATCACCTGGGAAGCTTTGAAAAATCCCAGTGGCCCAGCCAGAGCCTGGCTCAGCTAACTCAGCATCTCCGGGGGTGGGACCCAGGCATGAGTGTTTCCTAAAGCTTCCAGGTGATGCCAGTGTGCAGCCACAGTTGAGAGTCTGATTCAAAAAGCCTGGGGTGGGCCCAGGGCTCTATTATCAAACAGACCCAGGTCATTCTCATGATCAGCTAAGTTGAATAATCCCTGGCAAAGGGGTGACTGTGTGGGCTCTGTAGGTACTCAGACCTGGTTCAAGGTGGGGCTCAATCACTTTCAAACTCTGACCCCCGGGCAGATTATGTAACCTTGCTTAGCCTTGGTTGACTCATGTGTAAAATGTCAAGAGTAAACGATTGGAAGGAAAAAGGCGGGAAGAGTGCTTGGTGCAGCGTTTGGCACATAAGAACCAACTTTTAAATGTTGGCTGTTAAGGAAGGGGCTCCATCGCGGGCCATGGCATCCTGGGAAACAGCCCAGTACCGGGTCCCTGAAAGCCCCAAATCGTTCAGAGAGGCTTTTTCTTTCCTGGGAACGAGACAGGGCGCTCCAGGTAAAGCCACTCTTTGTTCCTAATGCCTCCATGGACGACCTTCCGCTCACCCCGGAATCTTAGGATCTTCTCAGACACTTTTGCGTGGATCCTTGCACACTGCTGAGGGGCTGGTGTGGGTAACAGTGGTCATTCCAGGTGGAGACGTGACGTGAGGATGAGCACAGGCCGAGCTTCGGTTCACAGCACGTGAAGGGCGAGGCCGGGGAGAAGCTCAGGCCTGCAGGCCGTGCATTGGGAAGAGTCAGGGGACGGAGAGGAGGCACAGATAGAGGGGCGAGGTCCCACGCCCACCCCAGCCCACCTCATGTCTCCGCTTCCTCCAAACAGGACAAGCACCGTATCCTTACTGCTTTACTTTCCACACCGCACTTGATGGCACTTCTGATCCTGGGAACAGCTAAGGCACTCACTGCTCTCCATTTACACGGTCATTTGCAAAGTGAAATTAACATAAATACTTAGATAACCTCTCCCCGTGATTTTGGCTAAAAACTAGTCCACTCTTTAGGGAAGAGGCTTTTGTCAGCTGGCAGGTTTTACTGGCTGCCTGAGCCTCTGCTTCACTGCTTAAGGCAGATCAAGTCTAGATGTGTTTTGATGTTACCGTATTTTAATTCTCAAGATCTTTAATGCAGGGGGAAGTTACCTTCCAAGCATCCATTAAAGAAACCTTCTTGTGTTCAGTTTTCCGTGGCTGCGGAACTGATTCATGGGCGTCCTGTTCTCCCTACCCTGAGTCACAGAAAGTACCTAAAATAAATTGCCTGATGAATCTACTGGCGCCAGATGAGCCACACAGACGCAGCAACCAGTATTTTTGGTATGAAAATATCACTGCACACCCCCGAGATCAGAGTGTGACCCTGAGTCCACACCTGAGAGGCGACAAGTGCTTCCTTTCCAACCTGGCGCTCCCACGGTGGCGGCCACCCACGTTTCCTTTGGACGCAGAATAGGTCAGATGAGCTCCCGATATGACGCAAGCTCCAACCGTCGTCCAACAGTAGGTAGGAAGCTTCGTTTTAAAGTACACGGTCCACATTTCCTGTCCTCTGTAACTTGATGAAGCCAGAGAAACGTGGATCCTTCCAGGTATGACATGGACCCTTCCAAATCCATATCCAAGCCTGTGGACTGGAAAGTAGCTGTCTCTCCTGTCTTTCCATCCCCCTTTGCCTCCAGCATTTTAATTTCCAGAGAGACGAGAAGGAAAAGGAGCATCTTCCCCTTATGCTTACATTACCGGTTTTCTGACAGCCTGGAAAACATCGTGGTAATGTAAACACCAAATGCTAATGTAATAATGTACTTTTAGCCAGGTTCTTACTTCCAGAAGCTTCAACTCAAATACACGGTCTTAGCTGTCTGATTTCTGAACTCACGTGATACGTATTAGCTTCCTTTTCTATCAGCACTTCAGAGGCAGAGAAGCCCCACCCCATTTTGGAGACCCTAGTCCCACAAGACTGTGTTACAGATCGGGACAGTGAAACGATCCCTCAAGCTTGACAGTGTCCTTTTAGGCTTCATAATTGATAAAATGAGGACATATTTGCCTCCTCTGTGTATCTGGCTACTAACCCAAATGGTATAAAGTTAAAAAATTCAGCACCACTGATTTGGATTTCTTTATATTGTCTTTTCAATAGGTCGAGTACGAGAGCTTGGGAGGGAGCAGGAATGTTCTGGCCTGGTTTGTACCAAAGGGTGGTTTCCCCCAGCATCTTAAGCCGGGTTGGTGCTAGAAATTGATGAAGTAGGAAACCCCACGCAAGCGGTGTTTCTAGTTTGCACCTGCGACTCAGACACACCCAGTTGCTCTCTAGCGCAAAGACCCTAAGTGGCGACCCATGCCCACTGCATTCTGTCCAGACCTCCCACCCCAGGGTGAGGGCTGCAGGCCCCAGTCTCTTGCTGTTTATACTGCAAGGTCACAGGTGTGACTCAGACTCCAAAATTCTGCATCCCCTAAGCCAGCGCTTCTCACACCGTAACGCACATGTGGGTCCCCCGGCGGTCTTGTTAAGAGGCAGATTCGGGTGCAGCGGGTCTAGAGTGGGGCCTGAGAGCTGCAGTCCTAACAGGCTGTCCCGACCACACTTGGGTAACTAGCGGAGATGGCACTAAGCCGTGGAGGGAGCATCTCCTCGGTCCTCAGCAGAATGACTTCCACTTGGCACTTACTGGGCTGAGATAAGAGATTGCATGTTGTAGGAGCCACGTTAATTCTTCCAGGAAAACTGTAAATGTAGCCAAGTTTCTCTCTGTGATAAGGGATGAAACAGAAAGCACACATAATGGAAATCCACAGACAGCCCCAAACAGTGTTTTTGCTGTTAGCTTCAATCTCTCCCCCTGAGTTCTCATCGGCGCAGCCAGGATGGACAGAGAACCACCTTACCTCCCGTCCCCCTTCTGGTGGAGGGACAAGTAGTTAAATGTCGAAAAGCCAGGGACTGAGAAAGGGCAGAGCCTCAGGGCTTCTGTTGCCAAAAAGTAGATTAAGGGGCCTGTGAACTTGATGAGAAAAATACATCTTTCTTTTTGCTAACCACTTCTATTTAACATTTCACTTCATTATTCATGAGGAACAGGCCATGGTAACGTGAGCTGGGATTTTGTCTCCAATAGACACATAAGCTGTTTTCGTGCTATGTTACAGTTACTGCAGGTACTCCAGACCCTTCCCACTGATCACTACACTTAAACAACTGATTTCTTACAATAAGGAAGTTTACTGGCTCTTGTTAATAGAGAGGCATGTATTACGATATCTTGAGTTCTCAATGTTTTGATAACTGGATTTCAGTGAATCGGTTTCTTTATAGTTCTTTGT
Source organism: Lagenorhynchus albirostris (assembly GCF_949774975.1). NCBI lineage: Eukaryota > Metazoa > Chordata > Mammalia > Artiodactyla > Delphinidae > Lagenorhynchus > Lagenorhynchus albirostris. Next base: position 47,200,049 of record NC_083109.1, on the reverse strand, counting down.
TATTTTTTTTTTTTTTTGCCTTTTAATACACAGTTCTGAAAAGGGGTCCAGTGAGTGCAAAGGAACACGTAGCACAGAATGTTTAGAATCCTGAGCACAGCGTTGGTTGTAAAGAAATGGTCGCTGGTGTGTTCAGCATTGTCAAGGCTAATTAAAATAATTCTTCTAGATTAGGGATCACAAATGCCTGTCCTGGCAGCGCCCAGGTATACAGAATAAATGAGTGAAGGGGTCAGGTCTGAGGACATTAGTAGCAGAAAGGAAGGAGTACATGGTGGTTGACTCTTGCCTTTGCAGCTGAGAAACATAGAGGGAAGGGGAGGGGTCAGTGAGGGCCGAAGGATGCACATCCACCTAAAAAGGGCTCCCCTGACAGCTCCACGGTGGCACGAGAATAACCCCCTGTTGCCAGGTCTTCAGGCTTTTTTCAAGAGAAGGAAAAAGTCTCGGTGTGGTAGAAATCTCCCACAAAATTGTAATGAACATGTGGGCAATTACTACAATTAACAAGAAACAAAGGGGAAAAAAAAAAAACTCTGAGCAAGCCAAATGGCTGGAATAAAACAGCCGTCAATATCCAGCATAAGTAGACAATGTAGAAAAGGTTCAGCTTTCCCCTCATCCTAAGAATATTTATTCCAAAATCACTAAACTTCCAATTTTGTGCTTATCCAAAGAAAGTCAAAATAGTTATCTCAACCAATGCCCAAAATCTAATACGTAGGGTTACCAGATTTCACATAACATAGGGCATCCAGTTAAATTTCAGTTTTCAGATAAGCAACAAATATATTTTCAGTATATTCTTCCAGGTGATACTTGAGATCATACTTTTAAGTTAGTTATCGTTTACTTGAAATTCAAATTCAACTGGGTGTCCTGTATTTTTTCTGGCAACTCTACTAATAAGCCAACTGCAGGTGTGATGGAGTAGTTACTGTTAAAATAAATACGTAAAATTCACGTTAACAACTAACCTTGTAATTGCATTTTTGTTTTGTTTGAATAAGATTTTTATTGAAGTACCACGTAGATTCAGAAAAGTGCACAGCAGTACACAGAAGTACATCATAAGTGCAGCTAAATGACTTTTCACAACTGAGCACACCCCAGTCACCAGGACCTGATCAAGAAAGAGAACAGTCCTGGCCTCCAGGAGCCCCTTGTGCCCTTTCAGACTCTACCCCCGGCCCCAGGGGAACGCTCTTCCAGACTTAAAACAGCACAGTTCATATGCTCTGCTTTAGAACCTTATGTAAATGGGATTGGTTTTTGGTTTTTTTTTACTGAAGTGTAGTTGATTTACAATGTTGTGTTAGTTTCAGGTGTACAGCAAAGTGATTCAGTTGTACATATGTATATATTTATTCTTTTTCAGATTCTTTTCCTTTGTAGGTTATTACAAAATATTGAGTATGTTCCCTGTGCTATACAGTAGGTTGGTTGGTTATCTATTTTATATATAGTAGTGTAGGTATGTTAATCCCAAACTCCTAATTTATCCCTCCCCCACTTTCCCCTTTGGTAACCATAAGTTTGTTTTCTATGTCTGTGGGTCTGTTTCTGTTTTATAAGTAAGTTCATTTGTATCACCTTTTTAGATTCCACATATGAGCAATATCATATGATGTTTGTCTTTCTCTGTCTAACTTACTTCACTTTGTATGATAATCTCTAGGTCCATCCATGGTGCTGCAAATGGCATTATTTCATTCTTTTTTTAATGGCTGAGTAATACCACTCCTGGGCATATATCTGGAGAAAACTATAATTTGAAAAGATACATGCACCCCAGTGTTCACTGCAGCACTATTTACAATAGCCAAGACATGGAAGCAACCTAAGTGTCCCCCGGCAGATGAATGGCTAAAGGTGTGGTATATATACAAGTTGTATTTTTAGGCTTACAAAACTCTGTGTGTGTGTTTGTGTGTGTGTGTGAGTGTGTGTGTGTCTAGGAGTGCTTACTCTGATTATTGGATTATTATGTAAATCCACGTTTAGGGTTAAAGCAGACACTGCTGGTGCCCCACCCATGACCCTCGCCCTTACTGTTTCAGTTCCCACTGGCCTGACTTCCCCCTGCCAGAACCTGTGTTTCTCTGTCTGAGGGCCCTCCTTGGCCAGGGAATCAATAATACAGGTGCAGCCCTGAAGCAATGACTGGTGGGAGTAGGTGGATAAATACCCCAACTCCCTCTCCCCTTGGATGAGACAGGAGAGGGGCATGTTCTCCAAGGTCCCCCAGAGCACCCCACCAGGATCATGCCCCAGTCTCCTGGTGCTGTGACTTGCTTATCACCTTTTCATCACCTGCCTCACTTCCCCCAACAGCGTTTCCTAGAATCACCTCTCAAATAAACCATATGCATTCGAATCCTTGCCTCAGGCTCTGCTTCTGGGTACATCCGAGCTAACACGTCCGCTTACATGAAATTACCCTAAATGCCCTACTTTTATTCAGCAAACTTGTACCTAGTGCTGGTCCCTAGGGTTGGCACAGCAATGCCTGGCAGTGAGTGCAGACCCCGCACCTGGTCCTAGGTGACTAGGCAAAGGGCTCCAGGAGCACAGCTGGTGCAGTCCTCCCCTAAGACGGAACTGACCCCCCTTAATTCTGATGTGTGCGAGAACAGTCCGAGCTACCAAGTTTTGAAGGCCTAGCAGGCAACACTTACATCCAAGGTGAGAACTCCTGCACCTGCTGTTTTGAATGATTGAGAAGGCACCGCTGCATCCCAGGCACTTCAGGTCATTAGCGCATCTGTGCTTATTGTTCAGCCTGATCAATGAAGAGCATTCGGGAGACTACTGTGTGCCTGCGTGGTCCTGATGTGGCCTTGTTTTTATTTAAATGTATCTCCAGTAGCAGCTTGTTTACTTGTCATTTGTCTTCCTTAAGTAAAACTAGAGCTCAGAATGGGTTTCCTTAGAAAAAATAAAATTTAAAATATGACTTCATTTCCTCTTCCTGTTTGCAAAGATTAATAAGAGGACGTTAAAGCTTATTATTGCAAAAGCTTATTATTGTCTTTTTACACAACCTATTTTTTAAATTTTATTTATTTTTTTATACAGCAGGTTCTTATTAGTTATCAATTTTATACATATTCGTGTATATAAGTCAATCCCAGTTATCATGACCTATTACTGTCCATTCTCGGCTGTAAATTTCCAGAAAGCAGGAGCCATTTGTATTTCGGTGACTTTTCCCAGGATCGAAGTGTTTTGAAAGTGTACTTGAATAAGGCACAGACGGTAGCGCCAAGACCTCTCCCTCACCTGCTCTGACCCCTAGCACCACTGGTCACCCTCATACCATGTGGGGGACACCCCAGAGCCCCCATCCCTGCTCCACATCGCATGGCTGTCTTTCCTGAGATAAGAATTGGCTGTAGGAACTGTGTCAGCTCAAAAGCTTGGAACAAAACTCATGTTATGATTTTCAGATCCCTTTTCCATGAAATTTGTGTGAAATAACATTTCTCTGAAACGATAGCAGTTTTATGTTTTATGTCATGTAACCATTATGGTGTTCTGACTGCTTCAATGGCTTTTTAAAAAGGCAAAGTGCTCACAGGTTGAGGGTATTTGTTCCTTTTAAAATGTGTCTGCAATGTCAAATTCCATTCTCCATCAAGAAAAATCATAAATATTAAATCCTATTATATATGCTATCTGTTCATATGTATGTGTGTATATTAGCATATATATCAATAGCTGTATATAGATTTGCAATACAAATCCATATGCAGAAAATATATCATTTTATCATGAATAATTAATTTTAACCTCCTGGAAGGAGTGAGAATTCCGGATTATCACTCAACATTTGAATAAAGGAGAAGGTATTTTCCTCTGTTTTGGAAGTGTGGATTGTTTTTTTTTTTTCTTTTCGCCTCATGCCACTCTGAAGCTACATGAAATTATAAGAAGGAAACTGAAGCTGCATATATTCAATAGAAAAAGAGTGAAATGCACTCCAGAAATAGAAAAGAAATAAGATGAAATTCCAGCTGGGAGGGATTCCTAGAGCTATAGGGGAAAACAGAGCCTCTGGCTTTAATTTCTGGAGGAGTCTGCCGGCGGATGGCCTCTCATAATCTGTGCCATCTGTATTATTGATTAATGAGGTCAAGGGCAGCATTACTCACTGTTGGTTCTCTCCCAGGACCCCTGTTCACTTTGCAAAGTGCTCAGGAAGCACTGTCTTCTCATCACCATCTCCCCCGCTCTGGGTTGGGTGACGCCTGCCAACAGATACCAAAGAGCCTCCCTCCCATGTTGATGCAGGGGTGCTGACAGATCCCTCCCTGCCAACGAATGAGTCACATGGTCGCTGGCCTCTTCTCGAGATAAAAGCCCCTTCACCAAGAAGCAAAGAGAGTGGCTTAGAACCAAGCATCAGTGTATCCACATCTGTGGCAAAGTAAAATATTCCATCAGCAAACAATGAACTGCATTGGTGTTTTTTTTTAAAAAAAAAAAAAACACTAGCTAAATGGAGTAGTTTCCCAGTTTTCTAACTGACTCTCTCCCTCCTGGAATATGTCCATACCCTATCTGTATCCCTGTCTATTGCCACTGTGGTCACTCCTTCTGCCTTGATAACTTGCCCTGAGTCTCTTTAGAGCAGTATATTTTTAAATTGAGCCGTGGTTGCTGCTTTTTGGTCTCTCACCTCCAACTCTTCCCTCCTTTGGCTGCCATCTCTAACGCACCTGCCTAATGGCTTAATGTCATGGAGAAAAAAATATCTCCATGGGAGGTGTCACAGATGGGTATCTGCTTTTACCCTGCCTCTGTTTACGCATTGTAGCATAGAGTGTCGGGTCAGGGCCGTGAGACCCAGGCTTCTGGGTTCAGATCCAAGCCCCCACCCCACTGGTAGTCGTATGACCACAGTCAAGGCTTCACCTTGGTCAGGTCCAGATTGCAGGCCAATGAGGGTGACACTGCCCACCTTTTGGGGTTGCTGTAGGATTGAATGAAATAACTCTTCCAGTCCTCTTGTTTGCAGGAAGTGTCAGGTAAATCTTCACTAATGTGGTGAGTGGTGGTCACAGAAAGGGAAGGTAGAGGTGGACATGAGGTCATGGTCACAGCTTTCACTATAGATATTGCAGAATCAACGATGCTTTAATTCCTTCTAGAGTGTGGAGAAAAATTATTCCCTGATTTGCCTCCTTATTTGTCCTCCAGTTCATTGCTTCTATAGAAAAAATTGGTTTTGCATAAATAGACTCACAGACATAGAAAACAAACTTATGGTTACCAAAGGGGAAAGTGAGGGGAGAGATGAGTTAGGAATTTGGGATTAACAGATACACACTACTATATATAAAATAAACAACAAGGACCTGCTTATAACACAGGGAACTATATTCAATACCTTGTAATAACCTGTAATGAAAAAGAATCTGAAAAAGAATATATACGTGTGTGTGTGTGTGTGTGTGTGTGTGTGTGTGTGTGTATATACCTGAATCACTTTGCTGTACACCTGAAACATTGTAAATCAACTATACTTCAATTTAAAATTTTTTTAATAAATAAATAAATTTTTTAAAAATTGGTTTTGGTGAATGTAGGCTCTGAATCTGGAGCTGAAATTTGGAGATAGTCTGTACATTGAAAACTATTCTATTTATAAAGAGATAAAAATAGATCGCTATCCATGCAGATTTGACATCTAGGCTCAGCGTGAGGTGCATTTCTTGCAGGAGTAAATCTAAGTGGATAACTTGTATTATACTTTCTTATTTTAGTTTTTATTTTCATTAAAGTTATATGCACAACCACTTCCAGAAGGCTTATGAAAGACAGCCACCTTCCCGTCCCACCCTTCAGAAGCAGCTACTTTCCACTAGTTTGGTTGTTCCTGACACTTGCTCAGTGTCTCCAAATAACGTGCTTCTATGGCAGTTACTTGACTTTTCAGTTTCCAGAATGCTCCATGGCTTCACAGTAGTGTGGAAGAGGAAGGTTAAGGTCTCTTTCAGCCCTGCCCACCCTGATTGCCCAGCCCTCTGTCCTCCCCAAACAATTACACCATAAATTTGCTTAGACAGTGGTTTATGCTGTGTTTATTATGACTATGTGACCACTGTTTATAGCTGAGCCAATAATGGGTAATGATTCATCTTCCTTTCCTGCACAACTCTGTGTTTTCCCCATGGTTTAGAACTGTCTTTCTTGTTGTTGTTTGTTTGCTGAGGTATCTATGCTCTGTTCCCAGAGATCTCCAGTCTCCTTTCTGTGGGTTCAAAATCATAAGATTTTCCATCAGTTTTGTCCTTCTGGCATCATTTCGTTTGAGTCTTCTGACCTGCTGCAAAAATTTCATCTTGGATTCTCCTTTTACCATCATTTTGGAATCTTCCTTCACCACCATCTTGGAAATCTTCTTCACTTATTATGATAGATTTTTATTGTTTGGTTTAATGGTTTATTGTAACATAATTCTCTGTAACAATTGTTTTACTCCCTGATTTTAGTGGAGCACATCCTCCAGTAGCTTTCTGGGAAAAGATACGTAGGAATTACATTTTTTCTGAGATAATTAAACTTTTATTTTTAGTCTTCTCTCACCCTTAATGAACAATTTGGTTGAGTGTAGAATTCCAGGTTGAAATCATTTTCCTTTCTAATCTTGAAGGCGTTCCTCCATTGTCTTCTAGCTTCCAGTGCTTTGGTTGAGAAATAAAATGTCATTCTGGTTTTGATCCTTTGTATATAATCCTGTTTTTCTCTCTTTGGTAGTTTCTAGGACCATTTTTTGGTCCTGGCCTTTGGAAAATTCACAATGACGTGCATTGGTTTGCATCATTTTGTCCTTTGTGCTGGAAAATGCACATCCTTAACTTCTGGGAATCTTTAATTATTTATTTGATTATTTCCTCTCCTCCTTTTTCTGGAACTTCTCTTCTTTAAATGCCAGGTCTCCTGTTTCTGTTAAGGTGAGGGATGTGCAGTCACTGGTCTGCTTGAAGAGAGGGAGGAGGTTTGGGATTGAATTCTTAACCAGTCTCACGGTCATCCCGTTTTCAGGCCACATTTACCATCACTTCTAGAGCTTGGCCCACTGCCTGCTGAATGACCAATTGTTCTTCTGCTTTCAGCCTCCAAACTTTCGTTGCTCTGATCAGCTCTTCTATTCTCCTTTCCTCCCAGGTTTATGTCTTGTTAAAAAAAAAAAAAAAAAGTCCTTTTGCTGTTACCCTGTTATAGTGCAACAAGAAAGAGCAAAGGTACACTGGTATGTGTTCAATCTGCCATCTTTAATTAAAAGCCCAAGTGATTTTTTAAGAAAATTCAGAATTGATATTTGCCACATGTTTTAAGTCCATTAGCCTAACTATAATAAATTTTAAAATATTCACCACGTTTTATGACCTGATGGAAAATGAACAGTCTAGTTCAATTTGTTCTGTTCCATAGACGGTAAGTGATGGTCACAGGTTCTAAGAGTATACGGCCCAAGGAGAGATGATAAAAGGGTAAAGTTTGTTCTAAAGTGATTCTCGTGGCACAAGTTCTCTTCTTGACAACCCTGTCATCTGTAACTTAGATCTGCAAATACACATCCATATAAGGCAAAATTAGCAACAGAAAATACCTCAGTGTCCCTACAGCAGTGGAAGAATGCGTTAATGAAAAGAAGCTGGCCTCATTATTCATTTATGGTTCTATTTAAGTCGTATCTTTCATGTTATTTGAATCCAGAAAGCCCTCTCTGGTTTGACTTTGCCTGATCCTTTCTTCATAGCCGCACACAGCAGTAGGGGAGGGGAGAGGCCAAAGGCGGCCTTGTCCCTGGAATCCCTTTTCCTGTTGTCTTTGGTGCACCGTGTGCCTGTCACTGTCCCAGCTGAGAGGTGGCATTTGATGTGTCCTTTTCCACTTATGAGGCCAAGGGCAAAGGCAGCTAGAAGTGTCCTGTGGCCCTGGGGTGGCTGACACTTTTCTAGGGAGGTGGGAGGGACTGTGAGTGACAGCCCAGGAAGCAACTCTGACAGGGCACTGGGACTCTCCCAGCCTCCTTTGGGAGCGTCTGCAAAAATGGACCTACTCTGCAGAGCAGAGGAAAAATACCAGCTTTTGCTCCAAAGGAGACTTTGAAGGACTTGCAGAGGAGAAGTGACTCTTCCTCCAGAGCAGATATCTTAACCTGGGCCCCTGCCCCTCTCTCCTCTCCTACTCCAAGGAGCCAGACTGTCTCCCTCGCACAGTCAATGTCCTGTTTCTCACCTCCTCTCCCCTTTTCCTCCAGGTTGTGGCTCTGTCCTCCTGGTGCCTGCTGAGGGACTCCATTTACTACACGCTGTCCGTGGTCGCGCTCATCGTGGTAAGTGTGTGATGGGCACCTCACCTGGATCCCTGGCCTCTTATCTCCCAATCGTCCTTCTCAGCTTGGGGTGACGTGTGGCTCCTCCAAGTGGAGCAGGTGCGTGGAGGCAGCTACTTTGATCACTCAGAACCCCAGCCTGATGGTCCGGTGCTCAGAACAGGAGCTGGCTCTGGTCCCCCAGCTCCATGAGCATCCCCTGCTGTTTTCCTACGATTCCCCTGACCCTTTGCACTCACTTTCCTCATGGGCTCCCCTGTAACTCCCTTCAGCATCCCTGGGTGTGGACCTTCCTTCTCCCCCTTACTCTGTGCACTCTCCCAGGACACGCCCTGACCGTCCCACTGTACCCGTTGCCATTACCACCTTCACGCGGACACGCCTACACTGTGTCCCTAGGAGTGGGTAAGCAACTCTCTACTAGACACCTTCATGCCCCAGACCCAATGTGTCTCTACACTTGGGATGATTTCCCCAAGACTGGACCCTCCTCCTTTATTTCAGCCCCCGTTCCTACCCTAGCTACCCAGCCTGGGAATGATATTAAACTGACCTTCCCCCCAACTCCCAACATACGCATTTGGCGTCAGTGTCCTGTGGATTTTCACTTTGTAAAAGTCTCCCCAGTGTGTCCCCCGTAGCCCGTTTTCCTTGAGGCTTTTTGCATCTCTGGCCTGCACTGATGAAGCTCATTGCAGATTAATGTAACGAGTAGCATCACAGCTGCCCACCACCTCCCCCTCTATTCCCCCCCTCCCTGGTCAGTCCTCAGAGCTGTCCAAACGGTGTCTCGACAAAGAACACCTGCAAATGCCAGTCCTGTGTTTATATGATCAGCGGCTCCATGTCCTGTGGGGACAAACCCAAATCCCTTATCTTGGCAAGCCGAGCCGTCTAGGAGAAGGGCAGCAAGTCAGAACAACACATGGGAATCGGGAGACCTGGCTCCTAGTTCGGGTCCCCTTCTCGCTAGCTCTAATGACCTTGGAGAAATCAGTGTCTCCAGGTCTTAGTTTCCTTACGCACAGAACGGAAATAGATCCTCTGAAGGATTTACTTACCTGTTTACAAAGCACTTACCTGTATATTATTTAATTATAAATAATTTAATTATAAATTAGATTTAATTATAAAGCTGTAAACAAATAAGTCAAAAGTGATGTCTAATACAAGACTCTCCCCAAGGAATCAGATGGGTTAGTTAAGTCAACAGCAGCTCCAAGTGAAGAGCTTGGGTTTACAACCACAGCACCCTCATTCCAGGGGCGATTGACGATCAGGAGGGTTGAGACCAGCCCCCCAAGGGCAGAAGTGTTCCGACGTCCACGTTGGACTGAAAACACAGTGTGTCTGTTGAATTCCTGGTCAGCAGACTTAAGGACACCTATGAGCTCTGTGTTCTTGTACCTGTGGAAGAGGTATGATCACCCCCAGATCTAGAAGCCTCTGTTCACCCAGCCCAGACTGCTCAAACACGCTCTGCAGAATCTTTGTCCTGTGATGCCTGATCCCATACAGCTCACATGCACTCTGCTCTTCTGCTGTCAGGGTATTTTAAGATGATTTCTGAAAATTACATTTTTCAAGAGACATGTTAGTGGATGGTGTCAATGAACGCAGTTCTCCATTTTACTGAATTCCAGAAGGAGGTGTCCACCCTCCTAGAGACAAGGCGATGAGCCAGAACAATGCAGTCCAAGACCCCCTGGGAGGGACTTCCCTGGAGGTGCAGTGGTTAAGAATCCGCCTGCCAATGCAGGGGACACGGGTTTGAGCCGTGTCGAAGATCCCACATGCCGTGGAGCAACTGAGCCCAAGAGCCACAACTACTGAAGCCCGCGTGCCACAACTACTGAAGTCCATGCGCCTAGAGCCCATGCTCTGCAACAAGAGAAGCCACCGCAGTGAGAAGCCCGCGCACCGCAACAGAGAGTAGCCCCTGCACGCCGCAACTAGAGAGAAAGCCCATACGCAGCAACGAAGACCTGACACAGGCAAAAATAAATAAGTAAATAAACTTATACCAAAGGAAAAAAAGAAAAAAACAAGACCCCCAGGGAGCACGGACTCGGCAGCGTCCACGCCCGTCGGCAGATTTGCCGGTGTCAGTTTCACTGTTTTCACATAGACACCTCCTGGACCTGTGTGAAATAACCTGTCTTCTGTCACATTTATCTGGCCGTGTTCAAGATAGAACAAATGTAATTGTTGCTAATGACGTGTGAAGAAACACAGTGGTTTTGCATCCTCAGGCTGTGGGCGACGCTCACCCGAGCGGGGTCTTTGGGCGAAGCAGTCACCTGCTGAGGATGAATCAGAGCTGACTCAGCTGCTCGCAGGATGCCAGCAGCTCTGTGTTCCCTCCGATGGCAACAGAGTCAAAAGCAAGTGATTCTTTGCTGTGACCTAGAGATTGGACTGTGTATTTACCGACCTGACGTCAAGGCTAGATTTTTATGATCTTGAGAAAAATTACCTTTCTCCACTGTTAGGAAGTAATGGAAAAGAGAACGTCTGGGTCCTCAGGGTTTGGTCTCGGTTCTTTCTACTTTAAGTGGCGTTCCTCCAAATTCAGCAGCACAGGAAACGCTCAGCATGCCTCCTGGGAACATGCAAACCAGAGATTTTAATTCAGTAGATCCTGGGGTTGGACCCAGGAAGCTTCACTTCAACCAGGATCTTCCCCCGTGATTCTGATGCCAGTGGAGAAACTCAACCTCAAATACGGTTGGACACCGTTTCCTCAGATGTTCATCTGCTGCAGGCGAGGATCGTCTCGAAAGGGGAAGCATCATGGCAGCTTGGTTGGCTGGATTTCTGAGGGCTGTTCGTTCTTGGGGTCATTTTCACATGAGACTTAAAACCAGCCTGAAGAGCAAAAGAGCCTAATACCCGAAGAGCAGCGCTTAGCAAAGGAGGTTCGTCCATGTCCACAGATCTCTTCCATGCGCCAACTCCAGGCTGCTGCTCCACACGCCATATCTTTTTGTCAAGGTTTCCTAGTCTCCTCTTTCTATGTTTTCCCTAATGTCATGGTAACAGCATCACTTTTCTTTGGGTTTTCCTTGTATAACACAAAGCTTCTCCGTCGGACTCTGCAATGGGCACTGAAAAGTCCTATATTTAGAACCCTCCTCCTACCCACAAATAATTACCAATAATTATCTGAATAATTTATTTTAACTATTAGGGTTTTTTTTACCCTCTCCCCCTTTTTATGGCTCTGAAATGTTCAGAAGGCAGTCCCCTGAGGTGCCACAATGCAGAGCTAATTCACCCGGAGGGCAAGTCCGACTAAATGGCACCAGAGGCCACTTCTAAATACATCTGCCCACAGGGAGGAGCCCCGAGGACAGTCCCTCAGGGCTGGGGATCCAAAGAGCTGGAAAGACCACGCCTCCAGGGAGGCTTGGGGCCGCGGGTCCAGGGAGTGCTGATGGGGTCGTTACTACCTGGATTCTGAAACAGCTGACATGGACGCTGCTGCAGAGGCCCAGGCCAAAAAGCAGAAACACAGCACGGGTGTTCTGAAACCAACAGAGCTTCAACCGGTTAACTTAGAGACAAGGGACTCAGTTCACGTCGATATCTGGGATTTACCTGACCTTTGCTCTCTGCTATTTTCTAGTTTGTTTGTTGTTGCTGTTTTTTAAAGAAAGAGCGTAAAAATAAATAGATAAATAGAGAGCGGAAGAAATTAAGAACATGCTCTCATCTAAAGCAGTTCTAATTGCAAAAGCGTACAGCGCCTGTCTCTCAGCGCCCTTCCCCCGCCCCATCAGGCATCCCCCTTTAGCCCAGGTGACATTCTCTACAGTGAAGCATCAGGCCCTGGAGAAGCTTGACATGGCCTAGGAAGCTCGCCCCATGACTTGGGTCTCTTTCTGCAAGAGAAGTGTCGCTGTTAGGTTCTGAGAGCATCCTGGGTCCTTCGGAGCGTGTCCTGTGTGCAGCTACACGATGGGTCCTCTGCAGACCCTCATGGACACTCCCCAAGGACCCACCCCCATCTGACGATGGCAGCTCCAGCCTCCCCATCTTCTTTCTCCAAATTCCAGCAGACCCGACAGACAGTCTCTTTTATTGAAATGTTACTGTAATTTACATAATCATGTAATTTACATAAATGCAAATGATTCATTACATCGTCAATCTAACAGCTGCCCTAAAAGGGATACTTTATTTTTACCCTTCATCTCTGCTTCAAGATGGGGGGTTTTGAGCACCAAGAGAAGGGAAACTTCCAGGGGGTATGGAGCGGCCTCTGAGACAGGTTCCAGATAACAGACAGGCTCACAAATGCAGCTTGGGGGAGGAGGGGCTGCCCACCTGGAGAAGGGCTGGGTGGGCCATTGGCAGTGGGGGGGCCCCTCAGGGCAACCTGAGCACCGGCACAGCAGCAAGGCTCATCCGAGGTGACACTGCCCTCTCACTCAGTGCAGCCCCCCACTCTGATAAAGAGAGACAACTCAACTGACCCATCTGCCGGAGACAGCCTAGGCAGCACTGTCCAGTATGATAGCCACCAAGCACGTGAGCCTTTGAGCTCTTTTTTTTTAATTTTTATTTTATATTGGAGTAGAGTTGATCCTACAATGTTGTGTTAGTTTCAGGTGTACAGCAAAGTGATTCAGTTGTACATATACATGTGTCTCTTCTTTTTCAAGTTCTTTTCCCATTTAGCCATTGTACTCTTGAAATGCAACCATTGCAGCCAAGGAACTGAACCTTATTTCATTCATTTCAATGTATGAGACCACACGTGGCTAGTGCCTATCAGCTTGGAGAGCACAGTGGTAGAGAGCAAATCCTTCCATAGAAAGTATACCTACATTCTCACGGGCACTTTCAACAGGCATAGACTCCACACTTCCTACGGGACTGAGTACAGTGTTGGGTCTGTCGATAGAGATTTCCTAGTTCAATACTCACCACTGCACAAGCAGCTGTGATAGGAGTCCCATTTTACAGATGGCAACACCAAGGCTCCAGAAATCCAGGGATTTGCTCAAGGTGAGCGAGCTGCAACCTCTCAGGCCAACCAGAGCGGGAGGAGAAGATGTACAGCTGCATCAGCCCAGCAAAGAATTCAGGTTTTCCCGCCAACAAAACCTGCCTCGTACAGTCTGGCTTTACCCCACCTACCACGAAGTCCACCTTCACAGGGGCACCCGGAGGAAGCGTTTACTTTACATTTGGAGACTGAACGTCTGCCTCCCTCTCCTGGAAGTCTTTCATTAAGACGACTCATCTTAAATCTCCTTATCTCGCCCTTTCTGTGAGAGGAAAGTGCCTGACATGTACCCTGCTGACTGTCCTCTGGTACCCGCTGTCCCCCACGGCCTGTTCCCCTCGGGCCCTTCCTCCTTCTCCAGTTTGGAGACCCTGAGGCCCTTCTGCTCACGATTACATCTCAGGGGCCCAGCAAAACGGGAATGACTCTGGCAGCCAGAAGATTCTCACACAGAAGGATGTGAGAGAACATTCAAGTTCCTCAAACAAACCAGGGGGTCCCCTGTTCCCTAATCCCTGACACAGTGAAGAGGCAGGGCTGCTCTTAAGTGGTGCTGGGGTCAGGGAGGGAGCCGGGGCATCCGAGCATTTGCTCCTAGAGCCAGGAATCTGGGTTGGCTGGACAGGATTCCAGGAGACTTGCTCTTTCCCGAGGACAGCAACTTGGACCTTTTAGTTCCTCGCCTGTGTTTTTGCGCTGCTGAGCGAACGTAATCTTTTACTTTAACAACCGTCATCTCCTGTATCCTAAATTGGTCCTCTCATCACTGTTTCTTCTGCTGTGGCCTGCCCTGCAGGTTGATATGGGATGTCCAGCTCTGCTCAAGCCCTGCCTTTAGTTCCTACCCTCCTGTATCCCCAGCACCGTCAGGTCGGCCAGCTGGAGATGCTCATGTCAGAATCACGATTTACCCTGCAATTGGAAACCATATCTGTGCCTCACAGCTGTTTTCCAATGTATTCCATCTGACTCCTCCCCTCAGAGGGAATCGCCGTGGGCTCCGCTAAGCCACCCGCACCCCTGTCCCTGAAGCCGGAGGAATGCAGGACGCCGAGTAGGCATGTCTCCTGAGGGCATCTACGCCGTGGGGGGGAGCAGTTTCCCTTCCCAGCAACGCGGGGAAGATGTTCAAGGTTTCAGCCTCTTGAAAGAGAATGATGGTGTTGATTTTCTCCTTTTACCTTCACTGTTTAAAATTCTGATGGTGCCAGAGATTACTGTACAAGCTACGAGGTCTCAGCTCCAGCACAGCAGCCGCCCAGCGCCATGGTTACCGCTTACAACCAGCCAGCCCAGGGCCGCCGTCCGCTGCGGGGCCAGCCTGGCCTCTCCTCTCCTGCCCACTTGCCTGCGACTACCGGCTGTCTGTTCCTTGCTGTTCCGCCTTGAGTTCCCTGGGTTGCTCGGTCATCCAGGGATTCACCTGCCTGATGGAATCCTGTCTCTCTCGGAAGAATTCTATAGCAGACACCAGCACTGAAAAGCTGGTTTCCATGGTTCCCAAACGTTTCGCGGAGGCCTGGAGGAAAAGAGGGTTTTTTCAGATTCACTCCTGTGAGTTCCCATTTAGCTCGTCTGCGGAACACGTGGAAAGCTTAGCGTGAAGCCGGGGGTTGCTCTGGAGGAACCAGATATGGGTCAGAGAGCAGGTCCCTGACCAGCCATGCAGCAAATCTGGGGCCCAGAGATCAGCGCACCCACGCGGGCCCTGGCGGGGGGGTGGGGCAATAGCGGCCTCGCCCCAAACACAACCAGCAGAGCACAGAGAGCGGCTTTCCCAAGGCTCCTCTGCAAAATCCCACTTGGGAAAAGGGTGGGGCACCTCTGACCGCTGCGCTCAGGTCTGGGGACTGCGTGTGGGTGTAACTGAGGGACCCACCCGGCCCCATCTCAGAGCACCGGGCAGGAGCTGCCTCCAGAACGTCACCCCGCCGCGTGATGGCAGTGGGCTGGCCGCAGGCAGCTGCAGGAAGCGGTCTGTCCAGGGGCCCTTGCCCACCTCCCAGGAGATTTCATGGAGCCGCCAAGGGGACTTGGTCCAACTTGATCTCAACATCTCTGCCGGGGCCGGGCCGCTGGGATGCGGGGCCGGGACGTGAGCGCCACCTAGTGGGGACCGGCTGGAACTGGGGGCGCAATTTCTTGTTTCAGGTGGGGCAAGGCGTGTGATTTCAGGTTCTCTTCTACCCTAGTCACCCAGCCAGCAGGGGTGGGGAAGTTGTTTTGTCTTTTACTCACCGAGTGAGCATGAAAATACAGAGGGATGTGCAACACTCGTCTTAGGAGAATCAAATGAAGTAAAATCTGTAAGGAATAAGAAATCCGCTCTAACCATCAACAACACCAAGTGAGAGTCACCATCTTTGTCGTCCTACGTTTTCAGACAGGCCGGTTCCATGCTCTGTCGGCGTGGTCCGGAGATGTGGTCTCCCAGGGGAACAGTCTGTGAACAGTGCGGGTTTCCTTCTGGGTGGGTGACAGTCAGCTGGCGGCCCCCTCCAGGCACCACCAGACTCTGCAGGCAGGTCTCTTTCCTCACCACACACAAGCCTCTTTCCATTCAGGTTTTCTCAAAGGCCTGATTTCTAGTCCCTTTTATCAATGTTACTGTTCTCTTTTGGAGGCTGTCATGTTTCCACCCAATCCTCTTGAAGCAGTGGGGTCAAACCCAGACCGTGTTCACTCGTGGGCCACAGGGTAGCTGAGGCCTCAGGGCTCCAGGTGGGCAGGGACCAGCATCGCTGCCTCTGTCGTTTGGAAGTTTCTGGTTCCCTCCCCCCACCACGTTTGCATCCAGGCATGCCTCACTATTTCTCTGCTATTGTGTTCCCTGTAAATTCTGCTCTCACTTTGGAATCCTTTGTACAATTAAGCCCATTCTGATTTTTTTTTTCGCCTGTCAGTTAGGTGGCACAAAATAAGGCTTCTTCAAGCTGCTTGCATATTGCGGAGTGTTAGCTGCCCTCCCCAGAGAGGAGCATTAAATTGGTGATCTAATCAACTCTTTACTAGTATCTTGTGCTCTCTTAAGTGGCTCTGAATTGATTGTTCCAGCCTGCTGCCCAAGACTGATATTGAATTAACTTCAATTAATAGAAAACATTTTCCAACTTAAACCACTGCTTCTGTTCCATGATTTCTTGGATTTTTTGAAAGCTAGCAATTATGTAACAGCGGCTGGGAATGCCTTCCTGGGAATGAATTCCACACCATCCAGCCTGGATTGTGGGGCAGTTCCCTTTACTTCTTTATTTCTCTTCCCACTCTGGTCTGACATTTTCATCCAAATGCCGCCCTGTTGGATCCGATAATGACAGATGACAAAGCGGCAAAAACTGATGAAGCCAGTGTCTTTGTCAGTGTCTTGTTGGGAAGAGTGAGTTACAAAGAAAAGGGTGGCTCCTTTCTCCTCATCCTTCTCTATGCTCCTTTGGGGCGATTGGAGGGAGGTCCTCTTGTGCGCCTTTTCAGCTGCACCTGCTGGTCTTTGAGGTTTTCTCTGTGTCTCTCACAACTGGTGGTCGCTGTCATCGCCGGGGACTGAAGCGATGTCCCGTTGTTCGCCGAGTTTACCACCTGGGTGCAGTAATCACCCTCTACACCCAGATGCTTCTGCCTGAGAGTCTCCAGAGGGCCCCTGAACGAAAGTTGCTCAGAGATGATCGCGCTCAAATCAGTCATGTCCTGTGAGTGTGGGAAGAAACAGCTTCCTACTTGAATGAAATAGAAGGGCATTCATTTGGTTTCAGCACCGTACCATCTGGGCAGATAAGGGTGTCATGGAAAGAACATGAAGTTAGGAGCCAGGGCTGGGTTCTAGGACCAACTCTGCAGCTAATTGGGCGACCCCAGGGAAATTACTCATGTTCTCTGCAGCTCCGTTTCCCGTATAAATCAAAGGGCCAGAATTATACCACTTTTTCCCCCAAAATGAAAAGTGATCTTAGATGCTATGTGGAGTAGGACTTAAACTCAGTCCTGTCGTGTGTTTTCTTCGGCTCCTAACTGATCAGGGAGGGTCTCTGTTTGGCCCTTTGCACTGCTTCTGACCCTCGCTAATCTCTATAGAAGCGCAGGTGCTATCATAAAAGCTCGAAGGTGCTGTACGATGCGCAGAGACATACAGACAGCTTCCAGGGGACCCGTAAGTGACTCATGTTTGCAAGCACCCACCAAGCTCCGCATCCCCTTCCAGATCTGAAATTCTACAAATAATGAGGTTGGGCATGCTTCCCTCTCTCTCCATCCTCTGACAGAACTTGCAGGAAGGCTGGGATGGCCGGATGCCCACCCGAGTCTGCCAACAAGACCTCCTTCCACGAACACTGACGAGAGACTAAACC
The DNA here is from genome assembly GCF_949774975.1 of Lagenorhynchus albirostris. Classification (NCBI taxonomy): domain Eukaryota; kingdom Metazoa; phylum Chordata; class Mammalia; order Artiodactyla; family Delphinidae; genus Lagenorhynchus; species Lagenorhynchus albirostris. The sequence goes on along the minus strand of NC_083109.1, from coordinate 47,182,345 downwards.
AGCACAGAGGGGAGTTTGCCCACAGATGCTTCACACCCCAAACCGGCCCCAGCCCCAATTCCCACCAGCCAGCCACAAGGGCGGATAACATGCAGTTATAAAGCCTGTGTGTGCATGTGTATGTGTGTGTGTGTCTGTCTAATCTTCTCTCCGTTTTATTTTTTTTCACAGTTCATTTATGATGAACAAGTTTCCTGGTAAGTACCTCTTTTCCCCTTCCAATTTCCCCTTGCTATGTGGTAGAGACAGTACAGTAAAGAACAAAGTCAGCGTCTAGGAAAGAAAGGGAAATGTCGGGGCAGCTTGGAACAACTAGCGTTTCTCAGGAACCCTCTGTCCATCTCAACAAAGAAATTAAATCAGCTTTCACGGAGCAGAGACCGTTTCCCTTGGGCTGGCCTGGTGGGCTTCCTTTGGGGACCCTGTTATCTTGCTGTCTTTATCATCCAGATTAGACAGTGTAAGGCAACTGTGCCTTTCCACAGTCAGTCATGGGCAAGGCCATGGTTAAAATTTGATGAACCTTTTCCAGTTGGCCAGACCGCGTCGGCATATTCCGAACACCATGTATTCAGTATATCCCAGGAACCAGAGGTGAAGACATGTCAGTGACCTTTAACCCATTAAAGTTCTGCCTAACATTCAAGAAGATCTTAGAGCTCTGAAAAATCAGTGATTTTTTTTGATAGATTAAAAAAATTGCCCAAATTAAGTATATGGGAACATTTGCATTTGGGTCAATGTCCAAATCACCTTTTTTGAGGTGGGTTCTGAGCATGTCTGCTGTGTTTGAAATGGAAATAGAAATGGGGTGTGTCATGCATTCTTGTTACATTTTTCAAATATTTGATCTGCGGAAGTAGAGTGATGTGAAAATACACCTACTTCTTCTGAAAGAACATCTCAGAAACAGGTAGTTGTGGTGCTGTAGGTGAATGACTTTCGTGGTATTATTTAGAGCTAAGAACGAGCTAGGAAAAGAAGCACAAACAGCGAGGTCCTACTGTAGAGCACAGGGAACTCTATTCGATATCCTTTAGTAAACCATAATGGAAAAGAATATGAAAATAATAATAAATTATACCTTTAATTAAAAAAAGAATTACAGAGCCCAGCAGTCTTCGTTTTCAGCAAACTGAGTGCTAGCCCTTTGCTGGAGCGACATGTCTGTGTCCTAGGACGTCTCTGTGATTTTCAGACTTTTGGGGTGGTGGGGAGCATATCACATGGACCATAAACGTTACACACTATCCAGGGTATTAAGATACTTTTGTCGCCTCTCTCTCCTCTGTCCAAGAGGGCAAGGGGGGAGACAGCTGGGGGAACTTGCTGTAAGACGCATAGGCCCTATACTGACCCATAAAAATAAGAAGGAAGTCTTCTTTGAATAACAGTGATCGGGAAGCTGAAAGGGATCAAGACGCCTGGGAGCAGCACAGGTCAGAGGTCAGAGGCCAGAGGTCAGGAAGAACCTCCTCGTGGGATCCACCTGGACCTGGTGGCCACGTGGAGTGGTGACATTTTCCCCTCATGTCCTTGGGATTTACATGCAGCACAAGAAAACTTGCAGAAGCGTTCCCATTCAAACTCATGGCGTGGTGAGCACAACCAATGCTCTGCCTCAGCAAACAGTAGGTGCCTACGTGTTGCTCGGTGTTCCTGCTCTTTGCTAACAGTGCCGCCATAAGGAAAAGCAAGTTATGATCCCAGTTGACCTCAGAAATTTTCCTGCTGCTTTTGTGCAGAAAACCTGAAAAAAGGAGACCCGCGGTGGTTTACCGTCTGTCAGTCTTAGAAGGAGCCCTCTCTCCACATCTCCTCGGCTTTGCTCGTGAAAACCACAGCAGGAGGAAATGAAAGCAGGTTCATGACAAGCCTGTGTCAGTCCTTACCCTCAAGGTGTCCTTTAGGATATTTCAGATGGGAAGGAGCAAGAACTGGAGAGTCTGTATCCTCTCCTTTCCAAAGGCTGACCCTCCTGCGATGTCAGAGGAGAGAACCTGGGTTCCTAGGCTACTCCCCGAGCCTGTGCTGAAGGCCGGATTCTGAGGTCGTCAGCCCCTCAGCCTGGGCACCCGGGCTCCCACAGGAGGGAGGAGGTGGGAGGGCCACGGATACACGAGTCGCAAATTCCCAAGCTGGTTTTGGTCCAGCCTGGGGTGGGTTGGAATCATAACTCATGCACAGGTGAAACTGCGGGAAGAACTAGGGGAAGCTTTCACGGCACCGAATATCATTCTCAGATGGCCGACCTGTTACGTAATCATGGTTATTATGTGGATGGGGTGACGGAGACCGTTTTGCACGAGTGAGGCTGAGAAGTTAAAGTCTGCACCACTGACCTATCACTGCTTTGGGATTTCCAGGGATTTCAGCTCCTCACGTGACTGCAAAATATACTGAACTTTAAGATATTTTTTACTGTCCACATCTCTTACTTTCTCTCCCAGCCACCCATGAGTATTTATTTTGCTGAAAGAGTGAGTCTAGGAGCTGATTCCTCTGATTTCTGTCCTAAGAGACAGACTCTTCAATCTGTGCAATTAAAGCACAGTAGTATTTCAATAATTCCTTAAACAGTGAATTCCTTTCCTTGTTGTAGGACATTCCAGCATGTTCTAGCAATGTCAAGGCAGGTAACCAAATCCTTGAAAGGAAACTAATGTCAGTTGGGCTTATTTTGAAACTAAAGTACTCTTTAGGAGCAAAGGAGCCTTGTCAAATACAAGTACAGAAGGGGAAGGGGTCCCCACCATGCGTGGTTTAGATTCCTTTACCGTTCCTCAAGCAGCATTCCACAGCAAGTCCCATTCAGCCAGGAAGTGGCCACCAGAAGGCTTTCAGTAGCAGGTAGTAGAAAAGCCAGCCACAGTGGATTACAGAAATAGTGGTTTATTTTTCTTACATATCAAGTACCCCAGATGTAGGTAGTACAGTGGCTCTGCATTTCTCTTGACCTTTCCCTAATGACCCCAAGATGGCTGCTGTGGTTCCAGCCATCAAGTTTGGATTGAAGGCAAGAAGGAAGAAGAAGGGGCTATGTCATTTCATTGGACACCTTTCCACCTTATATCTCTTTGGTCACAACTGGGTCTGCTTTGATCAATAAGTGTCCGGGGGGAATAGAATTACAACTTTAGACCAATCATTTATCCCACCCTCCTTGAGATCAAGGGTCCCCATTTACTGCCTCAACATAGTGGGGTTCCATTAGCAGGAAGAGGCAGGAGAATATCCGTCAGCTGCTTTTCCATCAGATTCCTGCCCCAAAAGACATCTGACATAGATAGCATCAGAGAGCCACCTAGTAGGGTATGTGTTCACCCTGCCCAGCAAGACCCCCACTGTTGCCAGAAGGAATTCAGAATGTGTCTTCAGTGAGTCTGAAGGCCTGACAAGAAAACGAAAGGATGCAGGGTGCTGTTTTTGTCTCTTCTTTGAGTGAGTCGTGACTTTGGGGGAGAAAGGAGAGCCTGGGACACGACCTGGACGGTGTCCATCTGCATGGTGTTGGAGAACGGCTTTCGTGGTTCTGGACCCTGGTTAGGAAGAGGAGACGTGCCCTCTGGGCGAGGGGTGGGGGTGGGGGGGTGACAGGGCGTAGCCCTCCAACACGGAAAAGAACAGTCTCTGGCAGGAGAATCCAGGGCCAGTTGTAGGTGGTTCAGCGTGGAAGTTTGTGGGAAGGGAAGAGCGCACCCAGATCACACAAGCCCAGGTCCTTGGAGGACAGCGGCGGGCTGTGGCCGGGAGGGGCAGATGGGAAGAGCGTGTGACATCGGGGTCTGCAGTTGGAGTCGCTTCAAGTCCCAAACTGTTCATTCCTGAGCACCTCCTGGCTGCCAGCCTCCGTTCCAGAACTGGACACAGAATGCAAAACCCAATTCTGCCGTGGCCTTGGGGATGTCTGAGATGAGGGGGGAGCAGACACGTCATCACGGTGTCATTTGGAGATACTCATGGCCCCGGGGGCAGGAGGTTGGGGGGCGACACCAAAGAGCAGGAAGCCAAGATTTGATGCTCAAACACGGAATCAGGCCACAAAGCAGAGGGGCCTCAGAGAGCCTCACTTGACGAGGAGGAAGCACCGGGTGGACCCTGAGTCTGGGTGCCAAGAAGGCAAACCTGAAAGGCCAGCAGGAGAGGGAACCCCGCCGCCACAGGCACCCCTGAAATGTGACGGCAGAGACGCTTACTCACATATTGCAATGGAAGGGCTTGCTTTGAGTAAAAAATCAAACAGAGACAAAGGAGTGAGAGAGTATAAATATACCTGTTCACCAAGTGCTGGACGTAATTCAGCCTCATGGGGATGTCTCTTTGACGTTGGCTTGTTTTCCAATGACCCCTCACCAAGTCTGTAAAAGTGCGTCGAAGCAATCACATGACTTCCCTCCAGCTCTTGGGTGTCTCTTCCTTCAGAATAAAGCTGGAATAGAAATTCGCTTTTCCCAGTTATGTTTATGCCACGTGTACATTGGTTTCAACGAGATAAGGACCACGCTCAGGCCCCTTGGAGGTGTCTTGCAACTGAAAATTGACATTTCGAGAAGTCTCACCTCTGCAGATGAGCTGAGTGCTGCTCTGTGCTGGGGAGGGCGGGGTGCCTGCTTGGGGGGCGCTCTGTCAGGGAGGCTGATCTAAGGAGAAACCAGATCGCTCAGGCGGGAATCAGATGTGAGGAGTGGTGTCGAGTGACTGCTAGAAACAGGCATTAGATGTGAATAAGTAAATAAAGAAGATAATCCCAGACTGGTCAGAGGTTTAAAGAACACAAACAGAAAGTGAAGGAGGAGTAGGCAGGGAAGACTCCATGGAGGAGGTGACATTTAAGCTGATATTTGCAGGATGAAAGGGACCAGCGAAGGAGTGAAGGGAAAAGCATTCCTGGCAGAGGGGACATTAAGTGCAAAGGCTCTGAGGAGAAGGAAGGAGCTTGCCGTGTGCAAATGAAAGGAGGCCAGGTTGGGACACAAGAGGATTGGGGGGAGAAGGAAAAAGAACCGGGGTTTGCAGGGAGGGGCACCTTTGATTTTTTTCTCAAGTCTTTTGGGAAGCAATTGAAGAGTCTTAAGCAGAAGAATGACAGGATCCAGAAGCATTGAGGAAGGCAGTTCAGAGGCTGAAATTAAGGTGGGGGAGGGAGGTAGCAGTGGAGCGGGCAGACACCCACAATTCCAGAGATATTTTGGACACAGAGTCCCGACGGGCATGGGGGAGGGTAGAGAAGGGCTCCACTTTTATTTCCAGATGTGGGGCTTGACTGTGCAGTTCACTGACATGGCAAAGCCCTGGAGAACATGAAGCTGGGGCGTAGGAATTCGGAATTCTGTTCCGACCTGCATCTAGACGCCACGTGGGGAGGCTGTATTGACAAGTGGATCCTGAACCTGGAGCGGGGAGAAGTGTGGCGTGGACGTGTCTGTTGGTTTTCCAGAAATAGGACAAGAGGACATCACCTAGAGAGAACGTTAGAGGTCACACTGAAGAAGTGGAGGGGACACCAAGGGAGGGAGAAGAAATTAGGGGACAGGAGGAAAACCAGGAGTGTGGCCCTCAGAAGTCAGGAGAAGAGAGTGTCTTCTGAAGAGGGTGGGCAATCAACTTCAGATACTGCAGAAACACTGAACAGGATGACAGAGGACCATCTCTGTGGTTGTGCATATCTGCAGAATCATTCTCAGCTAATGCATGGTAGCTCGTTATCCTGTGGACATACCATAACTCACGTACCCACTCCTTCATCTGATAACCGCCTTGCTTCTTTCCAACACTTCATTTTTATAAAACAGCACTGCAACGAAAACCCTGTGTGTGCCTCCTCTTTACATGTGATCACATATTTCCCCAGGATCAGTTTCCAGACATGGAACTTGAAAAAGCGAAGGAAAGCCAAAACCTAGAATTTCTTTATAGACCATCCTCCAGGAACCTTTTCTTAAAGTCAAAATTACTCCCTCAATTAACTAATTAAATTCTACAGCTAAAGGGGAACCTTCACGTTCCCTTGCTTTTTAACTGAAAGTTACTAAACTAAAGAAAATAGAGGAAATATTCGAAGTATCAGAAGTTCAAGGTACATTCCAGAAGGTTTCATTATTTTTCTTTCTTGCTTGCTCTTGACCATTTTCCCACTCATTCACGCTAATCCTCCCTGCTAGCACCTTCCCTGCCCAAGGTGTCTGTCTCTCTCCCCCTCTGTCCCTCCCTCCCCCTCTCCCCTCCCCCCCAACTATTCTTCCTTTCCCTCTCCGTCTCCCTCTCTCTACACATGCCTTGCTCTGATGTACCTAACAATCCCTTGGTTGCCCTTATCAGTTCCTCTAGTTTGCCCTTTGTAACTGTATCTGAATAGTTTCAGTGAATGATTAAGCTGTGGTCAGATTTATACACATAGCCGTATATTCAGCTACATTATAGAAGGCTTGCTGGGTTCAAAATATTCTTTGGGGTGAGCGAATAACAGAGAAGAGGGAGCATTTTCCTTTGAAGTAGGGGAGGAAGAGAAAGATCCCGAAAACCTGGATAAAGCCTAGGAAACGTCTGCAGACCAGGAAATATGTGGAACTTGTTTGCACGTCTGCTTCATGCTTGCCGTGCTCGGCAGGTTGAGCTGCCATTCACATCACACACGTGTCTGAGAGGACCTGGAGCATGGCACATCTGTCTAGGGCGGCTTCTGTTAACTGACCATTCTTGGTTTGTCCACAGGTGGGAGTCTTTGGTCCTCGTGCTGATGTATCTCATCTACATTGTCATAATGAAGTAAGTAAAAGACTTTCTTAGTTTCTCTCCCAAAACTCTTTCCTACACTCAGCATTATGTGATAATGTGGGCAGAGGAACAGGGGACAGGGCGGGTACCTGTCATCAGAGGCTCACTTGGCTCCCTGGGCAGACTGCTAGGAATCAGTGCAATCTCGACTTACAGCAAAAGCATAGACCCTTCCAACCCAAATGTATGATAGAATCAAAGCTTCGTGGTTTCGTTTGAGAAATCTCTCAAACCCTTGCCCCCTCTTCAGGACCTGGCAGCCTAGCTTTTGGCTGTTTTTTTGCTCACTTTCATAACAAGAGAGGAGGTAAAGCTCAATGTGTTATGTTTCCATATAGGTGAAGGGAAGATGGGGCCAGAGCTGGATAAGAGATAACTAAAACCATGGATAAGATATCTACAGACTTCTGTTATTTGTATTGTATTAGTCAGCTATTGCCGCTTAACAAATGACCACAAAACTTAATGGCTTAAAACCACAAACGTGTATTATCTCATCCAGTTTCTGAGAGTTAAGCATCCAGGAGCAGTTTAACTGGAGGGTGCTAGCTCAGGCGCTCTCTTGGGATTAGAGGCAAGAGGTTGTCCAGGGCGGCTGTCATCCGTTTGGGGCTCCAAGACGGCCCACTCACACTGCTAGTGAGTAGGTGCTGGTCGTTGGCTGGAGGCCCCAGTTCCTTACCATGTGGGCTTCTCTTCAGGGCCACTCTACTGTCCCCACACCCGGGAGTTGGCTTCCAAAAGAGCAGGTGATTAAAGAGAGAGCAGGAAGGACCCGGCAACACCTTTTATGATCTGGTCTCACAAGTCACACACCATCACTACTGCCATGTTCTGTTTATTAGAAAAGAGTCACTCAGTCCAGTCCTCACTCAACATGTCTACTTTGCCTTTTGAAGAGAGGAGTGTCACAGAATGTGTGGATGTATTTTAAAACCACCACATTATGCGTGCTTGTTCCCCTTGGAGTCTGGACAGCTTACCACCTGTATCAAGAGTTATGTCGCTGATGTTTCCCGTACTCTAATGTAAAACGTAAGCACCGTGGTTGGAACCTGCCAGTTCATCTTTTTGCTGAGTGCCATGGAGTTGAGGAGGTTGTCAGTGGTGCAGAGATATTCTGTGCTGCAGATTCCTGCCCCACGGGAGCTGTTCCTTTCGCTCCAAGTTAGTCCATACTCTCCCCAGCCTATGTGACTGCAGGAGTGATCACCTTCTCTAGGGGGCAGGACAGCAGACCGCTCTCAGAAACTGCCCATTTGGACCCGTCAGGTAGCAGTCTGCAATTGACATGTCAAGTTTTCCTTGCTGTTGAGGCCTGACAAAGATTAATTCTGGTGGCCGAGAGCCCGTTGGGAGAAATCAGCATGGCCACTGACAAACGTCACAGGAACAGTGAAGGTAGGAGCTGGCTTGACTGATGGCCAGGGCGGGCTGTAAGTCATCTGCTGCCATTCCACTCAATGTAGCACACAGTGAACAATCTCCCTACCCCAAACCGTGCCCAGTGTGGAAGCTGATGAGGTGTGTTTCTGCTGATGCCTCAGCTTCACCAACCTCCCAGCTGTTCAGACCGGCAGGATACAAATAGACCGGGGAAAGGCAACTACTGTGCTCGTGGAATTTTCTGCATAAATTCTAGTCCTAAGTTCTAAATTGAAATCTCTGCTCTTTAGCCATCCCGCTCCATAATCAGAGGCTTTAATCACTGGGTTTTATAAAATCTGATTTATAAAATTGCATGCTGCACAATAAAATAGCTTCAGGGTGCAAGCATAAAATTTAAAACATTCAATTAAAAATATAAAACAGAGCAGCAGCCGTTAAAAACAGCATGTATTAGAGCCATCAGCTGCCTCCTGGGTAGACGGCTTTAAAATAACTTTAAACGTTCTGTCTGAAGGTCATAAAGCAATTCCAGTTTGGCCCAACAGGTAGAAACCTTCCCGGAGCCTGAGGCATACCCGGCCTCAGCGAGGGTTGATTTCTGTACTGCTGTGTCACTTCCCTGGGGTTTGGTCCCCAGATGAGGCAGTGTGGTCTGGTGGTTAAGATCAAGTGCTTCCTGTGCAGCCCCGGCCATGGGACCTGGGCCAGGTGATTCCGTCATTTGGAATCTCAGTTTCTGCTTCTAAAAACAGAATGAACAGTGCTTCCTACCTGAAAGGGTGTTTGTAGGATGGAACATGATGGAAGAGTTAAGGAATTAACCAATATCTGCTTCCAAGAGAGCGCTTATAATACTACGATACATAGTAGTATTATCCTATTATCCAAATCCAAATAAACGTATAACACACAGTTGTTAACTTTTAAAGCAAACACCCAGGCGAGTCAGTATTTCTGTGGGGAAAGTGGATTCTGAGTCAAGGTGCCAGAAACACTACGTCTCCCCTAGAGCCCCATCAGGAGGGGAGAGAAAGAAAGTGGGGAGGTCTTTCCATTAAGAAGAATGTTGACCGTGCAAAGCAGTCGGCAGACTAGCGTGACACACCCCGCGTGCTTGCCAGGAGCCCTACAACCATCAGCTAGCTTCCTCCACCCACACCCCTAGCAGCTTCCCTCTCCCCACGTGACCTGAAGCCCCAGACATCATGTCAGTTCACCTACCCAAACGTCAGTGCGTGTCTCTTAAAGGACTCATTTTTCACCTAACCACCACGATCACAACTAAAAGAACGCTAATTCTTTGATACGAGTAAGTATCCAGTCAGTGTTCAAATTGTCAATGGTCTCAGAAATATCATTTTTATAGTTTTATTTTCATCTCATAAATGTCATAAATATTTTAAAAACCAGTGAGTTTCCTAGGATTCCTCTATGGGAGTCTTCTAATACCAACGATAAAGGGACCGGGACATTTACCTACCAGAACATCCTAGGACCTTGACTAAGCTTCCTCCCTTCCAACACACGTGGAAGAAGCACTGCACAATGTTTTGATTGTTTTCCACTCAGTCGTTCTGGAGAATCATAGCCCAGAATTTTTTCATAAAGCCAAGGGCGCAGCAGACCTGGAATTATGGCACAACAGTGACAGACATTCGCAGGCTCCCAGCCTATGACCTCAGGAAACCAAAGGCAGGCAGAGACCTCGACAGCCAGCCCGCCTGTACACGTGGACCGTGATGCAGAGCCCGGGGTAGCAGCAGAGACGGACGTGACGCCTTGACCTTCCTCCACCAAGCATGCCCCTGACAGCAAAGGCCCTGGGGACGTGGCCCAGAGGAGGGAGACCTTGCCCATCCCTCTGAGTCTCACAACAGCCCTTCCACGCACGCACAGACCCCAAGTAAGGGAGCTCAATCCCAGAGGTCCCTCTGCTGACATGGAAGACTCTGCAGAGAAAGCAGTGTGTCCCTATGTATCTATGTGATGTTGGCTTTATTTTCACTTACCGTATATTCTCAAGTTGGGAAATGGGCAGGTTGTATATTCTGGGGGAAACAGGATGATAACATAATAACCTAATAACTTAAGGCACAGGGTCCCCCACAGGCATCCAGGCTCGGGGAGCTGGGAGCCGGGGAGGCAGGTACGGCCGTGCTGATGGGCTCTTCCCGCTTATGGCCGTGTCCAGATACAACGCCTGCATACACCAGTGCTTCGAGAGGAGGACCAAGGGTGCAGGAAACATGGTCAACGGCTTGGCCAACAACGCTGAAATCGACGACAGCAGCAACTGCGACGCCACCGTGGTGCTACTCAAGAGAGGTAACCCTGGGGGGCTGCGTCCCCCTCCAGGCCCCAGAGGGTGTGCCTGCCCCCAGGGAGGCCTCCCCCCCTCCCTCGCTGCATCGGGCAGGGAGCAGGTTCATCCTGCTGATGGGCAAACTCTGAAAGCCAGTGGAAGTTCTTGGACCAAACGTGCTGGGGGTGATATACGGAAAGTGGGGAGATGGTAAAGGAGAGGAGGCCATGGGTGTCAAGATGCTGACTCTGTCACATTCTAACTGAGTGACCGTGAAGCAAGTTACTTAACCTCTCTGAGCCTCAGTTTTCTCTTCTGCAAAATGAGGATAACTTTTTTAACAAGTTAAGGAGATAAAGTCTGCAGAATACTCCATTAATTATAGTTGTTATTAGCGTATTATTATATCCAAATTCACTTTCAGGCTACATTACCTCAGTTTCCGAGCTGCAAAATGACAGAGGAAATTACCCTTTTTTCCCCAAAGTAATGCTTACATTCAATAGATACTTATTAAGCAGTTGATACACAAAGCGATAATACAGTGCTCTCTAATCATTTTCTTTCTTCGAGGAACATGGAAAATTATCACTTATGTTTGCCTAGAATGCGTTACATTTTTCATTTAATTTCTTTTTAACTTTCCTCTTGAAATGTGTGGGTTTATTTCTTCGCAGTCCCATTTTGTTTGCTTTTCAGGCAAAACAAAAGAAATTAGAAAATCTATAGGTTATTTTCAAATACATATCTAAGTTTGAAATCTGTGGGTACTTATTAGAATTTGAAAATCAATTATTTGATATACTTTTCTCACTAAGTATATGCATGGTGAAAAAAAGGCTTACGAGTATTCAGTGCCATCCCACATAAGGATTTCACTTAGTTTCTTCTCTTCAGGGTAGTTCATAACCATGAAAGGAATACTCTTAGGGAACCAAAGAGCGCTACCTATTTTATTAGTCAGTGTTTCCAGAGATCATTTCGTGGTTTAGTGGCCTGGAGAACAGGAGTGAGGCCTTGGCCAGGTACCCATGAGCTGTGTGCTCGTATTGCAGCATCCACAGAGAGGGCCTTGGGCCACGACGGAAGTTATTTTCAGGCCTGCCAGCAGATCCTGACGCAAGATTTGCCCTAAGCCCCCTCTGGACTCGAGCCCAGCTCCCCACCCCTAGCCCCCGGGCAGCCCTGCTCACAGGCTGGGCCGCAGCAACGTGGGCATCCCCCCACCATGTCCTCCACCTGGACTAATGTCAATTCTGCAGCTTTTAACAGCTCAGAATGAGCACTGCTGACATTTGAAGGACATAAAGTGTTACTAAAGACTGTTGGGGTCTTTCCTATGCCCCAGATGTGAGCGGCAGGAAAAGAATCCTTTGAGGACAAAGGGGGATTCTCTTATGTTATCACTCATTCTCACCATGTTCGTGAAGGACTCTTAAATTGTTTCAGGTCATTTCAAAGAGGTATCGATGAGCCCCGTAGAAAGCAGATTTTAACTCTTCTTCAAATTTTGATCATGACAACCCTTCCAGGATGGTTGAATAGTTGGATGGATGGTTGGAAGGAAGGAGGAGGGAAGGGAGGAAGGAAGCGGGGGAGGGAGGGAGGGAGGCAGGGAGAGAGGGAGGAAGGACAGATGGGTAGGTGGGAGGATAGATGAATGGTTGGATGGGTAGATGAATGGATGGATGGCTGATTGGATGGATGGATGGATGGATGGATGGATGGATGGCTGATTGGATGGTGGATGGATAGATGAATGGTCGGATGGGTAGATGAATGGATGGATGGCTGATTGGATGGATGGATGGATGGATGGATGGATGGGTGATTGGATGGTGGATGGATAGATGATGAATGGTCGGATGGGTAGATGAATGGATGGATGGCTGATTGGATGGATGGATGGATGGATGGGTGATTGGATGGATGAAAAGGGAGGGAAGAAAGGAGGGAGGGAAGGAAGATAGGAGGAAAGAAGAGAGAGAGCAGGAAAGAAAGGAATGGAAGGAAGGTGAATGAATATCTCTTTCCTGCTCCTAGTATCAATGTTATTTTTATTTTATGTTTTTAATTTTCCCAGCCAATTTCCACCGCAAAGCGTCAGTGATCATGGTAGATGAGCTGCTGTCAGCCTACCCACACCAGCTTTCTTTCTCTGAGGCTGGTCTTCGAATCATGATCACCAGCCACTTTCCCCCCAAGACTCGACTCTCCATGGCCAGTCGCATGTTGATCAATGAGGTATCTGGGAAAGCACAGTCCATCTGCCGTGGACGGGGTGGGAAACTGGGAAGGGGAGAAAGTTTCCTGGTCTGAAGGTAGAAGCACCTACCTCCGTGTTTCGCACAATAATATCCCGCAGCCATTTCCCAACATCTTCGCTCTCTGGACCAGCTGTGCATCTTGGTCCTTGCCCTTCTCTCCACATGTCCAGAGACGTGGTCCAGCTCCCAGTTATACAGAAAAACTCTTCTATCCCTTCTACCTACCTTCTTCTTTTTATCTTCCATCTGAATAAAGCCCTCCGATGTGAATGCACAGTAGTTGCTAAATCAAGGTTACCCTAGTTTAAAGTAATGCAGAGTCTCTGACCTGAATGTTCCTGGGTGTTCCTTTCTCCAGAACGGCAGCCTCATTGACCCAGTAATCCAAACACACGTGTATGGCTTTCTCACATATGGACCGAGGAATTCCTACAATCCGGAGGAGAACGTTAACACCCCAGCACACAGGGAATCAAGAACCCTGATAGGAAAGCAGTGCCCATCTGAGACGTGGGGATTCTCCTCTGAAGGCATTTGCAAGTTCCAGTGGGTCAGAAAGATTAATCCTTCCTCCCAGAGTTGGTTATCACTTTGAGGAGTCCCTTAGAACTTCTCTGCAGAGCCTTCTGGAAGCACCTCCTTGCCAGATGACTGGGAAATATCCCAATAGCTGGTGTTCTGGGTGTGAGGACTTGCAGCCCCTCTGGCCGTATTAGAACATGCCTTTCTTTTTCCAGAGACAAAGACTGATAAACAGCAGGGCTTATGCCAATGGGGAATCCGAGGTGGCCATCAAAATCCCGATTAAGCACACGGTGGAGAACGGGATGGGGCCCAGCAGCGCCCTGGACAGAGGTGTGAACGGGACGCGGGGGGACGACGTTGTTGCTGAGGCTGGTAACGAGACGGAGAATGAGAACGAGGACAACGAGAACGACGAGAACGAGGGCGAGGAGGACGAAGAGGACGAGGAAGGGCCGTACACGCCGTTCGACCCCCCCTGTAAGAGGTCCCGCGTCTGGGCTGGGCTGGGCTGGGCTGGGCTGTGGGGTCTGGAGCTATTTTGAGGCTGCTGAGTTGATGCCCTTGACTTGGGTGACCTTTCTGATTTTAAATTCAAGGAAATATCTCTGTATGACGTAGAAGTATTTATGTTAATTTTTTTTTTTTTTTTCGGTACGCGGGCCTCTCACTGTTGCGGCCTCTCCCGTTGCGGAGCACAGGCTCCGGACGCGCAGGCTCAGCGGCCATGGCTCACGGGCCCAGCCGCTCCGCGGCATGTGGGATCTTCCCGGACCGGGGCACGAACCCGTGTCCCCTGCACCGGCAGGTGGACTCTCAACCGCTGCGCCACCAGGGAAGCCCTATGTTAATTTTTACAGCGGATAAGACTCTATTGTAGGGGGTCCAAAGATGACCAAGATGGGGACACTTGGTCATGGGCTGAAATGTGGGCATTTCGAGGAGGCTCTCCCTCAGCTGTTCCTCGGGGTCCCCTGGAGCTAAGGAGGAAAGCCCGTGACCCCGTTGGCCAGGCACATGTTGCTGGGGGGAGAAGGGCTTCACCCAACCCGTTGCAGTTGGTGGGAGGCTGTCCTGGCAAAGCCAGCCCTGGGGGCCCAGCAGCCCTCCCAGGCGGCCTTTGCTCTTTCCTCATCCCCATTCAGGCCCCACCTGTCCCAGGACCTGCTATTTCCAGGATGGGCACCACAGGGGATGCACACCTGGGTAGACAGTACCTAAATCACACCGCGGGGCTGGCCCAGGGAATCCCCCGGCTCCTTGCCGGTGGAGGCACAGGTGGAGGCTGGTAAAGCTGTCAGGACCCCGGCCACCAGGGCAGCGTCCTTCTCCCCCGACTGCTGCCTCCAGCAAAGACTTGGCTGTTCCCGCAGCCTTGTCCCCCAGCCCTACCCATTAGGGGAACGGGTGGACCAAACCCAAAGAATTCTGCTAGACCTTCCGGAAGTTTCTGGCTGTTTCAAGAAAGAGTGCAATGGTCCAATTCGCATTCATTGCCAAGTGTGTGAAGTTTAATTAGCCTGTGTGTCTTCTCTGAGGTGCTGGGGTGGATGGCGGCTGTAGGTTTTCAGGCGGGAGTGCTGGTTCCACGTGAAAGGCCGTTTAATGGTGAGGCGTGGGCACAGGGTATCAGAGTCGCATGTTACTTTTGGACGCAGGCTCCTTCTCTACCCCTCTTTGTGTCCAGGGACAGCAGGTAAAGCTCAGGGGGGCGCCGGGGCCCCCTCAGGGCTCCTGAGATCTCAACCTGGTCAAGGGCTGACCAAAACTAACTAGAAAATACCCACCCAGATTCCTAGACCCCAAACTCCAGAATCGCCCACCCAGAGTTAAATCATTACTTGTTAGTATCTTATCTTGCTAGAAAAAACTATCCTGGTTCTTTATCCATTTTGCCACCTTTGGTAACATTTCTTGGCAACCTTCCTATCGCCCAGGACAAACACATATTAAGGATGAAATGACCAGACCCCCCGCTCCTCCTTTGTAAGGCCTTGTGTTCATTTTCTACTGCTTTGTAACAAGTGAGAACAAGCCTCGCGGCTTAAACCTGTTGGTTTGCTCGGGTTCTGGGGGTCAGAAGTCCGGCGTGGCCCGGCTGGGTGTTCCGAGGCTCACAGGGCTGTGATGGAAGGGGGGTGGGCAGAGCTGTGGGCCTTCCTAGAGGCCCCGGCACACTCGGGTTCCTGGCAGGAGTGGGTTCCTGGTGGCTGCAGGGCTGAGTCTGTCTCCTCCTCGTGGCTGTCACCGGGGCTGCTCCCTGCCCCAAGGCCACCGTCTTCTGCTCCCGTGGCCCCTCGTCTAGCAAACCAGCACCGTGTGTTGTGTCTGGTCCTCCCCACACTCCCCACCCCTCTAGCCTCCCCTTCTGCTTCCGAGGGCTCCCGTGATGGGTCATGACCTGCCCGTCTGGAGGTCAGCTCTGCCCTAGAGCCTAGCACCGTTAGGGCTGGTGGTTCATCCTTCCCGCAGGCTGTGAAAACTGGGGCACAGACCTTGGGGGCCACACCTGGAGTTCCGCCTCCCCCAGCCCATGTTTCTAGAGTTCACCATCAGCAGCCCGCAACCAAGCTCCAGGAGCGCTTACTTGGCTAAAGTCTTACCCCGACGAAGGAAGCCATGAGGCCAGTTGACGAGGTTGTAAGTGGCTGGCGCTGTGCTGGCCCCGGAGCCCAGGAGCCCACGTGCACCCCTCCAGGAAAACATCAGAGCCACGTGTGTGAGAGCAGACAACCCTCATCACTCAGTGGGACAGAGGGGCCCCCTGTGGGTCACGTGTTCCCTGTTCCTCACCTGGACGAGGTACACCCCAGACCTAACTGTGAGGCTTCGGGGTATCTTGCACTTCTGCTCCCCACCCTTGCCCCTGGGATTAGCATGCAGATGTGGAGGCCCCAGGGCCTTCTCATGTTGGGAGACATGGCTGCAGGTGTGGGCTCAGGCACCCACCTCAGGCACCCTCTGTCCTTTGGAAGCACAGGTCTGCAAGGAGGAGGGATGTTGTGCGTGGTCCTGCCACCCCAGGGGTCTCGGCTTCACCCCAGGGCCCCGAGGTGCTAAGACCGGAAGTGGGATCCTGAGTCCCCCTACACCAGCCCTTCTCACCTGGGCATCCTTGACAAAGGGTGGGCTCTGATTCGGGAGGGCCGGGTGCGGCCCGAGATTCTGCGTGTCTAACAGGCCCTCTGGTGATGCCGATCTGCTGGTCCATGGGCCACCGCGGGTGGCGGGGGCTAGAGGCCCGCGGTCCCACCAGCCATCTTCACGGTTCCTCTGTGTCGCCGGGAAGCCTAGGTCAGGGCCTGGTTCTGCCTCTGAAGTGGAGGATGGGCTTGCCCGAGTGTGGCCCGCTGTCCTCCACCAGCTGCTGAGAAACCCCGTTCCCGGGCCTGGAACCTCCATTCGAGGCTGGGGGCTGAGTGTCCGGCCAGGCCTTCCCCTGGGCAGGGCCACTTCATCCCAGTGGTGAGTGGGTGGAGGCCCTCAGACCAGCAGAGGGCCCTTGAGGGTCCTCTCAGGCCAAGTTCCTTCGGCCTGAAAAAGGCCCCTCCACTGGGTGAGGATGTGTTTCCCTCCCACGGGAATCCTGCAGGGGCCTGGGTTCCCTGTGTTTCCGCCACCAGGGCTTGACTAGAGTGTGAATAATGAACAAGTAAGTAACTGTGTGGGAGTGTGTAAACAGACGCATATATAGGGCATGCATGTATACGTGTGTATGTGCATATATGTACTCTGTGCACATGTATGATTGAGTTAATGTGTGCATGTAACATGGTTTCTATATACTATATACATTTAATATAGTGTATATTAATACACGAATATTTACACATAGTTAACATTGTGTATTATATAATATATACACCTATATTAACACGTTTATGTGCATATAACATACATATAGGTTGCATACATGTATTTATTATATATACCTATGCATAGTATATGTATCTATATGTCTACATACATATAAATTGTACTTATATTCTTACCTCTTATGAGAAGAAAGCCTTCTTACTACTGACTGACAGAAAGAGAAAC
This sequence comes from Lagenorhynchus albirostris, assembly GCF_949774975.1. Classification (NCBI taxonomy): domain Eukaryota; kingdom Metazoa; phylum Chordata; class Mammalia; order Artiodactyla; family Delphinidae; genus Lagenorhynchus; species Lagenorhynchus albirostris. Next base: position 47,165,050 of record NC_083109.1, on the reverse strand, counting down.
AGTTACGTGTGTATGGAGGTAAATACACTTCCCTGGAGCACAAACTGAAACAAAATACACCAAAATATTAGTATGTTTATCCTAGGTGAAATTATTTTTTGTTTTCTCTACACTTTCCATTTTAACACAATGTGCATTTTTATTGCCTATATAATTAGAACAAATGTATATACTTAGTTCTGGGTCCGCAATACTGAGCAATGACTTTTCCTCCGTCTGACAGTATTAAGCTTCCTAAAAAGCTTGGTCAGCACTATATAACTCAGTAGAGTCTCAACTGGTCTCAAAGCAGTGACCATTTCATAATACATAAAAATACTGAATTGCTATGTTGTGCATCTGCAACTAATGTCATATTGTATGTTAATTATAACTCAGTAAAATTAAAAATTAATAAAAGTTTTAAAATAAATTTTTAAAGGACTGTAACTTGGGAACAAGTTCTCTGCTTTTTAGGAAGAGTGATGCTCAACGGGGTGCTCTGTGCTCAGAGTCCTAAGCTCACGCCCTTGCTTCATCCCCTGACTTTATGGCTGATTTTGAAAACATCACGTAATCGCTGTAACATCAGGTTCAGGTGCAGCGAGTGGTGTTTTGTTAATTCGCTGCTGTGTCGTCAGCACCTGAAGCAGTGCTCGCACAGAGCGGTGTAGTGGGCGTTCACTAAATATTTGTTAAATTGATGAATAGACCTACCCACCACGAGCCGGAGAAGGCTGTATTTAGACCACATGACAATGGAACAAAAGATGGGAAATGTCCAGAAATACTGGCTGAAAGAAGAAGGGATACAGTTTTTACCCCTTTGTTCAGAAATAGAAATTTCGACAATCCTTACCTGAACGCTCCTGGTGCTCGAAATCACATAAAAAGCACATTTCTGCATCACTTGGTGTGTTTGAGGAGTTACATTTGTTATATTACATTTAAAGGCTCGTTGCAGATGATACTCTGAATTTCTGTTTTGTTGTTGTCAGAGTGGAGCTGTAAGTTAAAGAAAACATATCATTTTTAATGATAGTGAAAACCGTTTTCTAGATATAATGCCCTTCCAGTGTCAAGTCAGAATTTTTAAAGCAGCTGAGAGAAAAAAACTCAAAACTCACTGGTGTGAACTTACACTGCTTGCAACTTTCCCTCACCAATATCATGTGCTAAGCTCTCGCAGTCATAGTTCTGGCCTCATTTTCTTCTCTTTTTTATTTTCTGAAGAATGACAGAGCCAGGTTGAAGTCATTTCTCTCCCCATTCTTGTGTTTCTTTGTTACTTTGATTGGGTGTGTATTTTTTTTTTGCGGTACGCGGGCCTCTCACTGTTGCGGCCTCTCCCGTTGCGGAGCACAGGCTCCGGACGCGCAGGCTCAGCGGCCATGGCTCACGGGCCCAGCCGCTCCGCGGCATGTGGGATCTTCCCGGACCGGGGCACGAACCCGTGTCCCCTGCATCGGCAAGTGGACTCTCAACCACTGCACCACCAGGGAAGCCCTGGGTTTGTATTTTAAATGAACCAAGTGTGTGTGTGTGTGTGTGTCTCTCTCTCTCTCTTTCTCTCTCTCTCTCTCTCTCTCTCTCTCTCTCTCTCTCTGTGTCTCTGTCTATCTGTCTCTCCCTCCCCCTGGGAGGGCATCAGGAGGACTGGGTGGTCAGTGAGGGGATGCCGAGGGCCCCAGGTGCATCCATCCCTTATCACCACAGTGCAGACTTTAGGAATGTGTGGAATTCCAGGAAGCATTTGGGATCCAAGGATCTGGCTGTGTTCTGGATGGTGCAGCATTTGAAAGCCCCTCACAGAAAACTCCCAGACAGCCTGGTTGCTTTGTAATCCAGCCAGACACAGGCAGTGTTCTCATTGTTCACTCACCACCTCCAAACCTTAAATCTAAACAGATGCATAGCAGCTAATGGAGAGAGACTCCTCCTTTCTTACAAATATGTTCTCTTTGCTTTATTGCGCACCTGTAAGTGGGATGCCCTTAGATTCTCAAAAACAGATAGTTTCCTTTGGTCCATCTGATTAGATTGTTCATAGTTATGTCATTACTGTTGATACTAATACGTATGGAGCATGTGATGTGTGCCCTGCACTGTTCGTGGCATCAAAACAGAGTGATGAACAAGTTGGAGAAAACACTCGTTCTTATAGAGTTTATATTCTAGTTTGGGGGCAACTGAAAATAGTGAGGAAACAAATAAACCTGTTAATTTCAAATAGAAAACATTTGCTATGAAGCAGATAAATGCAGGTGATGGGAAAGCAAGGAGTGGGGTGGGAGGGGATCTCAGACTGGGTGATCTGAGGGGTCTGGTGACATTTGTGTTAGGAGGTCATCTGCTCAACAGGACAGACACAGCCACAAGCTCTATCCAGAGGGAACCACAGATGCAAAGTCCCTGAGGCAGAAGGAGGCTTTGGAGCCAGGGGAGTGTGTAAGCAGGGGGAGTGGCAGACAGGAGCCAAACCAGTCAATGATTTGCCTTGTGGGAAGATGTGGTTTTACTCTGAGGGCACTGGAAGCCAGTGGAAGGTTCTAGAACAGTTTGCTTTCTGAGACTCTGGCTGTCAGTGGCATGCAGATGGAGGTGGGGCAGGTGAGAGTGCTGGGAGTCCCCTTAGGAAGCCAGGTCTTCAGCCAGGTCATAGATGGAGGACCTGGTCCAGGGAGAGGCCATGGGGATAGGAGGATGCAGACGGATCGAGTTCCCTGCGCAGGTGGCCAGGGTTCAGGTGGGGAATTAAAGAATGGAGAGTCAGGAAAGATTCTGAGGGTTTTGAGTCCAGTAACGTGCAAACTTATGTTGCCCCAATCCCTATCCTAATGGTTCATTTAATTCTGCCAGCAACCCTCAAGCTCAGTGTTTCTGTGTCCACATTTTACAGATGAGGAAACTGAGGCTTAGGGAATTTAAGTAACTGAGGCACTAGACTGCGGCAGAACAGGGACTGGACCCAGCGCTGTCTGATGAGAAAGCCCCCATCTCCCCCTAGAGACCACCCTGCCGTCTAGGGAGACCAGGGGCCAAAAGTGGCGTTGTGTAACTTTACTCTGCAGTTTTCCTCTTAAATAGTTTTAGGAAACTGTTTGGAGACTGGTAAGAGATGTATGAATAAGTGCTGGATGCTAGCATAAAATTATAAAATAAATTGTAAAATTATAAAATAAATTTTATTCATACTATTCAAAATGTAATTTTAAAAATACCTCCTTAACTCTGGAGGGAATATAAAATGGAATAATCATTTTAGAAAACAGTTTAGTAGTTTCTTACAAAGTTAAATAAACACCCACCCTATGACTCAGCAATTCGACTCCTGGCTCTTTGCCCAAGAGAAATGGAAACACGCCCACAAAAAGACTCCTACAAGAAAGCTCCCCGCCTCTTTCCTTGTAATACCTGAAAACTGGCAACAACAGAAATCCCATCCACGAAGAATGGATAAACAAATTGTGGTGTATTCACAGGATGGGACACTACAGAGCAATTAGGAATGAATTACACATGAATGAAACTCAGAAAACATTATGTTGAATAAAAGAAGGTAGACACACAAAAAAATACAATATGATTTCATTTATTTGAAGCTGGAGAACAGGAAAAACTAATCTATGGTGGTAGAGGGGTGGGATGTTGACCAGAAGGATGCACACAGAGAACTTTCTGGAAGATGGAGATCTTGATATTTCTTTTTAGAGGTGAGTTAGCACTTAAGCAGGATGGTAATAATGGCCAAAGGAGAACTACTGTGTTTCTCAAATCTGAGGCTACAAGAACTTGTGGTAATGTTGTCACCAAAATAAGCATTTATGGGTGTCTCTGATACTCGGCCCTCAGGCAGCACTCAGAGATGGTAGGATCAGGTCATCACTGACAGATCCATCATCTTGTCCATGGCAGTAAGTAGTTAGAGCCAGGAAGCAATTATGGATTTGCAAATCCATAGCAGCTTGGGATGCAGACACTCAAGTGGTGTTTTGACAACCTTGAGAGCTTTCAGATGGTCTTTCAAGATTTCAGCAAGTTGACAGGATGTTGATCAATTCCACTAGGTGGCGCCGTGCCCGCTGACGCCTTAGAATCTGGGAAGATGTCGCTGCCTGTCCATGGGGAGAAGGACCCAGAGGCAGCTGGCGGTCTCTACCTCCCCTCCCCCACCTCCACCCCGACCCCTCACTCTCCCCCCACCCCGTTTGTATCCTGAGAATCCTCCTCATCCTTTTCCACCTGGCTCCAGTTGCCTGAGTAGCAGGTGGCAGTGGATAACTTTTTATTCCGCTTGGTTTTGTTGCTGGTGGAAAGCCATTGGAGTCTACCGGGAAAAGAGCAACATGGTCGGGCTTATTTCACAGGCCTTCCGTTAGGATGTAAATGTCCGGGGACAGCCGTGCAGAGGGTGGAGCAGAGACATGTAGCTCACTGATTTATTTTTTTTTTCTTTTTGCCTTTGTTGTTTTCCCAGCTGGCAAACTGGAAACAGTGAAATGGGCATTCACCTGGCCCCTGAGCTTTGTCTTGTACTTCACTGTCCCCAACTGCAACAAGCCCCGCTGGGAGAAGTGGTTTATGGTGACCTTCGCTTCCTCCACGCTGTGGATCGCAGCCTTCTCCTACATGATGGTGTGGATGGTGAGTCCAGGACCCCGTGCAGTGCCGGATCTCTTCAGAGAGAAATACTCTCACCCAGAGGGGAGTAGGCGCAGGGGTTTCAGCCCAGTAACTGTATCAGTCAGCTGTCGCTGCAACACACTGTGTAACAACCAGCCCTAAATTCTGTGGTTTAGAATCACAAGACTTTATGCTCCTGCTCACATGTCAACAGGTAGACCATAGAGTAACTGATCTTAGAGGGCACTGGCTAAGCAATCTGCTTCCAGCTCCAGCGTGGTTACCTTTGATTCAGGCAGCAGGTGGGGTTCATGTCTACTCCGTGTGTGTGTGCTCATTTTCTTTGGACCAGTGGCTACCTGGGGAATGTCTTCTCACGGTGGATCATTGGAATGCAGGACGGCAAGGGCAAACACAGGTGCCTCCCAGGCCCTTGGCTTGAGACTTCCACCCACACTCCATCAGCCAAGCCCGACATCCATGGATTGGGGAAATATACTCCACCCGCTCTAGTGGAAAGTCCAGCAGGGTCACAGGCAGCCAGCGTGGAGGAAGGGTGGGAGGCATGGGGGGGCTGACAATCCCATCCATCAGAGTCACTCCTCATCTCCGCTCAGTTTCTTCAACCAGAAAATGATGTCATTGGACCAGGTGAATGCTCAAGTGTCCCTTCTGAAGCTGAAACAATGATTCAAGGATTGGCATGGATTGAGGGACCATTGCTCAAAAGAGCCTCTGCCCCAAAGCCATTCCAGGAAACCCAGCCACCCAGAGTGCACTTCCCATCTATGACTCTGGTTTCTAACTGAGGAGTGAACCTAATTCATTAGAATTGGAGTTGGGCAGAAATTAAAAGCCATGACAAAATTATGTGCATGTAATCATGCTTGAGCATCAGGTAGAGATGCAGTATAAATCTGGAGAATTACACTCAAGAGCTAAAAAGAGGTTCTGAAAAGATTATTTTAGAGGTAATAACAAATGTGTAAACCTGACACAATTAACTCGTAATTATCCCGTGCCTTCAACATCACAGACAAACAGATAATTTTTTTTCAACCCAAGTCTTATAGCCAGGGGTTTTTCCTTCATCCTGTGTTCATTGACGTTTTTATTTGACACATTCATTGGGTGCCAGGTTTGGGGAGTAGCATTGGTGTCCCTGAACTCCAGGTGGCCCAGTGGTTTTCTCTGAAGTCCACTAACACGCGAAGTAGCCGACGGATCCGAGGTTCGCCCTCCTTCTGTTTGCCTCCTTCCACTCTGGGGGAGGTTCTGAGAAGCCCTGAGAAATGGCCAGGAGTAAGCGGGAAACCAGGAGAAGCCCCTGAGACCTGGTCCAGCCACCCGGAGAATCACTTCCCCCAAACGCCAGCCTCAGCCGTAACCATGGTAACCACAGTAACAGCAGGGTGAGGGCAGCAGCCCCTTCCCAGGCCAAGCCCCATGGAGCCAAACCAATTCCTGCAGAGACCCCGCTGAGGGTGAGAAAGGAAAAACAAGGATGCTTGCAGCTCCATTTCACAAAAGGCTCCAGAACAGACAGAAGAAACGCTGTGTTTCTGCTCTCGCTTTCCTCCCTGGAGAGGGGAAAGCAGAGAACCCGAGGCCACCCCAAATTCAGTTCAGCACCGGATGGAAATGACGTGCATTCCCCGTTTGAAAGGGACCAAGCCAGGCATCCCTACGGATTTAACATCCCCCAAACCTTTGGACGGGGAGGGAGTGAGGCCAGGCTCCAGCGCAGGGGTCCCAGGGGAGCTGGGAGGAGTGGGCTACTTGCCACAGCCCATTTGCATTTCTTGTAATTTTACAGAAAGTGAGGGAGGGCACGTGGCATCCCACTATGACCTCGTCGGTTCGCCTCCTGCAAGTTTTTCTCTCCTGAAGCCAGCGGACCCGGGATGGGTCTCTTTCCACTTACTCGCTTTTGCCACTCGCCCCTCCTCACGCCTTCTCACCCACTGCTTTCCTCCCAGTTTGCCCATCTGGAAACTGGGGGCCAGAATGGGCTCATTTAATGGGATGGAGGCACTGCGTCCTCGTCAGGTGTTCTTCCTCCAGCTAAGCCCCTCCTGTGTAAATAGAGGTGCTGCTGGTGCCAACGGGCGCAGCCTGAATGCCCGGGTGGGAATGTCCCCCCACCCCGGGCCACTCCCCAGTGCATGGGCCTTGGGCGATGCCTCCGTGTCCTCGTGTGAAGAATGCAGATAAGCACCTACTCCCTGGGGTTGTGGTGAGAATGGAATAAGTTAAAGCCCAGGAGCATCACTCAGCACTAACAGAAGTGCCTGAGTACTAGATAAACGTAAGCCACTGTGGGGCAGAGGGTGACGTGGGCAGAGGTGACGTCCCCAGGCTTCCAACAAGAGAGGAGAGGAATCAGCTGCTTATGGCTTTTCCTACAAGGCTGGACGGTGTGAGTCAGCCCCTTCCCAGCTCCTGTAAAGTCTCATTATGCAGCCAGCATGGGACGTGGACGCTTGCGTTCCCAGCACAGCATGGCAGCCATCCGTTCTGGGTTTCCCAGGAACATCCTGAGTTCAGATACTGTCCCTGTATTGCCTTTTCCCAGAAACCCTGTTTCTCCTCCCTCAGGCCGCCTGCCTCACCCAAAGGAACAAGTAAGAGAGGCCAGTCTTCGGTTGGAGAGCATGGGCTCCGTAACTGCACCCTGGTCCCCTGCAAGCAGCCCCGTCTGCGCCCTGAGATGTTCCTCGTCCGTCTGTCTTGATACAGAGAGCAGACGTGGCCCCCAGAGAGACCATCTAGATTGCAGACTTTTCAGCTTTTTGCTGGGAGGGTCTGCGGGCAGGTGGGGCTGCTGCCAGCCCTCAGCTCTCCTCTTCCCGCCTCTCCCAGGTCACGATCATCGGGTACACGCTGGGGATTCCCGACGTCATCATGGGGATCACCTTCCTGGCAGCCGGAACCAGCGTGCCCGACTGCATGGCCAGCCTCATTGTGGCCAGACAAGGTGGGACCCCGAATGGGGTGGGGCTGGGACACGAAGGCAGGACTTCCTACTTGGGAGGCGGGGGGAGGTCACTCGGCAGTTACCGGGGCACCAAATCCCAGCTGGGAAGGAGCACTGGGCTGCTTCAGTGCCACGCTGGTGAAAAGGCTTCCTGGCATCAGAATAACAAGGAAACAAGCCAGAGGTCTACCCTCGAGGAAGGCAGAGACGCTTCCTGGGTCGCACCCACATCCTCTCTGGAGGTTGTATTAGTTCTGTTATTAAAAATAGTAATAAAGGGCTTCCCTGGTGGCGCAGTGGTTGAGAGTCCGCCTGCCGATGCAGGGGACGCGGGTTCGTGCCCCGGTCCGGGAAGATCCCACATGCCGCGGAGCGGCTGGGCCCGTGAGCCGTGGCCGCTGAGCCTGCGCGTCCGGAGCCTGTGCTCTGCAACGGGAGAGGCCACAGCAGTGAGAGGCCCGCGTACCGCAAAAAAAAAAAAAAAGTAATAAAGACAATGATGGCTAACCTTTGCCACAACTGAACAGAGCAGTTTAAGCACACGATGTTACTTCATAACTCTATGAGTTAGAGACAATCATATATGCATTTTGTGGATGAGAAAACTGAGGCTTCAAGAGGACAGACCCCATAGCCTAAGGTTTACCCACTGCAGAACCCCTCAAAGTGCCAGTTGCCAGAGGTCACTCTTCAGTGTATGACAGACCCTCCCTCCCTCAAAACCAAGGTCACCGTTCACCTGCCCCGCCCTAGGTGGATGCCCCCTGGATGGCTGTGCACCTCCCAACCCCCACTCTAATTTATGTGCCTGATTTGTGTGGGAGGAGACTGGTTTTCAGCAAACACAACCTGTGGCTCCCAGCCTTAGCACAGTGCCCTCCACTGGTCCTTGTGGAATTCTGCTGGTTACATTATTTTCCTTAATGTTGCTCAGTTATTTAGAAGAAGAATTGGATACAGCGTAGAGCAGATGGGTGATGACACTGAACCATGGGTTCAGTGAACCGTGGGTCGGTGAACTCAGGAGCCCTTTATAGACTGCTGAGTTTATTTCTTTCTATAGGATGCTTCAGAATTTTGGGGACCATAGTTGGTTTTCAAATTACATTTAAGCTCAGCAGTTCAATAGAATGTATATTTCATCCTGTTCTATTGAAAAAATGCACACAAAAAAAGAAAATGTGTATTCAATAGACTATTTTACAATCTGTATCATCCTACAATGATGGATGGCCTGGGAGAGACCTGGGCACGTGGGTCTCTGGCTGTCAGACCAGGGGCTCGAGAGAGTCATTAGGAGCCAGGGCACCGCCCAGGGGCCACCTCCCTCACTCAGGTAATCTCTTGTCCTCGCAGGCATGGGGGATATGGCCGTGTCCAACTCCATCGGGAGCAATGTTTTTGACATCCTCATTGGCCTCGGGCTCCCCTGGGCCCTGCAGACCCTGGCTGTGGATTACGGATCCTATGTAAGTGGTTTTTCTGCTTTTCGTGGCCTTGGCCACTGTAACTGTGTCTCAGGGCAAAGGAGGTGCGGGAACACTCACGTGGAGGGGAAAACAAATTCTCCTGGCCAGGTTCTCGCGAGGTCAGGCTCATGTGGGAACATTCAGGACTTGAGAGCAGAGCTGGTAGGCGGTTTCTGGGGAGGGCCTGATAGTAGATATTTTAGGCTTTGCCACCCGGACGGTCTCTGTCACAGCTGTCATCAGCTCTGTTGTGGTGGCCTGAGGCGGCCACGGATGATGGCAAGTGGATGAGCGTAGCTGTTTCAGTCCAACTTTATGTATAGAAACTGAAATTTGAATTTCAGATAATTTTCACACGTCATGATACATTATGATTCTTTCGAATCTTTTCAACCAATGAAAAACGTAAAAACCCTTCTTAACTCACGGGCTGTGCAGAAACAGCCAGGGGGCCAGGTTTGTCCCATGGGATTTGTTTGGCATGCAAAACATTTTTATTCATGAAGGAAGGGCACAAAATACCCGATGCTGTCTCTGCCAGGGACCTGGCAACAGTCAGACCCCACAGTGATGGCCCCCGCGCTCCTTCTCAAGGCTAAGCCGGCTGTGACTCCAGGTGGATTTGCAGGTGGGTGACACGGGCGGTCCAGGTAGATTGCAGGGCTCTTTCCCAGCTTCCCAAAGTGTCCCTCCTCTGCTCATGGGCACTTCTCTCCCAGACACTGTCCAAAGATGGAAGGAGAAACTACAGTTAGAGATTTCTCTCTGTATCTGGAAGAAAACAGTATTATTTATGCCTCTGAAGTTTTCACACCCAACCCAGCGTCGGGTGCTACTCTAAATGTGTTACTGAGCGTTGCTTCAGTCTATCTGTGTAATGTGTTGTCAGTAAGTGTATTTTCTGAAAAAAATATGGTGGCTCATTTTATCAGATGATGGTTGTCTCCGAGTTGCTTCACTCATGGCTGTTTCAGGTAGGGAAGCTGTGTCCGGTGATGAAATTGAAATCCATGCAGAAAGGCCACACGTTTTTGGTTCATTTGAAGCTACCTGTTGGCAGAGAGGTTTCACCAAAGGGTAAAGATAAGCACAAGAAGTTGGAAGGAAGCAGAACGTGTCCTAAGGAGCCGAGATCTTTCCTCTGCTGTCTATGAAATTGCGGGATGACGTGGTGAGAGAGGACGCATTACATTACCTCGGGGGGTCTGGGAAGGCTCCTTACAAGAGGTGACTGTGAGTTAAAGTCTGAATAACTAGAGAGAGACAACCATGGGAAAATTGGGGCAGGGCAGAGCAAAAGCATTGCAGGCAGAAGGAACAGCCTGTGCAAAGGCCCTGAGGCAACAGTGCACTTGGCCTGTTGGAGAGAAGAAAGGGATTCAGGGTAAGTGGAGCAGAGGGAGCCTGGGGGCTCGTGGCCTGAGATGCACTTGTGGGACAGGCAGGCCCAGATCATGTGGGTGCTCGTTTGACAGTTAATAAAAAATGACAACATTCAAACTGACGTGATATATGGATTTACAAAATGATGTTTTTGATGACTTTTATGAGAGATTCAGCAGCATGAGTTTTTTTTTAACTGTGTTTTAATTGATCTTTCTTTAATTACCAGAGAGACTGCGTATTCTTTTTTACATGTATTGGCCTTTTGGGTTCTTCTTTAGGATAATTATCTCTTTATGCGCTTTACCCAATTTTCCATTAGAGGTGACTGTGTTTTTTGTGGGTGAGTTGATTTTTTTTCATTTTTTTCCCTTAATAATTTTTTAAAAATTTATTTTATTGAAGTAGAGTTGATTTACAATGTTCTGTTAGTTTCTAGTGTACAGCAAAGTGATTCGGTTGTACCTATATATACATTCTTTTTCATGTTCTTTTCCATCATGGTTTATCACAGGATATTGAATATAGTTACCTGTGCTATACATTAGCACCTTGTTGTTTATCCATCCTATATATAATAGCTTGTATCTGCTAATCCCAAACTCCCACTCCATCCCAACCCTGTTCTCCCTCCCCCTTGGCAACCACAAGTCTGTCCTCTATGTCTGTGAGTCTGTTTCTGTTTCATGGATATGTTCATTTGTGTTGTATTTTAGATTCCACATATAAATGGTATCATATGGTATTTGTCTTTCTCTGTCTGACTTACTTCGCTTAGTATGATGGTCTCCAGGTCCATCCATGTTGCTGCAAATGGCATTATTTCATTCTTTTTAGTGGCTGAGTAATATTTCATTGTATGTATGTACCACGTCTTCTTATCCATTCATCTGTTGATGGACAAATGTCCATTGGGTTACTTTCATGTTTTGTCTATTGTAAATAGTGCTGCATGAACATAGGGGTGCATGTATCTTTTTGAATTAGAGTTTTGTCTGGGTATATGCCCAGGAGTGAGTTTTAATCCTGGGCCCTAAGCCCAGGAAGAAGGACCACTTAGCCTAGGCTGACTGTAAGGTAAACAGATGCTCACCAGAGGCCAGCCCTTCAATGGTCCCCCATCAGTGCTCCCAAAACACCATGACCCCCCGACCATCTGCTGTCTCGGGTATTGCACAGAGCTATGCTAGCACCCTTTAGACTCACAGCCCCTGAAGGTGCCCTGCACTTCCCCTGCTGGAGTCTTTCCTCCTGCAGACTCTGACTCAGATGCACATACTCCCCGTCACTCTTCCCACTTGAAATGATGTTCCTCCCTCCAGGTCTGTCGCAAATGTCACTTCATTCAGGACTCCTCCCTGGACCCCACCACCCCCCACCGCCGCCAAATGGGATCTCTCTCCACAGCCTTTATTTCTGCCTCACTCACGGCTCGTCCTAAATCTGTGAACTTGCTTCATCTTATCACATGTTAAGTGGCATGTAAGAGAGACACTGAAGAAATGTCATCCAGGTTGACACCTGAAGGAGCATCAACCATTGGGTGGTCACAGGATTCCAGATAATCTTCCCAAGATTCCTAAGAGTGCCATTGTTGTCAGTCAGAATCTGATGAATGGACTCACATCAACCAAATTCACGAGAGTTTGATGTATATGCTAGAATGCCAGCAGATGGTACTAACATACCCAAGTGCCAGATAGAAAGCATACTTATTCCCGATGACTTGCGCTCTGTTTTCCTGGAGAAAGATCTTATGGGGGAGGTATCTGGGGAGCCCCATGACCACCTTCAAGTTCACTGACTCACCAGGAGTACTCATGGGACTCAACAGCAGGTCATAGTCACAGCTAAGTTTTATTAGAGCAAAGGGTTTAGAGTAAAAGCCACAGGCAAATAAGATGCATCAGGAGAAGTCCAGAGAGGTCAGGTGCAGGCTTCCAAGTCCTGCCTCACTACAGGGCCACGTGCAGGAGATGGAGTCTGAGGCTCTCTGGAGGGCTGATCAGGTAGACACACTCCTGCAACATGTACAGCCGTGATCACAAAACTCAGATTCCCAGCACAGACACCAGGTACACATCATAAAGCTTGCCGAACATCCTGCCAAGCTGGTCCAGTGTGCCCCGTCGCTTCCAGTGTGCACACCAACATCATCAGTCAGTGACATGAAGAACATTCCAAGGGCCTGAGAGTTCTAGGCTCCGCTGGAGGCAAGCAGGATTGAATAACCAGAGCTGTTGCATTGATACCTTCCCCACGGAAGGTCAAGTTAGAATTTTATTTCTCAGAATAAGCATTGCTACTACTCTATTACAAATAACCACAGAATCTCTCTGGGGTAGCCCAACGAAGGTTTATTTCTTGCTCAAAATCTGCTGCAGTTGTTTCTATCCTGGCAGCTCCCATGGACGCTTCAAGCAGAAACTCAGGGATTGAGGTTTATTCCATCAGGTGGTTCTACCATCATGGAGTCCTTCTCCAGCGGCCACTCAGAAAGCCGAGAGGGCAAGGGCACGGAGGATGGCGCAGATCGGTTTTGGATGAGGCCTGGAAGTGGTCCATGGCCTGGCTGCCCCTACCCACTGTCCAGATAAGTCATACGTTCCCGTCTGGCTATAAGGGAGCTCCAGGTTATTAGTTGAGCTGTGTACCCAGGAAGGAGTGGAGACGCGGATGAGTCCTGCAGTCCAGGGTGTCCGGTTGAGAGTGGAGTCCAAACAGGAAGGATTTGCTGGATAACCTTCTGCTGGGGCTGCTGAGCTGCTGCCGTCCGAGCGTCCACCCATATCGTAGGGCCTGTCTCTCTGCCGCCCCGAGCTGCCCCCTCCACTCCAGCCATGCTGAGTGCACTGACTAACCCTGCCTCTGAGCTCCTTTTCCTGGGTCCCGTGTGGACCACCTCCCTTCTGGTTAACACATCTTTTCTGTACTTAATCTGAGAACAGTATTTTCCACAGTGTTTACACTCTCATTAAAGCCTCGCTGCCTCCTTTCAGTGCAAGTCACCTTGATTCTGTTTTGCCATTCCTAAAATAATCTCTCGGGTTTTTCCTACAGTCCACGAATCTGAACTTTACGTTTTTCTTCCTTTTCTCTGATTATAAAAATAGCTCATGGTCTTCATAGAAAATTAGAGAAACTTTAATTGAGAAATTCTAATTAGAGAAAACTCTAGAGAAGTACCTGCCCAATAGAACTTTCTGCGGTGATGAAAATGTTCTAGCCATACTGTGGGATATAGTAGCCACTAGCCCCATGAGACATTTAAGCACTTGAAATGTGGCTGGAACAAGTGAAGGCCTGAATTTTTTCATTTTTATTTTATTTTAATGAATTTAAATTTGTATAGCTACATGACTTGTGGCTGCCCATGAGACACTGCAGCTTTAGAGGATGAAATAAAAATCATATAGTCCCATCCAGAGATATCAACTGTTAACACTTCTGCATAGTTTTCTCTTTCTAGGCTGGTTGACATAGCTGATGTCACGCTACACAATTTTGCACATTGCTTTTTAAAATACTTCTTACACACAGCAAACATATTTTCCTTAAAAATCTCATTAAAGGGCTTCCCTGGTGGCGCAGTGGTTGAGAGTCCACCTGCCGATGCAGGGGACGCGGGTTCGTGCCCCGGTCCGGGAAGATCCCACATGCCGCAGAGCAGCTGGGCCCGTGAGCCGTGGCCGCTGAGCCTGTGCGTCCGGAGCCTGTGCTCCGCAACGGGAGAAGCCACAACAGTGAGAGGCCCGCGTACCGCAAAAAAAAAACCCCGAAAAACAAAAAAGAAAACAAAACAAAAAAAAATCTCATTAAAAACATCATTATTAGGCAGTTTAATATCCTCGTTATGCCAAAATTTACCTAATCATCCTGCTGCAGTTGGACACGGATGCTGCTTCAAGGTTTTCACTGTTATAACTAACGATGCCACAGACATCTTAGTACATCAGTCTTATAGAGTTTAAAGAGCTACGGAAATTAACCACAAAACTGTATTTACATTTGAGGCTATTTCTTTTGATTATTTTCCCGGAGTTGGAATTGCTATAGAGAAGACGAATGTTTTGGAGCTCTTTACACATGCCTCATTAGTTTTCAAAACGACAATATCCATTTCATTTTATTTTATCCTAATCTCATTCCTGCAGTTTAGGGGCAGCTTCATGGCACCTGCATATTCTTTTCCTTTGTTATTAACACAGCCTTTCCCTTCACGTTCTCACCACGGGAAGCTCGGTGAGGATGAGCGTCCTCAGAGCACACAGGACGGGGCTCGTACATACCTGAGCCACGAAAAAGGTGTTGAATGTCACAGAAGACTTGAGTGAATCGTCCGCTGCACTTGCGCTAGCCTCACCAACAGCTGTCTTTCATGACTTAGAGGGAAGCTTCAGGTCCAAGCTGAGACCTGGGGGCACGGAAGGTGCCCCTCCAAACCAATATTTTTTTTTTTTTTTTTTTTTTTGCAACAGTGGGCCCCTCACTGTTGTGGCCTCTCCCGTTGCGGAGCACAGGCTCCGGACGCGCAGGCTCAGTGGCCATGGCTCACGGGCCCAGCCGCTCCGCGGCATGTGGGATCTTCCCAGACCGGGTCACGAACCCGTGTCCCCTGCATCGGCAGGTGGACTCTCAACCACTGCGCCACCCGGGAAGCCCCAAACCAATATTTTTTTTAAAAAATTGGTTCAGGGACTTCCCTGGTGGTGCAGTGGTTAAGAATCCACTGGCCAGTGCAGGGAACACGGGTTGGAACCCTGGTCTGGGAAGATCCCACGTACCACAGAGCAACTAAGCCCGTGCGCCACAGCTACTGAGCCTGTGCTCTGGAGCCTGCGAGACACAACTACTGAGCCCATGCGCCACAGCTACTGAAGCCCGTGTGCCTAGAGCCCGTGCTCTGGAACAAGAGAAGCCACCACAATGAGAAGCCCGCGCACCGCAACGAAGAGTAGCCCCCGCTCTCCACAACTAGAGAAAGCCTGTGCACAGCAACGAAGACCTAATGCAGCCAAAAATAAATAAATAAATAAAATAAAAATTTAAAAAAGAAATGCCATTTAAAAAAAAAAAGTTGGTTCAACATTTGTTTTTAAGGCGAGACGATGCTGCCTGAGCAAAGGATAGAGAAAGGTTCTGTCATTCAGCCTTCCCCGTTATCACCCAGTTCAGCTCAGGCCTCAAGCCTGTGTGTCCCGCTCCAAGCAAGAGCCCTGCTGTGAGCACACCCTGACTTCCCTAGGACGCACTACAGGTGACCGTCTGTCGTTACATGGTCATGCTCGGTCTTGGATGTCTCCTTCCTCTCTCCAAGGGCTCTGCCTCTTCTAAATGCAGTGTACTGTCTGTCGTTTCATCTCCTGATCCACCTTTACATCCCATCTTTATCGGCACCCCAGACTCCACCTGGCTTCTGTGTCCCTGAACCCAGCTCGGAGTGCTGGGTATTGGATCCATTGAGTTCGGCAACAATCCACCTGGTTGATTCCTGTTTGTTTCACCTTCCCACTTTCCTCTTGTCAGAGTTGTGAAGAAGTAAAGTTCAGCCCTACATGAATTTCAACTACTTTTTGTTTTCTCTAGTGGCTAAAAAGCATGCAGCAAAACGATGAGAAGAAACTATGCTCTAAATAACCTGGAAAATCAGTCCATGAATAATAGATTTTTACCACCTTGAGTCTCTCCAAGGAGGGATGAACAGGCAGGAGCAAGGGACGCAAATCCTTCCCATGTCCCAAGATCCATGATGTTTATTTTTTCTTTACTGGGATTACAGGGTACAGTCACGGAAGGTGAAATGAAAACCATTGAAAAACAAAACTCAGAGCTCATCCTGGAGGTAAACCAACCCCTCTTACCAGCTGTGAAATCTTCCTGATTGAACATGAACTCCCAACTCCACGAGACACTTTGTCTGCCATAAATCATGCCCTCTTTTCCTCTCCTGACATTCTCCGAACACTCTTTAGAGAACAGGAAATTAAAGATAATTCTCATATCAGTAACACCTGCAGCCTTTTCAGGTTCCAAACTCTAGTGACAGGGTGATATCATGAACACAAAAATTCAGGCCCTATTAGATGTCTGGCCCAAATTCATGTTTTCCATCTGTGGATGACATAACTGGGTCATCAGTCAGTCTGGTCATTCTTCTGGAATTGTACAAGGAGCACATCAAATTCTGTGGTTGAAGATTGCCTTTATTTTTGAAGTTGGGGGGGAAATGCAGGAGAAGAAGCAGGCCACTTCTGGTTTATAAGCAGCCGTGGCACACAAGAGAGTGCTCTTGGGGGAAAACATTTGGTTGGAAAGCCCAGAGAAAGAAGCATTTATCCAAATGCTTCTCTTTCTGTAACCAGTGCCAGAGAGATCTTCATTCTATTCCAGGGATACCAGCGTCCAATGTAGGCCTCTCTTTTGAAAGTAGAAATTCAATAATCTATAAACAGTTCATGAGCCCCAGGGAAACCAAAGGAGATTTCATTTTGCATATGGTGTGAGGTAGGGATCCAACTTCACTCTTTTGCATGTGGATATATAGTGGTTTCAGCATCATTTGTTGAAAAGGAGAGTACATTTTGAACTTTTAAAATTCTCTGGGGAAAAAAACCTAGTTAATTTATTTTTCAGTACTATTCAAAACTTAGTAACTGTCAGGAAGCCCATGATTATATTGCAGTTAAAGCATTGTATTCTAGAATCCATGTTTAATAAATAGTGATAATCTTCACTGTCAGGAAAAGTTTTCATCCTGAAGCAGAGCTAAAATGTAAATGGGCAAGAGGCAGGTAGAGGCAGGTAGAGGCAGCCAGGTGAGCTGAATCAGGGGAGGGGCAGAGTAATCAAACCACCCTCAGATCCAAGTGGCATTCTTTAAAATGCTACTTTTTACTTATTTTTCTGAGATAGTTTCATCTCTTTGATTGAGAGGGCATTCAAGGAGGGAGGAAATCTCTATGAGCAGACCCCCCGAGTCCTGCCCACATGCCTGACTCCTCTCATCCCTCCAGGCACTGCCCCCAAGTACAGCCCATGCTGAGCATCACATAAGCTCTTCCCCGCGTCCCTGCTGGCCCCCTCTCTTCCCTACTTTGTCTGACAGTTATTTACCCGGATCGGTTCCCTGTGGCTGGAGCCTGAGTGTAAAACCTTGTCCACTTCGCGTTCGCCATCCACACGGCAGGACATTTTACTTGTTTAAATAGAGAATACATTTTACTTCCTCAATTGCAGAGGCGAGCAATCCTCGTACATCAGTAGCTCCTGAGAGTGTTGCCGTATCTCAGTCCAGTTAAATAATGTATATTCATGGTGGTCATTCGCAGTCATCCAGACAAAATTAAGAATGAAATAATTTCCTCAGAAGCAGTCAAGGTGCTGGCATGTAGGTAGACTTTAATTTTCTGGGAAACTTTACTGGTGCAGCCTACCTCTTTGTCTAGTAATGGTAGACCGAAACAGTGGCCCAATTTGGCCCAACCAAGCTATGCCTTTTGGTTTTCCTGTAAGTTAGGGATCGAAGAAAATTGTCCCCTGGAACCAGACCACCTCACAGAGCAGGGAAGGGCCGCCAGCAGGGACTCCCCTTGTCTCTCTCTCCAGTTCATCCTTCGGGTATCAGCTTGGATGTCCACTGTGACCTCCCATACCTGAGTCAGATGTCGCTGCTGTGTTTTTTCACCAGCAGGTACCATCAAGGCTGACTTTGCCCCTTTGTCTGAGCCTCCCGCAGAGGAGTGATCTCCCCGAGGGCAGGAACTGTGCCCGGCTTACTCATTTATTGTTTCCTCTCTGCCTGGCACAGTGCCTGGCACTTAGAATGTGCTCAGGAAATAGTTGTTGGATGGATGGGTGGACGGATCCTGACTTTCCCATCAGCACCACCTCACTTGGGGAGGAAGACACATGAGCAGAGCAGAAGGGAGGAACAGGCTGACCTGAGAAAAGCGCAGGGGACAAACAGAGCAGCACTGAGAATAGCTTAACATTCATCGAGTCCCTACTATGCGCCAGCAGCTCCAGGGAGGCCATGCGCACATGGGCTCATCTAATTCTGACAACAGCTAAGTAAGACAAGCATCAGTGCGTATCGTGCGTGTACTGTGTGCCGGGAACTTGGTGAGGAACTGGGAATCCAGAGTGAACAAGGCAGGCCAGCCCCTCCCCCTTAGACCATGTGTCGGGTCGAGGGAGACAGACTCCATGAGGGACAAACACGGGGGTACTGACTTCAGAGGAGAAGCCCATGGAGATAGTGAGGTGGGCGTGTGACAGCGAGGGGCGCCCGTCACTCTGGACCCGCTGCCCAGGGCAGTGGGCTCCGTGCTGAGCAGTGAGTGGCCAAAAAGAGTGGGGGATTTGAGGGGCAGGGGGCGCCTTGTAACAAGAGGGTACCCCGGGCAGCTGTGTCTGAAAACAGAAGGAAGGCCAGGGCGCGGGGCGAGGCGGGCCAGGGTCAGGGATTCACTGTAAGCGCAGTGCTGTGCTAGGCCTGCTTCTGCAGGTCAGGCACCCAGGGCCTCAGAGCTTAAATCCCACAGCCAGAAAGAGGCAGAGAGAGGACAGTGAGGTTTCTTCTCTTCACACTGGGCCAGGGAGAACCGTGGCCAAAGCAAATCGTGGCACAGAGGCCGCCATTCCCGGCTGGCGCCCAGGAGCGTGAGGGTCGTCGCTGGGGCCCCTGAGTTTGAGTCTTTGCTGGGAGAGAGGACAGGGTCTGCTTATTAAGGCTTCGGTGAGCACTTCAACTTCATGTAAAGGGAGAAGGAGCCGGGAGGGAAGAGGACCCCTGACGCCCAGATTTCACAGGCGTTGGTGCAGCTCATATCGCCACTGCCTAAGGCTGCAGTAAGTGGTGAGTCTAGAGCGGTTTCCATCTGAGGAACTGCTCTGGATCCTTCCATGAAGATGATCCATTTGTCCAGGCCCTGGGTCCCCCCGCCGCTTGCATCAGGCCCTTGGGGGCCAGCCCCCGTGCCCAGGCGCACTGTAGGGTCACCCACGTGTAACTTCATGCCGAGATGCAGGAGTTGCTTGGAAAGATAGCTCCAGGTTCATGGAAAAGCGCACTTAGAGGCTTATTGGCCAGGAGCGATGTGGTCTTCCCTCAGGTCCGCCTCCAGCTTTTCCCGGGAGAGGGTGTCATTTCCGAAAGGACACTCAGGGGCCTCCATCTATTAGCAGCTCAGTAACCACGTGACATCTTCCTGTAGCTCTGACATCGGCACCCAGCAGCCTGTGTGGGTTTAATGGCCTCCTCACCCTAGCAGGTAACCTGCTACAATTCTGAAGCAATTTTCCCATCTTGCCTAGATGGATTTCCAGGTCATAATTTTTGGATAATTACCACTGAGACAGCTGTTTTGTGCAAGGATGAGGTTCAGGCATCTGACAGCAAGGAACCAAGGCAGTTTTATAGATTTGGGGCATTTCTTAGTACTTGTGTATTGCTCAGAAGCCAGCTAGCTACCTAAGTGCCCCCAATAAAAACTATTTCTAAAAGTCAGTTTGGAAAATGAGTACTTCTTGTCCCATTTTGGTGACAAAGGTCTGTTCCGCCTGCTCCAACCGCACGAAGAAAGTCACCAGGCAGGCTTCGGGGCAGCCAGGGCAAATCTGATTTCTGAGCTGGGGCTTAGAAATGTAAAATAAATCTAAGAAGCAATGAACGGAGGCAGCAGAGGGTGTCTGTCTTTTTCTGTTTCCAAGCAAGAGCCCCCCTGATTCCAGAATCCACAGAGGTAAAAAGAAGTGATCAGAAATGTTCTCATCCTTCTTCTGGTCAGACATGAATTGACTGCTTTCTGTGTGCCAAGCTGGTCGCCATCGCTGGGGACACCTCAGTGAGCTGGACAGACACCGTCCTGTGCTCCTGGAGCCCCGGCCTCTGGGAGGAGATGACCACACAGGCAATTCCGAACCCAAGTGTGACGCATGCTCTCCTGAGAGCTGGTCATGCGGAGTCATGGCAGCATGTGGCTGTGTGTGGCAGGGATGAGGGCACCTGGAATGCATGAGAGGAAGTGACACTTATTCTGAGAATCTGAGATTATCAGAAACCAAGGAGATAAAAGTGAGAGGCTTTTTCTAAACAGAAGGAACAGCTAGTAAAGGACCAAGATACTAGAAGGTTCTGTGCACGGAAGGACCCGAGGACAGCTCCTCTGCCTGGGGGCAGAGGGTGGGGGTGGGAGGCGGGGAGGCAGAGGGATGAGTGGCAGGAAGCAACAGAGAGGCCACATGGGCAAGGACGCTGAGAGCCATGGCCATGGAGACAAGGAAGGGGGTGGTGTGATTGTCCTGTTAGGAAGAAGATTCCAGCTACTGCGTGGGGAAAGGGTTGGAGCCACACAAGACAGAGGCCCAAGACCAGTTATGAAGCATTTGTAGGAAAGAGAAAATATGTGACCTGGGGAAGACAAGCCTGGGTAGGCGTGGAGGGGAGCATATCTAAGAGGCAGTGCCCAGAGTTCCATTTAGGACAGATTAGGTTTCATGTGTCTGAGGGTCGTCCTGGTGGAGATGTCAGGTAGGCAGTGGGATAAAGGCGTCTGAAGTTCAGAGGCAAGGTCTCCGTTTGGCAGGCGAGAGCATAATTGTGGGTCTTCAAGCATAAAGCTCTTACAAGAAATAAGTGTAAATAGAGAAGAGAGCCCGGAACCATATCCTGATGTCCGGCAGGAAAGAACCATCCAGTGAAGGAGGCTGAGGAGTGGTCAGCCAGAAAGGGGGAGAACCGGGAGCAAGTGGGGCCCGAGAATGTTTCCAGAAGGAGGGCATGGCCAGGTGGAGGAAGGCTTTTCCCAAGGTCCTTCTTCCAAGGCCGGCTGTCTGCCAGCCATCACCTCCTCCAGGAAGCTGCCCCAGCCACGTCCACTGCCTCTGCAGTCACGTGGGCAGTCATCTCCCCTCTGCCTCTGACAGCAGCACCATGTCCAGCTCAGCCGGCGCGCCCATAACCCGCCAGTCGGTACCCGATGCTTCTGCATCTTCCTTCTCGCCTTCTTAGCGAGCATCCCTGAATCGGGCTCCCGGTACCTGGATGCTGCTCCAGTTGCCGGACCAGTGTTTCCTTTTACTGAAAACGCTGCCCCAACCCCCAGGGGAAGAAGAGACTTACAGAGGTCTTCCCCACCCCACCCTTGGTTGGCACCTTGCACTTGACCTTGGCAGGAGTGTTGACACCATGGACACCAGCAAACTCCAGAAAGCGCTGCCAGGGCCCGTCTAAACACAAGCTGTTCCCACAGGCCTAGAGGGGTAACTGGGGAAGCGCTGGGCAACGTGGCAATGAATGGTGCTTCTTGAGGCTGTTCTAACAAGACCCTGGGGGCTACCATGACACCGCCCAATCCCCTGAAGGTGAATCTTGCCCTTTAGATTTCAGGTGCTGGTTCAGGAAAATGAGATGATACCTGGGGGAAGACAGGGTCTTGACCGGCCCCCCGGGAAAGGGCTGACCTGGGTCACCAAGGCCTGAAGCAGATTCAGTCCCACTGGCTATCAAAGTTTAGATCCCCCAGAGACCACTGCATCCTGAGACAAGGATGGGGTGAGGCATTTATTCGTGGGGGGAGGGAGGAGGAAAGCCCAGAAGGGAGCGGGGAGGTGTGATGGGAAGGCAGGCGGCAGCAGCTGGAGGGACATTGGTGGGGCGGGTGGCGCTTCCGCAGTTCTGGGAGGAGCCCTCAGGCACAGGCGCCAGTACCGGCTCTGGGGAGTCAGCTGGCTCCACCAAAGTGGCAAGAGGATGGGGGCAGCACGGGACCTGGATGGGGCGGCCCCAGGCCTCTGCTGCACGGGCATCTGTGGTTCTTGCTGTGTATTCAGGACTCTTCCAGAAAGGATGGGCGCCAAAGGCCCAGATGCCACCTTGGAGAGTTCTTAGCAGGTGAAGAGAACTCTGGCTTTTCCCCTGTGCCCTGCAAGGTGCGGGGAAGAGTCTGGAATTTACAGGCTGAAGGCCGACTCTGAGTGCAGGCTTGACCCCTTTCCAGCTTCGTGGCCGTGTGTGATACTGGGATTTATGATAAGAAACATACATTTACTCTTCGTTTCTAGCACGGGGCTCCTAAAACCCTCAGAATTTCCTGAGGAGAGCTACAAAGGTATCTTTTTTTCTGTTAATGAGGTGACTTTAGGTCAGCACCTAAGGATGAGGACTGCTTGGCAGGAGAACCAACCCTGTGATTTGAGGGTTGGAACTTTTAGTCGCAACCCCCTGAAGTCTGGGGCAAAGAGAGGGGCTGGAGGTTCAATCAGTCACCAGTGGCCGTTGATTTAATGAGTTGTGCCTCTATAATGAGGCCTCCGTAAATGCCCAAAAAGGACAGGGTTCAGAGAGCTTCTGTGTTGGTGAACACATGGAGATTCAGGGAGAGTGCCCCCCCACCCTGAGAGGACCTGGAAGCCCCCAGCCCTTTCCCCACACCTTGCCCTGTGCCTCTCTTCCATCTGAGTTATATCCTTTTATAATAAACCGGTGATCTAGTAAGGTAAATGTTTTCTCCAAGTTCTGTGAGCCCTCTAGCAAACTAGTAGAACCCAAGAAGAAGGTTCCTTCCTGGAACCTCCATGGGGACGTCTAATCTGTAACCCAGTCGTCAAAAACACAGGTGACGACCTGGACTTACAGCTGGCATCTCAAGTGGGGGGAGGCGGGTACAGCCTTGCAGAGCTGAGGCCTAACCTGTGGGAGCTGCTGCGGCTTCCAGGTAGGTAGTGGCAGGTTAAAGTGCAGGACACTCAGCTGGTGTCGCAGAATTGCTTGGATGTGTCGGGGAAACCCACACCCGCGCGCGGGTGAGCAGAATCTTACCTCGGTTAAGAGCGTCACTGCCCTGAGCCTCAGCTGTCTCACCTTTACAGGGAGAACAAGCCACCTCGAGGAGTAGCTACTAGAATTCAGTGCAATCCTGTGTTTGTGTGTGTGCTCTGGAACGGAAGGGACTTGGGCACCAGCTGCCTTTAATGTGCTGCTTTTCTGTCGGCTTGTTCACTTTCTGACGTCATTTAATTGTTCAAGAAGAGAGGTCCCCGCCCTGTGATGTTATACAACATAAAGTCACGGCTGGACACATCCATTTGGAACCAAAGCCCAAGCAAGTGTTCAAACTACCCAAGTCAGAAAATGCAAAGGACACACCACATGTGTTCCAAGTTATAAACCAAATTAGAGAAAATCCAGGGGCTTCTTGTTTTTTTGAAAAGAATTTGCTGGTTGGGTGGAGCTGACCTCAAAACATACAGAGATTTTTAAACTGTAATGTGGGGAGAGTCGGAGTCTTTGAGGCTGGGGGTTTTTTAGGTCCTCAAACAAACGGTGTAGGATTCAGGGAGCTGTTTTATGAGCCACGTGCACATGGGAAACTAGGGGTGTCATGGTCTCTGTGTGCGTCCCTACTAAAAACCACACATCCACGGAGCCTAAATTCCTGTTGACTTGGGAACAAGCCAGCCTCCTGTTTCCTCTCCAACAACTGCCAAGAGGGAATTGGGGAATGAAAATTCGTAGTTTTGAAGGCAAGAAATAAAAACAACGTTAAATGTCAGAGCTGAGCAATCCGAGTGTGTTGCCTGCTCTCAGAAGGGCATTGCCATGGGGACTCCCTGCCTTTGCACTTCCTGGGCTTCGCATCTCTGAGGCAGGAGCAGGGAGATGCCAGTTTAGGTCCACACTGTCCAGCTGGAGCTCCAAGTCTTTTCCAGAGGTTAGCATCTTAGTTAACCCTAAGATTGTCTGGCTTAGCAAGCCCCCAAGAAACTAGTTGTTCGGGAGGGTTAAGATTTGCTGCCCTCAGGGAAACTTACTGGGGTAACGAAAATGTTTTATATTCTCATTGGGGTGTGGGTTACCTGGGTACACGCATTTGTCAAAACTCATCCAACAGTCCACTTGAGATCTCTGCATTTTACCATATGCAAGTTTGCCTCCACTGAGGGGGAAAAGGTAATTTTGGTGCCCTCTGACTTTCTTGCTTAAAAAGATCAGGCTTAAAGCCAACCTTCACCGTGGTCAGTTTCCCCACCCAGCTCTCCAGTCGTGCCCCTTGCCATCCAGCCTTACTGCCCTACACATAACACACACACACACACACACACACACACACACACTCTCTCTCTCTCTCTCTCTCTCTCTCTCTCTCTCTCTCTCTCTCTCTCTCTCTCGCAGCATCACCAGCAGATGCTCACTTAAACATATGGTGTGTGGAGTTAGGGGGGCAGTTAGGTGCTGTGTGGAATGACAGAAAACTCAAGACCCAGGCATCTGCCCTTAGAGCACTGGGACTGGCTGGGGAGGTAAGAAGCCGGCCCCCCCCCGGGGAAAGTCAGGAGGAGATCAGCATCAGCTGGGGGATAAAGCCAGCAGGGGCCCAGTGAACTTGGAAGAAGCAAAGGACCTAGGGAGGGATGGGCAGAGAAGAAATGGGAAGGAGGTGAGGGCTCCATCTGACTCAACTGCATGTTCCCAAAGAGGATGGGCGTGGGGGGAGGCGGTGAATTGCTCCAGTTGGGTAAGGGCTACCAGGGCTGCCAGCATGTGAGCTGGTGCCTTTGAGGTCCCGGAGGAGTCCCGAGCTGTCTTCATTCTCTTCATTTTCCTGTCTCCACTGTCGGCCTCTTTTCATTTTGCTTGTGTTATAAAATCAATACACACCAATAGCCCCAAACTAGAGGCAGCCCACCAAGAGGAGAATAATTAAACGATCCGTCATATACGTACACTGTTAAAAAAGAGCTGAGCATATTTGAAAGTTGCTGAGAGAGTAGATCTTAAAAGTCCTCATCACAGGAAAGAAAAATGTTTGTAATTATGTATGGGGACTGATTGTGGGGACCATTTCCCAGTATATACAAATATCAAGTCATGATCTTGTACACCTGAAACTAATATAATGTTAGCCGTCCATGATACCTCAATAAAAAAATGAAGTGAGCTATCGATGCAATGAAAAACATGAAGGGATACATTCATGCTGAGTAAAAGGATCCTGGCAGAAAAGAGTGCACACTGTGAGATGCCATTTATACGACAGGCTAAACCAATGTATGATGGAGAAGCTTAGAGCAGTGGCTACCCCTGGGTGAGACTGGCTGGGAGGGCAAAGGAGAGCTTTCTGGGGTGATGGAAGTGCTCTACGTCACGGCTGGACTTTGGGGGACATGGGTGTATGCATTTCTCAAAACACATTGAATGGTGCAATTATGATTTGTGAATTTCACCATATGGAAACAGCACCTAAAAGTAAGAGCTGTGAACTACTAGTGAACCCTGTGTAGTGAGATGCAGGCTGAAGTGATGGGGGTGACATGTCCTAGGTTACTTTGAAGTTCATTAAAAAAATAAGATGCTCTGATTCTTTCAACTTTTCTGAACGCTTAAAAGCATTCATAATAAAGTGTTGGGTGAAAAAAAATAGCTATACACACATAAAAAAAGTGGGGAAGGGAGACAGGGAATTGGGGGCAGGGATTGCATTGCTTCTGGAACATTATCCAGGGTCTCTCTGGCCAGTCCACCCTGCCCCACAGAAGCACTGGCCTTTTTGTAAACCACACGCAAAACGCCACTTCAAGGGCATTCCTGATCGTTCACTGATTATGTAGCAAGCACGTGGTCTGTGCCCAGCCCCGTGCCAGGCGGAGGATGAAATGCCGTGGTCCCTGCTCTCATGGGGTTTGTCACCTACTGAGGCATTGACCAGGGAGCTGCCAGGTGATGACCGTATCAAAGTAGCATCTGGGGAGCCAGGGAAGTGGGCCCAGGCAGATCACGAGCGGATGGAGAATAATGGCCCAGATTTATTGAGGACTTTATACACCGGCTCCTATTCAGGCTGAACATGGATTAATCCAGTTAGTCCTCATAACCACTCCCTAAGGTGGGAACTGTATCGTCCCCATTTTATACATCAGAAAACTGAGGTCTGGGGAAGTTAAGTCACTTGTCCATGATTATATAGCGAGTGGATGACTGAGCAGGAAGCTGGGTCTGGAGCCCATGCCCTAAACCAGGGGTCGGCACACTTTTTCCAGAAAGGGCCAGAGAGGAAATACGTTAAGTGCTGTGGGCCATACCGTCTCTGTCAGAACTACTCGGCTCTGCCGTTGTAGCATGAAAGCAGCCACAGACAATGTGTCAATGAATAAGCTGAGTTAGAATAAAGTTTTATTTATAAATGCAGGCGATGGGCCACAACTGGCCCATCGCCTGCATTTGCCAACCCCTGACTCCAACCACCGATAGTCTCCAGTGGCTGGAGGTGTTCATGCTGGCGCAGAGGCAAGTGAAGGAACCCTAATTCCTGACTGTCACGTCCATGGGAAGGGGGTTCAGTAAGGTAGCAAGGAACCGATGCAGGCGTCGAGAGCCCAGGTCTCTAATTAACAATGAAAAAACAAAAATACACCCCTGGGTGCGTGTGGCAGTCCATTAGCCAAGAAAGCTGCAGAGAGAAAGGTGAAAAAGTGAAAAATACTCAGAAACCCCACAAAAGTTGGTTGTCTTTAGTCTTTAGAGACGACTTACAATTTCAGCAGCACTGTCCTTTGAGACTTTATGTGAATGTAGACAGGGTGAAGTTCCAAAGCTTTGGTTGAACCTGATTCCTTTTGAAAAGCCTTGGCCAAAGAGAACTGTCCTGCTTTGCCTTTTGCTCTCATTGGCTCTTGGTTTCTTAAGGGCAGGGAATCACTTTACTCCATCCTCGTTGCTGACAAGGATTGGAGCCTGGGGCTCATAGGGCGAGCTGGGCTGGGAATGCAATGGCCCCCTTCTTGGAAGAATCCACACAGTGTTGAGAATTAAGAGCTCAGAAGAGACTCTCTTTCAGGACAAGTCATTTGTGATGTACGCCTGGGTGCTGGCCTCTTTATACTAACACAGCCGATGAGAGGGGGAAACTCTATCCACAGCCTGGCTGAGGGTCTGCAGGAAGTTACGCCACCAGCTGGACTGAGATGGGGCTGATCTCCCATTTGTCTGCAATGGATACACCGGGTCAACCCATTGCTTTAGTGGCACGGAGATATGATTGTGTCCATTAGTCTTTGGGAGGCATATGGTATGGGAATAATTTCCCAGCTGGGGTTCAGCAGATGGTTGGCTCACAGGGACTGTGTGGGCAGGGGAGAGTCCTGCCCATTCCCTCCGACAGAACGTTGCTTAGTGAGATGTGTGAGGCTTCTGGGTCCCCACAGAAAGGGTTGGCTATTTAGGGCATGCAGTGTCCTGTCACCAAAAGATGAACTAACACACCCATCTACAGAGACACCCACAGGTTACCATACCCACACCTGGGGGTGAACTGGGGCAAGGGTGGCAAGAGGCACCTTGAACCTTGTCCAAACCACTCCTACTAATAATCACCACTTAGTTCTGTAATGAAATCAATCAACCTGTCTCATTTTCCTTTCTGTGAGCACAGGTGAGCATTTGACTCCCAGCAGGACAGTGTACATTGCTGGGGGTCGGGAGTAGTCCCCCAACCTGGCTGCACATAAGAGTTTCCAAGAGAACCGGGGAAAAATGAATGTCAAAGTCCCATCCTCAGGATGCTTGGAGGTCAGAAGTGGACTGACCCTTAGGACTTTCTCTTAAACTTTCTCGTGCGTCCGAACTGTCTGGGGCGTCTATTAAAACACAGGTTGATGAGCCCTGTCCCCAGAGTTTGCTGATTTGGGAGGTCTGGGTGGGGCCTGAGATTCTGCGTTTCTAACAAGCCTCCTCCCCCTGCTGCTTCTGGTCAGGGGGCGCCCTGTGAGCACGGCTGCCCCGAGGCACCCCTCCTATTTCCAGGCCGCCGGCCTCAGGACCCAGGACAGAGCAGAAGGGGCATCTTCTCGACACCACGGAAGAAACTCTACCATCTTTGTCGGCCCGGTTGGCCCCTTAATACTCTCTATCTGCTCTGTCCAGTACTGCAGCCACTACTCATATGTGGTTCTTCTAATGTAAATTTGAATTAATTAAAGGTAAGATTAAAATTTTTGTTCCTCTGTTGTTCGAGCCACCTTTCAAGTGCTCAAGAACTCCATGTCCCTAACGGTTACCATACTGGACAGCACAGATGTAGGACGTTTCCATCATTGCGGGAAGTTGTACTGGACAACGCTGTTCCCGAAGAATTCCAGAAATTGGTTTTTTTCTTCAAAGTTTGCCAGTTAACCCCACTGTATTACTGTGAAAAACAAACAAAACAAAGTATCAGAAATGGAATGTTAACTCTTTCCTCTTCTTTGCTTGGTCAAGATAGCAGCCCTCACTCACCACTTCTCATCAAGTTTGGGTGAAGGCCACAGACATTGAATGCAACGGAGATAAAAAGTTTAGTAATATTTTTCAAAATGTTGCTCCTGTGACCCATGTTATTAAATTTACCCTAAAAGTTGTGTGTTGAGCAAGCTGGAAGTCAGGTCCCCAGGAAATAAGAATTAGGCCACGCAGGATGGAGAATTCAAGTGGCCGAGGGGCAGTCAGTGGACACCTGCTGGAGGCCGAGAGGGATCAGGCTGAGGATGGACCAGACAAGGGTGCACCTTGGGTGTCCAGGAAATCGCCCGTCTCTACTGCGGAGCTGCCGTTTGCTCTCCATCCCTGGACTCACTGGTACTCACTGCCCCGCTCTCCGCAGACATGCTTTCAGGAGCCTGACTCCATGTCATCCTTTCTTACAGATTCGGCTAAACAGCAGGGGACTGATCTACTCCGTGGGCTTGCTCCTGGCCTCCGTCTTTGTCACGGTGGGTCTGCAGCTCTCTCCATTCTCCAGTTCCCATGTTCCCCCCCCCCCCGCCACCCCCGTGGGTTCTGTGGCTACAGTTTGTTTGGACACCAGATGGACGTGGCCTTCTGGTAGATGGAGACAGTCAGCCACCAGATGCCCCATCTCATGGCTGTTTCTTCCAGAAGTGGATCCTGGCAACCCATGAGAAAGCCTTCTCCCTCTCTGAAAGGAGCCAGCCTCCTCTCAGAAGCTGGGTCCATCTCATGTCAAACACAAATTTTTATCAAAAGCCAAAGGGAGATCCCACTTTTTCTGCAAGATTAGTCGACGGAAGGTTATATCCCAATTAACTGACTATTCCAGGTTACTAAACATCTTCATAAATCCATGGATTTGACCAGTACTCAAAGACCGAGAACGGACTTGATTGACAGTGCACTTTTATGCCACTGCACTACCTTGGCCATCACATCCATTTGTACGATTTAATATTCCAACTCCACTGACACGTTTGGTAGGAACAAGTTCACACCACCACACGGACTGATCCACTTGAAGTGCCTTGTTAACATACACACGTTACTGAATTTTCACAATAAGAGACGCAGTGTGTTTTCTCCTGCATTTTTCAAGGAAGTACTCATTGAATCACACCTGATATGTGAACATACATATACTAGAGAACGGGAATTCAGAAGGGCAGGAGAAGTAATTCACAGCATCAGGATGCAAGTCCAATGTCAAGGTTTTACCAAAGTAAATACTGCCTTACACAAAAGTGAAAACCCATATAAATCCCTTCTTTCGCCGTTTAGGATTTTCTTCAGGTGGGTATGACTTAGGGTTATACTTGTAATGGCCACACACTGTGCTTAACGCACATGTTCTCCCATCTGGAGCTCACCAACCCCCCACCCCACCCCGTGAGGTAGTCGCTGATATCAGCCC
This sequence comes from Lagenorhynchus albirostris, assembly GCF_949774975.1. NCBI lineage: Eukaryota > Metazoa > Chordata > Mammalia > Artiodactyla > Delphinidae > Lagenorhynchus > Lagenorhynchus albirostris. Next base: position 47,134,943 of record NC_083109.1, on the reverse strand, counting down.
CATTACCCAGGCCTGTAGGGAAGTTGTGTGTGACGTCGGAGTGCTCGCTCCTAGCTTCGGGGCATCTCTGTGCTTCGCTGAAGCCCTACAGTGCTGGGAGACGGGGTTCACCACTGACCAGCTGTCCAAGCTGGGCTGTTGAAGGGTTGAGAAGTAGGTTTGGGGAGGAAGAGTTCAGACATCTTAAGTCTGCAGCGCCTATCTGACATCCAAGGGGCCAGGTCTGGACAGCCGTTGGAAAGACGAGTCCCAGTTCGGGAGCAATCTGGCGTGTGTTCTGGACACGCCAGAACATTGGAGGGGTTTAGAGCCGAGGAGTTGCAGGAGACCCGCAACGGAGTGACTGTAGACAGGAAAGTGAGGCCTAGGTGTGAGTCCCGGCGCCCTCGGACAGTGAGAGGTCAGGATGAGGGGACAGGGTCGCAAAAGGAACAAAGAGGGAGCCACCGGGGAGGCAGGAGGGAAACCTGGCGCGCGGCTTCAGGGAGCAGGGGACGGGGGGGGGGGGGGGGGGGGGGGGGGGGGGGGGGGGAGGGGGCGGGGGGCCGGAGTCCAGGGAGAAGGACTGGGCGGGCCCCGCCCCGCGCCCTCTGACCCCGCTCTGTGCCTTGCAGGTGTTTGGCGTCCACCTGAACAAGTGGCAGCTGGACAGGAAGCTCGGGTGCGGGTGCCTTTTCCTATACGGCGTGTTCCTGTGCTTCTCCATCATGACTGAGTTCAACGTGTTCACCTTCGTGAACCTGCCCATGTGCGGGGACCACTGACCCGCGGCCGCCGCCAGCCGCGGCCCCTCCTTCTGTGCAATACGAGCCCGGCGCCCGAGTCTGGCCCCGCGGCGTGGTCTCTGCGCTGCCCACCGGCCTCCGCTCCCGCCCTCGGGTCCCCCGGCCCCCTCCCCGCCCCCCCCCCACCCCGGCTCCGCCTTCCCGCCTCCTCCGCGTGAAGACTTCGACACCCGCGTGAATTTTCAAGCTCAATTTTTGAACAGTGACTGAGATTCTAGAAAAACTGGCTGCTAACTGGCCCAAGCCAGGCAAAACTTAGTACAATCCCTCGTCCTTTTTTAAGTTATTGGATGGAAGACTAGCCTAATTTATGACCCTAGACTGTGGAAGGAGAGAGAGGAGAGGGTCCATTGATGGTAGGGAGTGTTTGGGATTTCCTTATATTTGGCGCTGATTCCTAGGTTACTGGGTCTGGGGGGCTGTTTGGCTTTGGGGGATCCCCCTTTTTCTTCCTTTGCTTCCAGAGATTGAGAGTTTTTCTTGCGTCTTCTTTCACTGGACTCTGGGTCCGTCGATGACCCACGGGTGTCCCAGCTGCGTCCTCTGGGGTCGAGTCCCAGGCGCTTTGGAGCTTGTATGGATTTAGTGCTGATCTGAGGAGTGGCTGGCGAGGCCCTGGGACAAAGGCGTGACACGTCACACCCGGGGGTCTCCGCCAAGCCCTGCAGGCCTTCCCTGGGGCGCAGGGTTTTACGGGAAGGAGATAGCTGCCCACCTGTCCATTTTGACCATCACTCTCTCCCCAGGTTCCTTCTAGCCTCTCAAGCAATAGTTGTTGCCTGCCTGCCAGAGGCCTTTGACTCGGGGCCCCGGTTAACCTCTCCATCCGAGAGCGCTAGGCAGCCAACGGCAGGAGCTTCCCCGCCTGTGAGTCCCTGAGATGTGTTCTCTTTGCTTGGTGTTTGGGGTGACAGGGAGTGACCCAGAGGCCAACACCGCTTTACGCGCAGGAGGTGCAGACACTGGTTTCTTGGGAAATGGAGAGACGCGCACTTTGCACAGACGTGGCCCCTCGGTACTGAGTACACTGGACCCTGACCGTTGGCTCTAGGGCCATCGTTCTAACTTCGGGACGCCGCCGCCCAGCAGTCCCAGCTCCACCGCTCCCTTCCGGGAGGGGCGGCGGGGGTGGGGCGGGCGGGAGGCACAGGAAGGAGAAAAGAGAACGGACACCTTGGAAACCGCAGAATGTGTTCAGTGCAGACTCGCTCAAGGGCATAAGTTATTGTGGACGTTGTTGCCAATCACTGCTCAGCAGCCCTGCTAGGTTTTGTCTGATGCTGGATTATTACGCAGATAATTCCACCGAGTTGAGACCCACCCATGCTTGTTATACTTGTATTTATTGAAACTGTGGATTCTTGCCCGTGCCGCCCCATGTATTTACTTTAAGCACTGATCACTTATTCATTCGGTATGGTTTTCCCCGTCCCTTGTACGCATTCTGGTATGAACTGTAAAAATAACCTGCTACAGATGGGTTGAATGTTTGCCGATGGTGCAGACTGAGGCTGGCGTTCGCCGAGGGGCACCTGCCGGCCGGAGGAGCGGGAGAGGAAATCACCACTTCGGGCTCTCAGAGCCAAGACACACATGGATTCTGTTACACATTTTGCACTGGTTTACGGCGATTGTTTTCTTGGACGGATAGTATAAAATAAACTTCTCTGTTCTGTATCTTTCCTTGAGCTGTGCCCTTTGCTTTCTCCCCTGGAGTGAGGAGGATGCAGGGAAGGTAAAAAGATGGTGTCAGCACGTGTTTACTGTTTCTGGGTTGACGGTCATGGAAAGCTGGTCCGTGTCTGGCAGATTGCAGGTACGAGGTGACAAATCATGGGTCCCTTCTGAATCTTGAAGGGACTCTGGGCCTGTTGTCCTGTAGAATACATGCGATGTTATGTTAGGAATTCTTTCAACTGGACGTGAGAGGAAGAGCGTTCCAGAGCTGACAGTGATGTCCAGCAGGGCTCAAGTCACCATCCTGTCTGATTTTACTAGTTTTCAACTGTGAAAGTTAAGACTTCCCCAAAGTGGATACCTTAAGAAAGACAGTAACACGTAATCGTAATAAGCCATATTCTAGATGACTCCCAAGAAATCATTATGGGGGACTTCCCTGGTGGTCCAGTGGTTAGGACTCCATGCTTCTACTGCCGGGGGCACGTGTTCGATCCCTGGTCAGGGAACTAAGATCCCACGTGCTGTGAGGTGCGGCCAAAAACCAAACCAACAAACAAATCATTACCGGGATCTAAAAGTAGACCAAGATTAGTAAACAAGCCAAGTTTCCACCTGAAACTCAATTTAACTGATTTATAGGAATCAGAAGAAACATAGCTGGTAATTCACAGCACCACCTTTTATTTAATTATTTTAAAAAAATCTCTTCCCAGGTGGTGGAAAAATACTAGAAACTTAGCTTTGTTTTGAGTGTTTACATCTCAAGATGTTTTACTCCCATATTTGTGCTTTTTATAGACATGGAGCGGGTATTATCATTATGCAGATTGGTGCTTACAAAGCGTAAGATGCTTTTACGTTAAATATTCTGTCATACTGGTCTTAATTAGTTTTAGTCAGTCTTTAGCAAAGACATTTGATCCAAAGCCTGAGGGTTTTTTTGTATTTTTTTTAACTCATTTGCTGTGAAATCTTGAGAAACCATAGTTCCATGCTAAGTTTCTCAGAGAGGAAATTCTGGGGCGAGGTTGTTTCCATGTTTCATGCATCACGATTGCTGATGTAGGAACTGGGGAGGTCTCCTTTCTGAAACGAGCCTCGGGCGTCTTTCTGCCCACATCTCAGCCATGCACTTTGGGTCTCGACCTGTCGATGGAGAGCGTGCTTCTAACTGGGCCGGCCGTCCAGCAATGCAGAACTGCTGATGTTGCTATTTTCACTGTGCTGGGATTTACTGGGGAGAGGATGGGATGGATTTGAGGGAAGAACATTTTTTCAGTGTCTCAAACCTGATGGTATCACCAGAGGAACCCTTTCAGCCGTTTTCTGGGATTTGCTCGTTTTGGTAAACTCCCAGGCTGTGATCTCATGCACGAGGGGACATCTCTGTGGCCCTGAATGGGGCGGGGGGTGTGCACCCCGAAGCTTGCACTTCCTCCTAAATAGCTTAGTTGACTGCACAGGGAGTACTGCCAGAATGTCCTCTTTCTGGAAAGTGTGTTCCCAACGTGGCCCGGGCCTGCCAAAGGTCACTGTCCCCACACATGCCCTTAGGTGGCCTGGGATACACTGAGAGGCCATGATGGGGGAAGTTTCCAGATGGCTTTGCCCCTTCCCAAAGGAAAGTTGTGGCCCCATCTTTCTAGAGAGAGTGTACTTTTATACGTACATGGTTTGTACGATATTTACCTCCAAAACGACCTGGAGGGCTGCTTATTATGTTTTCCTAAATCTGTTGCCTCTGACCTTTGCAGTTTAGTCCTAAATTTACAAGCTAGGGTTTGAGACTCTATATAGCTCAAACGGCAAGTCTGAATTCATTTTAAGCACCCAGGCTTCAAAGAAAAGCCTAAATATTTTTTTTAAAAGGGAGGTTAGGGGTGATGATATGCAAAGTCCAGACAGTTTTCAGTTGTGGTATATAAAATAGGAATAACAGTCAACCTGCAATAAATATAATTAAGGGTAGCCTTAGAACTTTACCTAATTGTTCATGAAGATAGTCAGATTTGAGGGAAAAATAGAAGGAAATTAGAGATGGTGTGTTGCTCTTTCTGAGATTTAATCTTTTCAAAATAGGATGATTATCCCATTAATAGATAATTGTCCAATTATTCTGACCCATCTTGATCAACTATTTTGAAGTATTTAGATGGGACATCTCCATGTTGGATTTTGTGTAATCTCGTACTAATTAATGTCTCATTTATTTTGATATTTTCTGCAGTGGCTGCTCAATACACACACACACACACACACACACACACACACACACACACACACACACACACACACACACACACACACACACACACACACCATCTCTCTGACACCAAAACTTTGTATGAAAACAATTCAGTGAATCTTTGAAAGTTTTCCAGTTATCCAGCTGTCTATTGCAATCCAGCTGCAGGAATGGGGTGGATCCAGCCAACTTTCCTCTGATAAATAAAAAGCCATGTGTCCATTGCCTCATCATCTAGAGATTCAGGGCACTCCAGAGATGCTGGAAAAGTCAGGGACTGAGGCCATGGACGAGCAGAGAAATAGCAAAAATGCACACAAGATAAATTATGCCTCAGGATTGATTTCACATTGAATTTTGTGGTTCATTTCAAAACACAGGGCAGGGTAATAAAACTCCACCAAATCTTTCAGATGGCTTACTGCTGCACTCAGGACATTTATTTCCCTAATAAAATATACCCAGGAGTCCCATTAACTTTTTTACTGAACCTCAGTTTAGCAAACACTCTTGCCAAGTTGTAGAGTTTTTAAATATGGTGAATAATCGTAGTTAATACTCATTCTGGTTTTGGTCTTTCTTTTCGCAACAGGTGGGAGGAGAGGGAAGATGTAAGATGACAGTTTCAGCACATATGCTATTCAACGCATAAACTGAAGTCATTTCATAAGCAAACGAAAATATATATGAATCGCATTTCTTCTTTACATAACGTCCATCTTATCCTGTTTATCAAAAGCTGAATTTGGCGATATATCTTCCCGTTTGTTGGGACAATTAATCCAGTAGCTGATTCCAGAGAACTGCATACAAAACTGGCAGTGAAATTTGACAAGGAATTTCCGGATGCCTACAGTTGTTTTCTGGATACTTCTGAGCCACGCCTACAGGTTATTTTTAAAAAGAGATGCACATATGTGCAACATGCTTTCAGAATAAAACTAATCTTTTAAAATTTTTTCAGGAAAAAAAAATGTACCCACTCAGTTTCATATCTTTCTTTCTCATACATAAGTCAGACATTTCCCCCCTGTCCCATGACTGGTGAAGATGATTCATTCTTCAAATGCTAGATACAGTACTAAGCCTATGCTCTGGTCACTTTTACCCTAACCACCAACGGGTTTGAACCCAGATGCCTGCTGCTTTATCATTAGGAGAATTTATTTTGTCCACTGGTTACAGGTTTGTGAAATACTAGTTCTATAATATCTAAAAATTCATTGTCGCATCAGGTTGAATTGTTCCCTCCAGTTACTTAAGTTAAATATTATTCAACTTCGTATATGGAAAAATGCATTTACCCGCATTTACTCACCTTATTGTCTAAATCAGTGTTTCCCAAATTCAAGCATGCATCAGAATTACCTGGAGACATATTAAAATACAGATGTGGGGGCCCCGCCCCTGATTTTTTGGTTCAGTAGGTCTAAGGACAGGCCCAAGAATGTGCATTTCTCACCAACTCCCAGATGCTAGCACTGCTGGGTCTCAGTCCCACTTTCAGAACCACTGGTGTAAATAATGTCTTTTGCCCATTAAGCCACATTTTTCCTACACCAGCGTCTACCAGCATCATTGATTTACAGCTTATGGAAAACACACACATACAGACGTGTACTATTTCTTTCTTTCAAAATTCTTTTTTCTTTCTACTTCCACGAAGATTTATGAATGGCTGAAGGTAGGAATAGAAATATGGTCAGTTCTTCAAAACCCACATTCTCTATCATCTGGCAGGGTGCATCTGCTCCCAGCCAAAGACAACCTTTAAATTAAAACTAAAGCAGATCAAAGCAAATGGTTTAAGATGAAGATGCAGGAGAGCCAAGATTCTGGGGAAAATGTACCCACCATGTGTGTTAGATTGAGAGAGATGTGAGCAGGCAACCACCAATTTCATTCCAGGTGAAAAAGATTTTGTTCTAAACTCCAACAAGACAAAGTATTGGTGAATAGAGGAGACATTTTCTACACAAAAACTTCTGCTTGCACATTACAGCCATGTCTAAATAAGTTCCTAATCTAAAAATGTTGTTGTGATGCAAATCCGCCCGACAAAGATGTCATGACTCAAAAAAGAAATAAGAGGCTTGCACCAGCGTCGGCCGTCATGGCCCAAGTGCTTCAGACTGTCGCACGTGTCTGCATCGTGGTCTTGCCTATAAAACAGGAGCGGAACGCCCCCAGCTCGAGATCCTGCCTGGGGCTCAGAAACCTGCATCCACAGTCGGCCTGGATCAGCTCCCACCCGGAAATGATTGCCTTTCCCGGGTGAGACCGTCACGGGCATGGCTGTGCCTGTGGCCAGACCTTAACCTGGACTTCCTGGCTGATCCACAGGACCCTCAGTGGACACCCTGGGCTCTGGAATGACATGGTAAAAGCCAGATTTTTTATATCCACTAAAAGCTTTGCTCAGAGGCAGGAAGTGGGTTTAGATATTGCTGTGCCCAACCGGGGACGGGTAGGACAAGGAGGAAAGGCAAAGCCTTCCCTTGCAGAAATAAAACATTTTATGCTTAGCTCTGCCGGAACAGGGGTGGTCCCTGGAAGGCAAGGAAATCTCTCCCTGCGCTAAGAAGTGGTAGCATCACCCATCAAGTAAACTGCTAGCTCCCCAGGCAGCTTTGCTACTGGAAGGCTCACGTGTGTCACGTTACAGTTAATTGAATGTGAGGCACTTCTTTTTCCAAGCCCCCTTGGTAATGGAGGCAGCTCTTTACGCTCGGAGGCAGACTTTAACCTTCCGACTGGATGTTAACCAAGCACACTCCTTAGGAGGAAGAACAAGAAGTTTGAAGATATAAAAGAGACCTTCACGTGCCTTGGATGACCAGGTAACAGCGTTGTTCGTATGACTCTCAAAAGGAATCTAATCCAATTCCAAATTGTAACCGCCATTTTGGTATCTGTTTCAGGCAGGAATTGTGGCCCGGTGGTATTTTACCCTGGGTGGGCTGGCTACGCAGGAAGTTTCACAGTTTCTACGTGTGAATTCTGGGACAAGACAGCCTTTCGGGGTGAGTGGTAAGTTTCCCTGCACACCCTGCAGGGAGGTGACGTCATGTGTCACTGTTTCTTCTGAGAGTTCCTGGTTGTGAGTCAGTGGTCTGGAAAGCAGACCGGGTCCCTCTGTTTCCTCCCCCCGCTTGTCATCCGTCACTGGTCCTGATCATTCTCACTTGGCACTTTGTCACGTGTCACAGCCTGACCTGACTTCTCCCTTCCGCTTGCCTGGAGGTGGGCAGAGCTGGGTTCCTCAAGGGCTCTCATTACCAGCTGAGCAGTGATGCTGACACACACCAAGTCCCCAGACAGGGAGGGCTGGGGTACCGGGAGACCCAGGTTCTGTGATACATGAAATAAAGACAGGGAACGTTTCTAACCCAACTTTCAAGCTCTCGGATAATGACATGGTGGCCATAATAGCATCCTTCTTCTAGTGAAAGGCATAATTCAGAGGAGCCAGCAAGGTCTGGACACAAGGGCAATTGGAGACACAAACCCCATAGAGATGAACTAGCTCAATTGTAACCGTTTGCGTGGTTTTCATGGGCCCGCTTGGCAGTGTCTGTTTCCCAGTGAGAGGGGCATTCCGGGGGCAATGGATACGCTGAGAGTAGTTTCAGAGGGATACTGATGGGTGTCAGAAATGTGTTACCATAAAAATGTTTTACTTTCTCCACTAGTGTAAACGAGGCAGGTTTCAGTTTTACCCTCAATGTCTGCAAAACAGCTCTTCTTGTGTGAGAACATCGCAGCTCAGGGGCCTCAGTTTCTTAGTCCCAATTAGAATTTTAAAGTAATACTAGTTGTTAAAGCTGCAATCTTGTGTCTCAGACTTCACCTGAAAATGCAGGCGCTAAAAACCTGCAAGTAGACCAAACCGAGAAGTCTCCTGCTCACTGTTCGGAGACCCACCCCCCTCCCCGGAGAGTGTCTATTTTGACAGCAAGCCCAGAAGACAAATCCTAGGCCTCCCCACTGTGTGTCAGTGCTGCTCACGGTACTGAGTTCAGTCCTAAAGCAGTGCTCGTTGGTCCCACATTAGAATCACCTGGGGTGTATTTACGATTACCCATCCCCACCCCTGCCATCATTCGCAGCTGGGCGATGTGGTTACCGGTTTCGGGCTACCTGGTGTTTCTACCTGTGTCCCTGGTTCAGAATCACAGCTCGTGGAGTTGTGATCAGACCATTTGGGATATTTTATTGTGCAGATCCAAAAAGGAATGCTGTGTGTCCTGTAGGTCTTTGCTACTCGAAGTGTGGTTAGGCCTGCACCTGGCGGCTCTGGCTAGAACGAGAGATTTGGGGAATTCCTGTAGAATGGCACCGTCAGCTGGAACTTTCGGAGATGATGTGGATGTCCTACATCTGTGCTGTCTGATATGGTAGCTGTGAGGCGCGAGTGGCTGTTGAACACTTGAAAGGTGGCTCCGGGCAACTAAGAATAACATTTTAAATCTTGTTTAATTAATTTAAATTTGCTTTAAAAGAACCACGTGTGATCAGTGGCTGCAGTACTGAGCAGAGCAGATAGAGAGTATTAAGGGGCCGACTGGGCGGACAAACACGGTACATTTTCTCCATGGTGTCCAGAAGACGCCCCTTCTGCCCCAGCATCTCCTGGTTCCTGAGGCTGGCTGCCTGGAAATAGGAGGGGTGCCTTGGGGCAGCCGTGCTCACAGGGTGCTTCCCAGACCAGCAGCAGCAGCGTCTCCTGCGGGCTCTCGAATCAGGCCTCCCGAATCAGAATCTGCATTTTAACAAGGTCCCCAGGTCACGTGTACGAACATCTGAGTTTGAGAAGCTCTGCCAGTAAATGCTGCTCTGCTCTCCAGGGGGCACGTGGCCATTCACACACACTCTTTTCTAGGAGGTCACCGTGCGTTGTTGCTGGCATCGCGGATGCTACAGGAAGTACCAAATGGGGACAGGCACAGATGATGCGGAACAACACACTTGAAATTGGGGGTGGATTGGTGAATCTGGAAGGCAAGAGAGTCATCTTTTTGTTCTAATAAGCCCTCATTTTCACTGGATAAAGGAATAACTACAGAGAACTTAATTGAAGGGCCAAGATCTAACTCAGGGTGACTCTCACCCAATCTTCAGATTCACCCCACTCTTTAGACGTGGACCCCTTGGATATGCTGCCAGGTGTATTGCTAATATTGGAAATTCCTGTGTGGTACTGATGAACTAAACAGGCCTGTCTCCTTTCTGTAATGAAGCCGGGACTGATTCCACATGTTTCCTTTTAAGCCCCATAAGATTTTGCTTCACTTGCAAGATGAGAGATTTCCTATGGAGGAAAAAAATAGCTCAGCAAAGAAAGTCATTGCATGTAGCAAAAGGAGGCAGAAAATAGAAAAAGGAGAGGAGTGGCTTATATAACAGCAATTTTTTGTAGTGAATGTGGGGACAGGTCCCACTGGGAGGACATTTAGGCTGTCATTCTTTTTTTTTTTTTTTTTTTGCGGTACGCGGGCCTCTCACTGTTGTGGCCTCTCCCGCTGCAGAGCACAGGCTCCAGACGCGCAGGCTCAGTGGCCATGGCTCACGGGCCCAGCCACTCCGCAGCATGTGGGATCTTCCCGGACCGGGGCACAAACCCGTGTCCCCTGCATCGGCAGGCGGACTCTCAACCACTGCACCACCAGGGAGGCCCCTAAGCTATCATTTTTGAAATGATAATGGGGACCCAGGTTTGAAGCCAGAAGCAAACACAGCCGGGAGTGGAGGAGCGGATGACTCAGCCCCCAGAACATGGGAGGGCTGGGATCATTTCTTCACCCAGGGGAGCACCAACAGTCATCCATGGTGTTAGTGGTATCCTGCAGTCATCTTGGTGTGAGTGAGAAGGAAAACATTCCTCAGGCAGCTCATGTGAGTAATTTAATCACAGCTCTCTGCATGCCAAATTCTGGCTGTTTAGCCCAGACAGCCTCTGAATTTTCCTTCCCTAGGGACCTCCTGCCCCCCTACTCCTTTCCCTAGGTGGCACCCCCAACCCAAATATAAAACAATACAACTGGGAATGGGTTTTAATTGCCTCTTTCACAGCTGTCCAGGCCTTTCGAAATCCTGCCCCCTAGAAAGCGGATTCAATGATTTCTTATCAATATTCATCTCCCCTCTTCCCCTTATACAGTAGCTATTTTTTAAAGCAATCATAGACTTTCATTTGCAAAAAAGCACAAGATGGAAACAAAGGAGGTATTTAATTCTGGCATTTTGTGTGACTCTACCCACACGTAAATGCAAAGCAGTGAGGGGATTCGGTCAGTCACCTCCTCCGGGGGACCTACAAGGGCCTGGCACAAGAAAGCACACCATTGGAGCTTTGACACATAACTTCTTATATCCCACCACCAGAACAAGGATACAGAGAAGTCCTAAGTATGTCAAAGTACAGAGTAAGTCAAAGCACACATTCAAAAAGTTTTTCGAGATAACTCTCATGCAAAAATAAAAGAAGGGGACAAGTATAGGTCTAAGAATTGTTAACTCATCATTGCAGGAACCAGTGACTCGGTAGAGCTGGTCCCAGGGGCACTTTGAGGATCTGGGGGTTTGGAAGTACATACAGGGGCTGAGTAAAGAAAAGTGCTGGATACGGCATTAAAACTTCAGTGATGCGTCTCACTCTAAGTGTGATACATGCACAAAACAGTGAAAAACTGAAACATAGTAGTGTTAATTTCTATTTGGAGGGATTCTACAGAAAGAAAGAAATTAAAGCATTATGAAAGAAGCTCATTCTTAAATATTATTGTCACCTTAAAAATAAGATGAAGCAGGCTTCCCCGGTGGCGCAGTGGTTGAGAGTCCGCCTGCCGATGCAGGGGACACGGGTTCGTGCCCCGGTCCGGGAAGATCCCACATGCCGCGGAGCGGCTGGGCCCGTGAGCCATGGCCGCTAAGCCTGCGCGTCCGGAGCCTGTGTTCCGCAACGGGAGAGACCACAACAGTGAGAGGCCTACGTACCGCAAAAAAAAAAAAAAAAAAAAGATGAAGCAAGAGACAAACTTTGGCTTCCTCTTTAAGAGATACACTGACTTTATCATAAGTAGATGCTGAATCTTGTCAAAAGGTTTTTCTGCATCTGTTGAGATGATCATATGGTTTTTATTCTTCAGTTTGTTAACGTGGTGCGTCACACTGATTGATTTGCAGATATTGAAAAATCCTTGCGTCCCTGGGATAAAGCCCACTTGATCATGGTGCATGATCCTTTGAATGTATTGTTGGATTTGGTTTGCTAATATTTTGTTGAGGAATCTATGTTCATCAGTGACATTGGTCTGGTTTTGGTGTCAGGGTGATGCTGGCCTTGCAGAATGAGTTTGGAAGCATTCCTTCCTCTGTGATACACTGATTGTTTTCACGCTTGTATGAACACACTTTCTCTATATTTGTTTTGCCATTCATGGTAGAGGGCTACTTGTGTTTCTCATTCTTTTTTCCGATTGCATGCATTAATTAGGAGCTTAACAGAGGTGAGAGCATGTATTTTTCAATTTTTCAGTAATCTAGGTATTTATAAACCAGTCTTTCTGTATTTGAAAAAGTTGGAGCTATTGGTAAAGCTAGGAAAATTTCACAATACTATTGTTCAAAGAATAACAAGATTTGTCACATTTTACTATTTTGATTATCTTTTAATTTACTTTGATAATTGATACAGATTGAATTGTATCTCACCTGGCCACACACACACACACACACACACACACACACACACACACTCTCTCTATGTTCAAGTCCTACGCCCTGCAACCTGTAAAGTGGCCCTATTGGAAATAGCCTTTGCAGATATATTCAAGTAAAGATGAGACCATACTGGAGTCAGGTGGGCCCTAACCCAATGACTAGTGCCCTTATAAAAGGGAAATTTGGACAGAGACACACAGGGAGAATGCCACATGGCCACGGAGGCAGAGGCTGGAGTTATTCTGCCACGGGCCAAGGACTGCCAACAACCACCAAGCAACTCAGGGAGAGGCATGGGACAGACTCTCCAAGTCATTTCTCCGAGATGAAAGTCAAGGATCTCCACCTCTTTCTGCCTTCCGGGGTCCTCCTTTCCTTTAATATCCAAATACTACGTTTCTAGAAATCGTGTTCCAAATGGGAGACTAATCACACACATTTCTCTCCCTCCCCTCCCCAAGTCCTCTTAAAATGAAAGTAAAGGTGGACAAGAGGAATTAAATCCATAAAAACAATGAGATCTACATGAAATTCGTCAGGAAATTTGAACCTATGATAAATTTATTGAAGATAAAAGCAGATAAGAGGATACTGATGGATACAACAAAGCAATGTAGGAACGCTCCAGTCCCAGACATATCCCTGTGAATTTTACAACTTGGAAGATTAAGAAAACTTTCCAGAGGAAAAGAAAATCAGATCAATTATAAGGAGAAGGAGATTCAGACCAGCATGGATTGGATCTCTTTTCAACAACATCATATAGTGAAGCACAATGGAGAAATGTCTTCAAATTAAGAGGGAATGTATTTTGAACCTAAAATGTCACTGTTAGTCAAAATATCGATCAAGCATGAGGGCAAAATAAATATGTTTTCAGACATATACAGACTCTGAAAGTTAGCCTTTTGGCACCCTTCTTGAGATAAAATAAGGAAGAAAAAAATTTGAGATCTATTGATAGAAAACAATGGATCTACCCTGGAAATACAGGGACAAGAAAAAAAAAACGGCCTTGGGACTATAATTCCCTGCAGATCTAGAAAATAAGGAATTCAGATTGGAGCAGGAACGCAGAAGTCTCTGGAAGCACGTTTTCAGAAAGAAAGCGGATTTTCTGCAGCAGTTTGTAGAATTGAAAGTCTGGATATTTCTGAAGGTCTGTGGTAGTAAATGTCCTCTGTTGACAGCAGAAACAATAAAAAATTGTAAAAGGAAGGACAGATGGAAGAGAGGGAGGGAGGGAGAAGGAAGAAAAAGAAAGGCAATTAGAAACCTCCCGAGGAAGGGACCATTTAAGAAAATAAGGATTCAAACATGAAGTGAGCTGAAATACAGCACAATCATAATTTTGAGCAATTGAAGGGGGATGAGAAGAGAATTCATTTGACCTTGATGCTAGAAACATTTCCCTTTAAATGTCATGGGAGTAGTGACGCTGGATTCACAGAGAAGGAGAATTCATCTTAGCTCACGATGAGGCTGCAGAGTTAGCACCGGTTATCAGTGTTAATGTGGTTCATTGGTGTTCAGTCTGTAGAATCAACCTCTAAACAAAGTCTAGAAAACTGACTTATGATTACAGAGCAGGACGCACCTGTAAAAGTAAACCTGTAGCTGACAATGACAGTGTCACCGAGGCCGTCAGATGACGTTTGTCCTCTACACGACGTCTCCTCTCCCAGATCTGTTGGGTTTGTTGTTCAACACGCCTTGCAGGGCCCAGCTCTGCAACTCGGGCCTGGCTGCTCTGTCTCTCTCCTTCCAGCCGAGCGGATCTACCCTTCAGGCTCCGGCCGGCTCCCTCGGCAACCCCAGTGGATGATGACCTCTCACTGCACGTTTGGGGACGGCTTCTCAAGCTCAAGGTGACTACCTGATGTAGGAGATGGGGGATGTTCTCTTAACACTACTTATAAAATCAAAAAGCGTGCTGAATGTGATAGCAAAGGGAAATTCCAGTGGCTCCTTTAGAAAACTAGCCTACAGCTGGGAACCTGATCTATCCTTGAGCTAATATTCTTGATCGTTTCAACTTTCAGGACAAAAGCAACACACCCTTGTGTTCTCGTCACACTCATTATCCATCACACTTAAACTGGGCATGTGCCCCTTTTCTTACTGAGAAGAGCAGAGGACCAAGCCAGTTCCCTGAGGGCACCTTGCTATCTGGATGCAGGACCAGCGGTTCTCGCCGTTGGCTGCATGCTGCCATCACCTGGGGAGCTTTGGAAAATCCTGACCTCACTCCAGACCAGTTCCCTCAGAACCTCTGGTGCTGGGGCCCGGGCATCAGTGTCTTTTTAAAAGCTTTCCAGGTGATCCCCAAGTATAGCAAGACTAAGAACTGATTTGCAGGCTGCAGCTTCTAGACTTTTCTAGGACTTTGGCTACATATTAAAATCACCTGATAGCTATAAAGCTGCTGTGGCCGGCACCTCACCCTAGAGACTAATAGGTCAGGGCTGTGACCTGGGCCTCAGGGTTTTATCAGACTCTCCAGGTGCGTGTAATGTATGGCCAAGGTTGAGCCCCGCTGCCCCGTGTATAACAGAGCACTGATGGTGGAGAGGAATGGGCGAGAAACCCCGTAGCAGGAGCCAGGGGATCCTGCATGTGAAGGAAGCCACGGAAGAGACAAGTAACGCTACGGACGCATGTGATGGTATTTGAGGGAACAGAGTTTTTCACTTACATCATTAGAGAGACAGAGAACTGGGTAGTGGATTAGGTGATCAGTTCCCACTTTTAATAAGAAGAAAGCTTCTAATTTCTGCTCTTGCCTCTCCCCCCGGACCCCACTACCCTGCAACAGCGGCCATGGGCCCTTTCCCCACAGGAATCAGCCAGCATCCTGGATGCAGCACCAAAGCCCACTGTGGTGACTGTCCCTGGAAGGAGGCTCCCAGGTCCAGCAGCCCCTGGGCATTCCTTCCTCGAGACCCCAGGGTGGGGCTGGCAGAGCCTGGGGGAAATGGTTTTCTCCCAGTGTTGCTGCTTCTACGAATTTAAAGGTGAAACCTGGACCAGGGATGTTTTCCGTGGAAGCCAGTAATGGGCGTGACCAACAAATGTTCTCCAGGGCTTGAGGCACTGCTCAAGGGCCCCTCCCCTCCCCCACTGCAGTAGGCAGAGTCTGACATGGGGTCAGAGGGCCTCATGCTCCCCAGCCCTGGAGTTTCATCCTGTAATCCTCTCCTCCCATTTGCACAGGACTGTGACTCACTTCTAGCCTACAGAACATGGCAAAGGTATGGCTGTCACTCCTGTGAATACATAATGACATATATAAAAAAACCCTGTCTTACTAGTGATGAAATAAAATTTATATATATATATGTATATTTTAAGATGTTGGGGGTAGGAGTTTATTAATTAATTTATTTATTTTTGCTGTGTTGCGTCTTCGTTTCTGTGCGAGGTCTTTCTCTAGTTGTGGCGAGCGGGGGCCACTCTTCATCGCGGTGCGCAGGCCTCTCACTATGGCGGCCTCTCTTGTTGCGGAGCACAGGCTCCAGACGCACAGGCTCAGTAGTTGTGGCTCACGGGCCCAGTTGCTCCGCGGCAAGTGGGATCCTCCCAGACCAGGGCTCGAACCCGTGTCCCCTGCATCGGCAGGCAGATTCTCAACCACTGCGCCACCAGGGAAGCCCCTAAAATTTATAGTTTAAGGCAGGACAAGAAAAATGAAACATAAAATTCTCTCTCTGCATTTGTTTGGGCCTCCTCCCTCCTTCCCCGCTGTGCAGTGTACATCTGAATTACACATGAACCAGAGCTCCTCAAAGATGGGAATGCCTGCCCAACGTAAAGATCGATGTTTTTCTTTCCTCTGATGCTCGCAATGCAACTTCTTAAAAGAACAGTGTTCTTTCCCAGCTCCGTGGGGAGTCACGGTGACGTGCTGCTCGCTTTGTAGGTGCTTACCGGGACTATGTGTCCTTCGTGAGCTTTATGTAAAATATCTGATGTCACTTTGATGTATAATCCTTTGTCTCGAAAATGTGTATGACTGTGCCTTCCACTTCTAACAGGCGGAACAGGTCTCAGAGCTTTCTGAGAATCTGCTTCCCAGGTTATAAACTTCAGTTTGGATTGAATAAAATTCCTTTTTATTTCTTCTTAACTTGATAGTGAGTTGAATTTTCGGTGACATTAGAACGCATTAGAGTGACAGATGCTCTCTGCTGGTCCCGAAGAAGCAATTGCCGTGTTGTGAACGTCCTAAGGAGAAGGCCATGTGCCAGGGGCTGCCTCTAGGAGTTGAGGACCAGCTGTACCAACAGACAGTGGCCAGGCCATAGGTAGAAAGAGAACCCTGACCCACAACCTGCAGCAACCAGCCCAGGAAACCAAGCCGTTATCTATAGTAACCAGGAAGCAGCCACCCCATTTACAAGTCAGACTTGTAGGACATCAGACCGCTGTCTCTAGCCACTGGTCCAGGAAGACAAACAATGCCCTCTGTAGCCATTGGTCCAAAGTGCCCAGAACTTTTGTATGAAGGGAGAGAAGGTTAACACTCCCCTTGACAAAACAACCAGAACTTGATGAATAACTGATAGCCTCCTGATTTTGTCCCGATTTCCAACATGGGACCAAGCAGAGAAACCTAAACACGCTACTGAACAAGCCACATAGGATGTTCACAGCAAGTCAGCCCGCCTCCTGCTTCCCCAGCACAGTAGCCCTGGTCCGGGCACACCTGAGCTGAAGCTGCCTCTTTTCTCCACTGTAAAGCTTTCCCAACCCCCTACCTGCCTTCGAGTCTCTGCCAAACTCAAATAATGGTGGCCGACTCCCTTGCTATTGAAAGCTCTGAAAAAATGGCCTTTCATTGTTGTCATTTGGTTGGTCTTAATTTATTGCCACCGAGCCAAGAGCCTCAGCCACATAGCTTCAAGGGAGTGAATTCTGCCAACAAACACATGAGCTTAGAGAATCCAGAGGAGGGAGCAGGGGTCTCAGCTGAGGTCGCAGCCCTCGCCAACACCCGGATTGAAGCCTCGTCAGGACAGGAAACCCAGCTAAGCTGCACCCAGACTCTTGACCCACGGAAACTGAGATGATACAGGTGTGCTATGTCGGGCTGCTATGTGTGTGGCGATGTGACATGCAGCCACAGAAAACGAGTACACAGATCCTTACACGCACGAGGAGTGACACAGCCTGGAGCCAGGCTTGGACCCTCCCCCAGTACATATACCAGTTAGAATAGCCGGTACCTTCAGAATGTCATGCCTGAGGGGTACCACTGCCAGAAAGGGGCAGCAAATGTAACAACATACACCACCTGAAGCAGAATTACTGGAATGGCCACACCAAAATTTTCAAATAAGCCTGATAAAAATGTTAAGAAGGAGAAATTAGCCATGTGAAACAAGAATCAGACATCACACCAAAGGGAAGCAAGTGGAAATATTATATGAAAAAGAATAATTCAGAAAATGATAGGTGGAATAAGGAATAGATGGATACCAGGAATTCCCTGGCAGTCCAGTGGTTATTACTCCATGCTTTCACTGCTGAGGGCCTGGGTTCGATCCCTGGTCGGGGAGCTAAGATCCCACAAGCCACACGGCGTGGCCGAGAAAATAATAATAATAAATGGATGCAAAGAACCCATGAGCGGGAAGATGTGATCCGGGACCTCTCCAAGGAGGCCTCGGGGGAGACTGGAGATGGGAGGTGGAGAAGTGAAAGGGCTCGGAGGACGGAAGTCAACGCACAGATCCAGAAGGAGAGGAGGAGAAATTTAAAGGCGTGTCTTTAACTTCCCCCGAATTAAACAAGATGAAAGTCTACAGATGGAAAGGTACATAGGGCACCTCACGGTGGATGGGGAAAACGCTCAGACCCCATCATAGTGGAATTCAAACACATTGAAGACAAAGCTATTATTCTTCAGCTTCCAGGTGACAGAAGCAGACCACCTACAGTGGAGCAGGAATGAAACCGACCTCAGGCTTCTCAACAGCCGTGTTCTGATCAAGAAGACCATGAAGTTAGATTTTTGAATAAATATGACTCTGGACCTAGAACTTTATAACTAGCCAAACTGTCATTGAACTGTGAGGGTGTAATAAAAACATCCTAAGGTCTATAAAGTCTTCAAAAGTGCGCTCTGTGCCAGTGGTGCAGATATGCAAAGGACCACAGAGAAAACAGCTCGTGCAAAGGCTCTGAGGCTGGAATAAGCCCCATGTGTTCAAAGAACAAAGGAAAGACCAGAGTTGGGTGGCTGGGGGGTGATGGGGTTAAAGCCAGGGCACAGGCCAGAGTGTGAGGACTCCGTGAGCCTTGAGAAAGACTTTGGATTTCCTGAAGAATGATGAGAAGCCAGACGGGTGAGCAGGAAAGGAATGTGATCCAATTTCCCCTCTAACTGCAGTACATCATTCTGCCGGCTGTGTGTAGAAAACCCCCATAGCGGGCAGGAGTAGATGCAGTTTTCCAGGGAGAAGGCTCCTGGGCTGTGACGTGGTGGTGGCTCAGCCTAGCCTGGTGGCAATGGAGGTGGAGAGAAGGGGACAGATTCAGGTTAGCTTTGTGGGGAGAGCAGGAAGGTGTCATCGATGTGTCTGTAGTTGGAACCAAAGAAAAAGCAAAAGTTATGCCTTTGTAGGTTAACAGATTTGTAAACAGACTTATCGTGGGGATCATTTTGAAATGTATGGAAATACCAAATCACTTTGTTGTGCAACAGGAACTAACGTTGTGCTGTAGCTCAATTATACTTCAAACAAACTCATAAAAAAGGAGATCAGATTTCTGGTTATCAGAGGCAGGGGTTGGGGGGAGGGGGGGAATTGGCTAAAAGTAGTCAAAAGGTACAACCTCCAGTTATAAGATAAACACACACTAGGGATGTAACGTACAACATGATAAACATAATTAACACTGCTGCATGTTATATATGAAAGTTGTTAAGAGAGTTCCCATCACAGGGAAAACATTTTTTATTTCTCTAACTTTGCATCTGTAAGAGATGATGGATGTTCACTAAACTGATTGTTGTATCAGATTGATGTATGTAAGTCAAATCAGCATACTGTACAATATACAGTGCTGTATGTCAATTATATCTCAATAAAACTGGAAGAAAAAAGGTAAGAGACAAAGAAAAAGCAAGAAATTAAGGAAAATGCAGAGATAGGGAAGTCTGGGGAGAGTTTTACGGGAGCAAATTAGGAGTTCTAACTTTGGTATGAAAACACTGAGTAGCTGTTACCTCCCAAGCATAGAGGATGTAAGAGGATTGTGAGTATATAAGTTTGTCGAACACGTGAGAGGTCAGGGCTGGGGTTACAGATTCATGATCATTGGTATAGATAAAGTGTTTAATTAATTCCCCAGAGAGAGTGAATGTGTATAGAGATGGGGCACGGGAGGGGGAGGGGGGACTCGCTGGCGTCTGGTGTCACAGGAAGAGGCAGCAAAGGAGAAGAAAGGGAAGCAGCCCAGGAGGAGGCGCAGATCCAGAGAACATGCTGTTGGCATAGAAGCCAAGAGAAAATGGGGCTTAATTGTAGGACAAGAGTGACGTGATTTCCGAGTTACAGGTGGCCCAGTCCAGGGGACAGCAGACTCTTCAATAAATGGCCAGGTGGTGAATAGTTTAGTCTTCGTGAGGAAGATGATGGTTTAAAATGTAGGTTTTATTATTATTCAGGTTTGGCGAGGCAACAGCTCAGGAGAGGACTGCCACTGAAAAGACAGTTTGTCACTCACAGTTTCCAAGGGAAGGGGGCACAGCACACCACAGGGGGCCTCGTGGGGAAGCACCAGGGTGGGTCAGGAGGCAAAAATGCTTAAATTAGAAAGATGAATAAAAAGTCTAAAAGCAGGGCTTCCCTGGTGGTGCAGTGGTTGAGAGTCCGCCTGCCGATGCAGGGGACACGGGTTCGTGCCCCGGTCCGGGAAGATCCCACATACCACGGAGCGGCTGGGCCCGTGGGCCATGGCCGCTGAGCCTGCGCGTCCAGAGCCTGTGCTCCGCAACGGGGAGAGGCCTTCACAGGAAAACCCCCAAAGTGGTTAAGCCTAAGCGCTTATAAACTAGGTTGAACAAAGAGTGATTGTGAAAAAGCAATTGAAATATACGAGGAAGCAAAGAGGAGATAAGAGTTCTTTTCATGTGTTTGTACAGATTCTTCTGAGGCTCATATGTTTATCATATAGCCACAGTGCCTGGAACTGTGCCTGCCACCCAGAACAGAATCATAACTGAATACAGGACTGAATGAACTACTCTGGGTAAAACAAGAACTACACTTTTCAAATGACTGGAGAACCTACGAAGAGATAGAGTACAGTCAGTTTAACCCAAAAGCATAGAACTCAGGAAATGGCAGGGGTTTAGAAAACCCCCAAACCATAAAACAAATGGCAAAAATGGAAACAAATTCACCAGTTGGGTTTAAAAAGAAAATTCGGTTATATAACCAAAAATTCAGTTGCTTCAGAAAGGCTCATCTAAATAAAAAGATGCAGAAAGATTTAAAATAGAGGATAGACAAAAGAATTTATTAAATGAATACAAACGCAAAGAAAGCAGGAGTCATGATATGAATTTCAGAATAAATCAGGACAAACACACTTAATGGGGCAAAGGAGGTTTATTATACTGATAGCTATGCCATCCACGGCAAAATCACAGTACACGTAAATATTTATATACTGTGTAACAGCATGAAAATGCTAGAGTATGAATGGTGGAATATTCAACAAAAAATGTCAAAACTCCAAGTGAAATGGAAGATGTTAACACATCTGCCCTAAGTCCATTTTATTCAAGAAGGTGGGTAGGGAAGAAGGCAGGATATCAATTAGGAGATTGGCAAAGAGAATAGTAAAAATAAACGACATGGACAATTAAAATAAATATAAAAGATGAATTCACATTTCATTAATTGGTATTCAAGTTCAGTAATAAAAAGTTTTGAACAACTACTATATGCTACGTATGAACTAGATTATGGGGGGCGTTTAATAAACATTCTTTTTTGATAAATATGGAATTTTTTTTTCAAAATAGATCATATACTAGGTCACAAAGAAAGCCCCAATTAATTTCAGGGTGGCTATGGGGATTGAGCAAGGTAATGTCACCCATTACCACTGCAGATGAAAAAATAAAGAATGGCCATGATTATTATCGTGATTACGGTACAGCTCAGACCCTGGAGTACAAAACCACTCTTTTGCGGTCATTCTGTGTGCACAGGACACTCACCTCTACTTGCCCTGCTCGACAGAGGAGAGAAACAAATTGCTGAGTTGCCAGCTCTGGGCAGTGCTTCCAGACCAGTGCTGCTTGGTTTACTCTGGAAGGGAAATAACTTCATTAGAAATGACATTTTCTTGGCTGGCTGGCCCTCAGCTGACAGAAGTGCCCCTGGAGCACTTGTGATCTCTGCGGCTGATGGAGTGCACGTTGCCATCTCCAGGGACCCAGAGCAGGAGGCCAAACCTGCCGAGTGTAAGTCCCTGAGAGGGTCCAAGCCTTGTTATTTTAGAGTTGTTTGTTTTTTTTTCCTGGAGTTTTCTCTGACCACCTACCTTAAATCACAGCCTTCCTAGCACCCTCTCTTCCCCCTCAACTAGGTTAACTTTTTTCCATAGTACGTTTCATCAACCACGTCACATATTTTCCTTGCTCGTCTGGTTTCTGGCCTCCCTCCCCATGAGACCGTGGGTTCCAGGAGAACACAATGTTTTATCTTTTGGTTCCCTGCTATCGCCCCAGAGCCTACAACAGTGCTTGCACATACACAGTTGCTCCTCAATAAATAGTTCTGATGAATAACCCCAAATCCATCTCTACAGTAAGATGTTTTCCGGTGGTGGGGGGTGGGGTAGGGGACAGGGCCAAATGGGCCCCGAGTTCTGGAACAGATTGAGCCTGTGTCCACAAGACGAAGGAACTTTTCAGGAGGGTGCCTGGAAAGGGAGACAGGGAAAAGAACAGGAAGAAAGAAGCAGAGGCCATACCTGTTCAGCATTTACCTGGGGCACTTTGTCTACAAAACACAATCAATCCGGTGGAAGAAGAGAGAGAAGGAGGAGAGATGTGGGACCAGGTCTGTCTCTGTCTACTCCCTTCTGCCAACGTATCCAACCGCAGAGGAATTCCTGACTGTTCTACCTGCAAAATAAATAAGAATCCATGCTTCCCTCCAGCTCCAGTGCTACCACCCTGCTCTGTGCCACCTTCATCTCCAGCCAGGATTATCTCAACAGTCTCCTAACTTGTTTCCACCTTTGCCCCTTACAGTAGACGCTCCTATACAGCATCAGGCCCATCTTTCAGCAATATAGCCAGACCACATCACTCTCCACTCAGACCCTCACGATTTCCAGCCAGCGGCTCAGAGCCTTTTGCCCCTAGTTCTCTCCCCAGGTATTCCCTTCCTCACCTGCCCAAATCCCACCTTCTCAAGCAAGCCTCCTCTGCCTACCCCACCTGTTGGATCCCACACACTGCACCACACACTAGCACTCCCCAACCTCCTTATTTGGCCTCCTTATTCTACTTTTTCTTTGGTTCCCTATCACTGATCTCTTCTACCATCCCAGATAATTAACTCATTGATGTTCATGGTTCACCCTCTGCCCCTGACCCCCCCCAGAAGGCCAGCTCCACCAGGGCAGGGAGATCTTTGTTTTTAATCAATAACAAAGATCTTTTCATCTTTTGTTCCCCAGCTCATCCCAAACATTAGAGCAGTGCCAGGCACATAGCAGGTGCTCAATTCTTTACTGAATGGTTGACGTGGAACAGAAGAGAAGCACAGTGGGCTATGTTTTCCTGGGAGCTGAGCTGATTACAAATGAAAAATAAATTTGGGGATTTTAGAAGGCAGGATTCACAGGAGCCGACACCAGTGAAATCTAAGTCGCCTCTTTGGTAACTGGTCTGAAGCAGAACAGCAGCAAAAATAAGGTCTTTGTCCGTTTGTTTCCTTTTTCTGCTCTGTCCGAAACAGGTGTCTTTGCGTTTTTGGTTTTTTTTTTTGCGACACCAGCTACTTCGGTAACTCTAACGCTGTTAGGTATTTCTCTGCAAAGGTGCTCTCCCCAGCGCGGAAGTGGGAAAACTCAGCAGCTCACCAGGGACCCGCCCGACTCGGAAGAAAGACTGCTGGTTCCTGGCCGACAACCGGCCAGCAGCTCCCCGCCTGTCCGCGTCGCCTCCCCAGGGGTGATAAAGGTCTCCCAGAGCGGAGCCAAACCACATCCCTCCACCCCGCCGCTCTCGCTCCCGCGGGGCCGGGGCTGGGTGGCCCTGAACACACAGAAACCAACCCAGGCGGTCCCCTACCCAGCGAGGACGAGCAAAACACCTCGCGGCGGGGACACGGCGCAGCCAAACCCGGGACAAAGGGCCGCGCCCACGCGGGCCTCCCCAGCTGGGGCTCCCAGACCGCGCGGCGGATCGGGGTCCGCTGGGGGGCGGCGGGGCTCGTCACGGGAAGGGGGTGCAAGCGTGTGTGCTGCCCTGTGATGGGCGGATAGAAAGGAGACTGGGCCGAGTCTCCGAGAACAAAAGTCCGGTCCTCCCCGGGGACTGAGAAGAGCCGGGCGGCGGCGCCGAGGCGGGGCGGGAGCCGGGCCAGCCAAGTTCGCTCCGGGTCAGATCAACTTTCTGGTCCAGCTCTCCTCCCTGCAGCCTGGGTCCCTGGTCCCCGGGTGAGCGCAGAGGCTGCGCGTCCCCGCAGCGGAGGGTGGGCGGTACCGGGGGCGCAGGGGGCCCCGGTCGCGCAGGCGCCTTCCTCGCCCCCTCCGATTCCCCCGCCCCATCCCTCCCGAGCTCTGTAGGGCGGTTGGGGGAGGGGGATGGCTAGAGCTGGAGCCGAGGGAGGGCGGGAGGCAGACACAAAGCCCTTCCCTCGCCTCCACCTCCCCTCCTTCTCTTCCTCCTCCTCCCGGGCGGGGAAAGTCAGCCCCGCGCTAGTCCGCGGGGCCACCGGTCGCCCCCGCCTCCGGGACCTGCGGGGAGGGCCTGCGCGAGGTAAGGGGCGGCGGCAGCGGAGACCCCACCCCCTGTGCCCGCACCCGGCGCGCCGGGAGACTCCTAGACTGGGGCGGGGGCGTTGCGGGGTTCGAGGCACGGGTGCAGCTCCTCGCACGCTCCTCCCCTAAGGCCTGGGGGCAGAGCGAGCGAGCGGCCTCGGGGGTTTTGGGGACGGGCGGGGGAGGGGGGAACAGGGAGTGGGGGCGCCGGGACGGGGGCAGGGTGGGCTTCCGGGCAAGGATCTTAAGCGGACCTCTGCCGGGGTGGGGGTGGTGAGGGGCCGCCGAGGCTGCGGGTGCGGGCGCGCGCGGCGGAGGAGGTAGGGACTTTGGTCGAGTTCTACCTGCGGGGACGCCTACGGGGTGTCAAGTGCGCCCCGCGCCGGCGCGCGCGGCCCGGAGCGGGGTCGCATGCCTGGGTGCCCGGCGCAGACCGGGTACGTGCGCTCAGCCCATGAGCTGGGCGGACGCTTGGGCTAGGGATTTCCTCCCCCGGGGGGAGAAGCCGGACTGGGGGTAATGGGGTTTTCGCGGTGATTGATGGCAGGCGGAGGAGGAGTACGGGTTCCTGCCGGGAAGCAATGGGGCCACTTTCCCACTTTGAGGCCTCCTAGCCCCCCACCCCCACCCCCCGGGCTCGGCCTCCACCCTTGGCCTCGGCTCCCACCAGCGCAGCGTCCACCCACCCGCGCCCCTCGACGGCCGCGGGACGGCGGGGAGTTTGCAGAATTCAGCTTTAAACCCTGTGATGTATTGCCAAGAAATACAGGGCGCGACCGACCCCCTGGGCCCTAACCGGCGCCTCGCTTCTCCTCCGAGCTTTCAGATCCTGGGGCGGGGTGGGGGTGGGGGGCTTTCCTAAGTCAGCAGAGGAAGCCGCGCACGAACCCGAGCGCTGTGGAGCGGTAGTTTCTTGCAGGCCTGAGGGTTTCAGGCACAGTGGGATTTCTTAGGAACATGCTGCCATCAACAAGGAAACCCCAGAGCACTCTTCGGACCAACAGGACTTTGTAAATATTGCAGCAAAAGCAAACATCTGGCGGAACTCGGTCATTAAGAAAAATAGTGTTTTAATGCGATATTGAAAACCATCAAATTTCATGTAAAAAATCCACAGTGACCAAAATATCAACATTTTACATCAAGTCCGGGTTGTGGTTATGACCTTGCATCATTGTTCAATGGAAGCAGTGTTTCCAGTCGCCCTCAGTTTATCTGGACCCCACCTGGGGGTTTATGAGGCTTGACAGTGGCATGCAGCAGATTATGCAATGCCGACTTTGTATATAGTCATGGGTTTTTTTTGGTTTTACTATGAAATTTTTTTAAATTGAAGTATATAGTTGATTTACAGTGTGTTATTTTCAGGTTACAGCAAAGTGATCAATTACACACACACACGTATATATATATATATTTTTTTCAGATTCTTATCCCTTTTATTTTTTTGACTGTGGAACTCTTACTAACTTTTTACCCAGGTCAGATATGCGAGAGTATTTTGACGAGTAGACATAAAGGTGGGCATTTTCTCTTTTCCAACGTGTCTCTAGAACAATCGTGCAGTCCCTGCTCTGGCACCTTCACAGAGGGCATCGGGGGCCGTGGGTTGGGAGGGGCCTGGGGGGAGGCTCACATTTGGGACTCTAGAAAGTAGGCTGGGGGTTGACAGGAGCTTTGGGGTTTGGGGACTCCGCCTTCAGCATTTGGAGACTGGGGATGTGAGAAGACCAACCTGCTACCGTGACCTCTTTGTCTGGAGACACTGTCCCACAGACAGGTTATCTGAGTAGAGAAGTAGCCCTAAAATAGTCCACCCTTGACTCCCCACTCCAATGCAGGGGCAGATGGGAGCAGCTTGACTCCCAGATCTGCGGTATGCGCTTGTTTAGAGATAACTTCCCAGCAGCCGCCCCACCCCATGAGGTCCTCCTCCCCTTCGCCAAATTCAAGGGCCACTACCCACAAAAAAGAGGAGTTCCTTCTCCAGAAATACTTCTTTTCAGAGGTAAATCCTCCCCCTCTGCTTGGAGGAGACAGATAACTCATTTCTCCTCTCTCCAAGGGCAGTCGCCACTGGGAGGTCAACCTCAACTGGGCCCAAGCAGCACACACGGCCTGCATTCCATCATTTTGCTCTGTGTCCCATTCCCCTCGTATATCCAATCCTCCTGATAATCCTTCAAGATTCCTAGTGGTTTCAGCTGGGAAGGATTCCCTGGTACGGCACCAGAATTCCTTGGGTGTGTATTACTTATGAGCAGTATGCAATGGCCGCCATTTGCCCACGGTGAACTTCCTAAGGGTGAGAGCCAGCTCCTAGTTCTAACACTTAAGGAATGGGTGTTGAACAAGTGAACAGAAGTATCCCCCTGTAAAAAGCATTTTGAGGAGTTACAGGGCAATAAGTATATCCTTAGCAGATAATATATTTTTTAATGTCACTATTATTGCCCTTGACATTTTATTTTTTTAATATTTATTTATTTATTTGTCTGCACCAGGTCTTAGTTGCGGCACGCGGGATCTTCGTTGCCACGTGAGGGATCTTTAGTTGCAGCATGCAGAATCTTTTAGTTGTGGCATGCAGGATTCTAGTTCCCCAACCAGGGATTGAACCCGGGCCCCCTGCATTGGGAGCGCGGAGTCTTAACCGCTGGACCACGAGGGAAGTCCCAGCAGATAATATTTTTATAGTGCTTTATAAAATGCTTGTCCAGATAATATCTCAGTTGTTTCTCACAACAATACTAACAATTCCATTTGGTAGGTGGGAAAACAGAGGCCTAGAGAGGTCAAAGCACCAAAGTTGGAACCAGGGCTCCAGGCCCAGTAATCATTTTGCTGAACCACTGCTGACTTGCTAGAGGTGGCCCTGCTCAGATGCACATCCCACGCAGTGTATGTCCAGAGCAGAATTTACACAGTGGTGTTTTAGGAGGCGGTTTTACTAAGGAATTACTAGAGTTACTCGGGTAAAATGCTTTAGAGAAATGCTGGTGTTAAGCAGGTTTTCCACTGCAGGACTTTTCAGTGCCTTTATTATCATTATGTGCATTGGGACTCTTTAGGATGACTCCATAACATGTAATGTTTGCCAGCTTCTTTTGGCCACAGAACCATGGAACATCTTCCGGATCCAGTGTTCTAACGGGTCCACTTGGGGAAATGTTGCTTAGTTCACTCAAAACCTTCTGACATCTAGGCAGTGTTCAAGGACCACTAGTGTGCAGAATAGTAAACAAATGTATGTTCTGGACATTTAAAAGGCACAGTAATAACCCCCTTGTAAATTTAGAGTAAATTGTTGGTTCCCCAGCTTCTGTGCATCTGATTAACACGAGTCAGTTCTCCCGGGTTTGATCAGATCTGAGGGAACTGGAGGAGTTGGGTAGACAATGCAGACAGGCCCTAGAGAGCATGGGCCCTTCATGCTGCCAGAAGGAGGCAGAGCTCACCCAGCCTCCCCGGAGAACCCCTCAGATGCAGCTGTTTCTATGGAGTGGCCGCTTAGGGCTTCTTGTCCTGATGGTGGCTCGTCTTTGTTGACCGCACCCATCGAGTGGGAAATACAGTTGCCTCCCTTCTTCTCTCCCTGGGAGCTGTGGATCCTGTAGGGGATCCATGTCTACATTTACTCATGAAGAGGAAGCCACGGTCACTGTCTGAGTGCCTGGGATCAGAAACAAAGGGCTGCTGACGGTCATCCGTCATCCAGGTCCCCCACTGCAGGAGGTGCAGCCCCCAGTTCAGACACGCGCATTGTTTGAAATTGTTTTGAATTAGAGCGGGCCTGCAATCCACTGTGAGGTACTTTTCACAGATCAGTAACCCTGGCTGTTCAGGCTTTATTGCATTTAGGAGAGGAGATGAACAGTGGATTCCAGAGTTTGTATTTCAGGGATTCAGAGGAGAGTGGTGGGTTTGGAGGAGCCTTGGGAAAGGTGATGCCGGATCAGAGAGAGGCTGGGTGAATTTAACGTCCGTCTGCTTTTGGATGGAGACATTTCTAGGTTTCCAGTGCTGAGCAAATTATCTTCCAATTTGTTTCATAGATGTTTCCGAAGCACAGAATCTAAGCAGCTCATTTAGAAATCTGTAATTGAATAGGGTGGTGTCACAGAGGTCAAGGAAAGGAATATTTTGAGAAAAATGGACCTATCAGATGGGATGGGTGTTCGTGAGAGGAGGATGTGTGTGTGTGTGTGTGTGTGTGTGTGTGTGTGTGTGTGTGTGTGTGTGTGTCCTTCTGCATGTGTGGCCAAGGAAGAGAGTGGGGAGGAAATACTGAGTGTCATTTCCAACCCGCTGAGTTTTGAAGTCCTGTATGTTACCTGATAGAAATTGTCAATAAGCAGGCAGAGTCAGGGGGTCACGGGGGTGCTGTGGGGGACTGGAGCAGGGGAGTTGGTGAACTCACCCAGAGAGAGGCCACGGGCCAAGCAGAATGGCGTCAAGGTAGAACCTAGAAGCCCACATCCAGGTCCAGGGAAGGAAGGAGAAAGAGCCTGCATTGATGATGAGCCGGACAACCCAGAACTTTCAACCCACTAGTTCCTGGCCAGCGTGTGTTGTGATTGACCAGGGCCCAGGCTTACCCCAGGTTGTGAATTTTTTTTTAACAGACATCATATTAGTTTCAGGTATATAACTTAATGATTTAATATTTCTATATATTGTGAAATGATCACCATAAGTCTAGTTAACATCCGTCACTGTTGAGTTACAGAATTTTTTTTCTTGTGATGAGAACCTTTAAGACCTATTTGCTTTCAGCAACTTTCAAATATGCAATACAGTATTATTAACTGTAGTCACCATGCTGTTCATTACATTCCATGACTTATTTATTTTATACCTGGAAGTTTGTACCTTTCATCTTCACCCATTTCTTCCCCATCCCTACCCCCTGCACCTGCAGCTCTGGCAACCAGCAATCTGTCCTCTGTATCTATGAGCTTGGTTGTGTGTGTGTGTTTTCAAGATTCCATATATAAGTGAGACCATAAGGTGTTTGCCTTTCTCTGTCTGACTTATTTCACTTAGCATGATGCCCTCAACGTCCATTCATGTTGCTGCAAATGGCAAGATTTCATTCTTTTTGATGGCTAGATAATGTTCCATTATATCTATGTACCGCATCTTTATCTGTTCATCCATCAGTGGACACTTAGGTTGTTTCCATATCTCGGCTATTGTAAATAATGCTGCAGTGAACATGGGGTGCAGATATCTTTCCAAGTTAGTGTTTTCATTTTCTTTGGATAAATACCCAGAAGTGGAATTGAAGGATCATATGGCAGTTCTAGTTTAAATTTTTTGCGGAACCTCCGTACTGTTTTCTATAGTGGTTGCAGCAATTTACATTCCCACAAATAGCACACAAGTGTTCTCTTTTCTCCACATTCTCACCAGTATTTGTTAACTCTTGTCTTTTTGATAATAGCCATTCTAATGGGTGTGAGGCGATATCGAATTTCCCTCATGATTAGTGATGTTGACCATCCTTTCATATGCCTGTTGGCCATCTGTACATCTTTGGAAAAATGTTCAGATCCTCTGCCCATTTTTTAATCAGATTGTATGATTTTTTTGCTATTGAGTTGTATGAGTTCTTTATGTATTTTGGATATTAACCCCTTATCAGATATATGATTTGCAAATATTTCCTCCCATTCAGTAGGTTGCCTTTTCATTTTGTTGATGGTTTCCTTTGCTGTGCAGAAGCTTTTTAGTTTGATGTAGTGCCACCTTGTTTGTTTGTTTATTGTTTTTGTTGCCCTTGCTTTTGGTGTCAGATCCAAAAAATCATTGCCAAGACTGATGTCAAGGAGCTTGCCACCTATGTTTTCTTCTGGGATTGCTATGGTTTCAGGTCTTATGTTCAAGGCTTTAATCCATTTTGAGTTAATCTTTGTGTATGGTGTAAGATAGTGGTCTAGGTTCATTGTTTTGTATGTGGCTGTCCAGTTTTCCTGACATCATTTATTGAGGAGACCGTCCTTACCCGTTTTTAAAATTCTTGGCTCCTTTGTTGTAAATTAATTGACCATATATGTGTGGGTTTATTTTGGGGCTCTCTTTTCTGTTCCATTGATATAATGTGTCTGTTTTTATGGCAGTACTGTACTGTTTGATCATGATAGCTTTGTAATATAGTTTGAAATCAGCAAACTTGATGCCTCCAGCTTTGTTCTTCTTTCTCAAGATTGCTTTGGCTATTTGGGGTCTTCTGTGGCTCCATACAAATTTTAGGAGTGTTCTAAATATTTCTGTGAAAAATGCCATTGGAATTTTGGTAGGGATTGCATTGAACCTATAGATTGCTTTGGGTAGTATGGGCATTTTTAACAATGTTAGTTTTTCCAGTCCATGAGCACAGAATATCTTTCTGTTTAATCCCTGAGAAATGTGGAGTGTCAGCTGAGAGTGTGAATAGATCCACATCAGTTAATACTAGCAAACTGACTCTACAGAATTATCACATATTGAATGAATGAGTGATTAAATGACACTGTTTTTGGTAGTAGAAACTTTTAAAACTTGCTAATGCTATGGTGAAAGTCTAAACAGAGCCATTTTGCAGAAGTTTCTTAAAAGCTAAAGTTGGATTTGAGGAGGAGCAGGGGATGAAGTTATGGGCACTCC
Source organism: Lagenorhynchus albirostris (assembly GCF_949774975.1). Lineage (NCBI taxonomy): Eukaryota > Metazoa > Chordata > Mammalia > Artiodactyla > Delphinidae > Lagenorhynchus > Lagenorhynchus albirostris. The sequence continues at coordinate 47,103,848 of NC_083109.1, read as the reverse complement.
ATGTGAGATGTCTTATTCTGGTCAAGAATCTTTGGTGGCAAGGAGCCCCATTAGTAACTTTGAATAAGCCCAAAAGTTGTAGGAGGGTTTATGAAGGTATGCCGATTCGTTTAAGCCATCTTTTTTTTTTTTGGCAAAAATCCATATTTTAAAACCTAAAGGAAAGAATCACATGTCCACTCCAACAGCTTTACCGGCTTTTTAGCAGTGATTTCAATGATGATGCTGTGCTTCATAGTGTACAAATGAGAAACTAATTTAGGAAATGCATTACCAAACTTGGGTCTACTCGCCCACTGCACAGCAAAGCCAGTCTACTGACACCAAGTTGTGGTGAAGGAAAGTGTGGTGTTTATTTGCAGGGCATCAAGCAAGGAGAATGCCTGTGCTCAAAATACCTGAACTCCCTGATGGCCTTCAGACAAGGGTTTTTCAAGGCAACATTAGGGGTAGGGGTCATAGGCTACATGGTCAGCTCGTGGACATTCTTCTGATTTATTGGTGGTGAGGTGACAAGGTGAAGTTTCTGGAATCTCAATCATCAGTCTTCTGGTTCCAACGACCATGTAGACATCATGTAGTTGCCGTCCTCCACCTGGGTGGGGGTCTTAGTTTTTGCAAAACAACTGGAAGATATGCATCAGGTGTTAGCTATATCCCTTGAGGAGGAACTAGGAGTCCTGCGACTGTTTTATGGCTGAATTGTTGTTTAAGCTATTATTACTTTTCTTGTTGGACTGCTTTTCCTTTGTTTCTGCATTTTCTCACTTCTCTAATTATTCACTACCTGACTCTGCTCTTTGGAACTCGTGGAAGGCCTAGGAGACTAAAATTTTTTTACAGACAAGAAGTGCGGGACTCTGAGGTCTCATACCTCTGAAGGCCCTGCAGGGCCCTGCTTGGTTTCAGGTGTTCTAATTGCTGTGAGCTTCTGTCTCATTTGTATTTGATCATGACTTGTGGTCAAGTGACGGTCAACGGAGTTATTATGTAATTCCCCCACTTGCTTGAAATTCTCGAAAGTTGAGCATTTTAAAGATAAGGCTTGGGTGAAACATTTGTATTTTACCATTTTTAATGAGTTAAGTCTGTTTTAATTGAGTAGGTTAAGTCTAATTGAGTAGGTTAAAATTGAATTAAGTCTATTTTAATTGAGTAGTAAATGAGAGAAAGGACAGGTATTTTAGATTTCATGTATATGATTTCATGTTAGGTCAGACATGCAAAATACAGAAATCCAAACATTCAGCTAGTTGAAATATTAGCTCGATGAACTTTATTTGCTTTAAAAAGCTTTTTTTTTCCTTTATTGAAGATATCACCACAGGTTTTATTACAAATATCTAACTCCCCATTGCATTTAAACTCAGGTTTGAGTACAAGGACATTTTTGAAAAATGAATTGAGGCAGATGTCTCTCCTGGATGGTTAGGGAGGGGCACCTTCACAGGTCAAATTGCTCCTGGACCCTGTGTCCCCAGAAATCAGCCAAGACCCCCGCCATGACCCCGCAGGGCCAAAACCAGAGACCGTATCTCTGTAACCAGCCTGGGGTTTGGCTGCCTTCAACATGTGGCGACAGAAAGTGAGACGTCATCTAAACAACCATCCTCGTCTCACGATCCAGACTTTGTTCAACTAAGTGCTGTGCGTTCGTGACTTTTTATCACACAAATACTTTCACTTTCCATGTAGTCAAATGCCTGGACTTTTCCTATGGATTTCTTTAATTGGCTCCTGTGCGTAGAAGTCCTTTCTGCATCCTCAGTCAGCGAGCCACGTACAGTTTCTTCTTATTTTGATGCTTTCAGTTTTACAGGTGACTGTTGAAACTCACTTGGAATCACTTGGCAGATGGTCTGTGAAGTAAGGATGCAACTTCATTCTTTTTGGTCCCCACTAGTTTACCCAAAGGCCCAGCGTCATTTGGTGAATGAACCCAGCTCTCCCCAACTCTGTAAAACATGCTGTATTTAGCTGAGCAAATCCCACTCCACTTTTCGCCTCTTTATCTTTCTTTCCTTTTGTCCCCCAGATTTTCTTGGCAATGTTCGCCTTAATTCTTCCCATTAGTTTTATTCCATGGCGTTAGTTTGGAGTTGTATTAGGCCTAGCCACTGCTTTGGGAAGACCTGAGACATCGTTTTTGATTCTCTTCCCCCATTAGTTGAATTAGAGCCTGTAGGCATTTCTTGTGCAGATTCAGGCCTCACTGATTTCCTAGGCAGCAGGATGCCTGGGGGAGAAGATACAAACCTGGGCTGGTCCTGCAGGGATGTGGTTGCTTTTGGTTTCAGTGATGCTGGGAGGTGTGGGTCCTGGCTGACTTCCGGGATGGGCGCCAAGGTTCCTTTGGGATCTGACCTTTGCAGGTATCCCTCTGTAATTCCCGGCCTGAAGGGCCCCTGGCCTTGAAGGGGATACTTACAAACACTGGTGAGGACGGGCCAGGGTGGTCAGTGTTCCACTCATGTTACTGAGTCCAAGCTCATACCGCTCGCCACATGACAGGCCAGTAAATGGAGAGACGAGTTGTTGGGGGAAGGAATGGTGACTTTATTTGGAAAGCCAGCTGACTGAGAAGATGGTGGACTTGCGTCCCAAAGAGCCATCCCCCTCTCTTGAACTCTGTTTCCCTGGGACTGTGGTACCTCCTGGGTGTGGAGTCATGTCAAAGAGCAGGGGGCTGGCAGAGGGCAGCGACCTCCTTCTTCCATTCAAGGGTGGCGTGGTTGCACATAGAAGGGGCATTTCCTCCTGTCTTGGGTGTTACAGAGGAGCACAGTGGAAGGGATTAGCTGGATGGACGGGGTGGTGGGTGTTAGCTGGTATCCGCTGGGTTTGGGATAGAGGAGGGTCCAGTGCAAAGAACAAGAACCAGGAGGAGTGTGGACGTTTGGGGGAAGAATGTGCTGTTCACTGTGGCTCCACTATGGACCCGAGCTTCCCCGCCTGTGAAGTGTGGAGAGAGAGGGAGGCCGTGGTCCAGGCCCTCTGAGGGCTCCTAGACCAGGGAGGCAGGTGCTTCACATGCGGGACCAGCAGAGGCCGGCTTAGGGCAGCATCATGTCCTGAAGACCCAGACCGTGTGGAAAGATGGAGAGGGTCTCGGAGGGAAAGCTGTCATCAGCTGCCCTGGGTGGAACGGCTCAGGCCCTGCGGGGAATTGTGCTCTATTTTTGATCTAAGTAGAATCTCAGCTTCCTTTGTCTATAAGAGGAGATAAGGGGACATCTTCACAGGAAAGTGCTGGAGACAGTGTGGGACCCAGGAGAGTGGCCGGATCCGAGGCCAGCTCACTGGACGCAGGCATCGTTGTGCCCCCTCGCGGGTCAGTCTTTGGCTGAGGGCTGCCCCAAGCGCTTCTGGCTCCTGCACGCGGTCCGAACAGGGCCCGTCAGCCTGAAGGCTGTCCTCCCGCAGAGACAGGGGCGCCGGCGGTGGGAGGAAAGATGTGTTTGAAAGTGGCACAGGGACCCGTGCAGACCTGGCCTGGGACGCTTGTTCTCAGCCCCACAGAAGCCGGCAGGGTGGGTGGTTGGAAGATGGTCCCTCCTCCATTTCTTGGGATGGTGCGAGGCACAGGAGTTTCTTACTAACCCTCTGCTGTGAGGGATAATGTGTGCGGCTTACTGGCCCATGGTGGTCACACTGGCTCACCAGAAACCATCTCTGAAGCTTCCTCACCATGTTGATTTCCCTCAGTTCTGCGGCAAGTATTTATGCCCTCAGATCTTATTGGAAATAGTCAACATAATCACAGGATGCCTGTAACTATGCAAAGAGCCTTCGTGGACATAGCCCTTGGTTTCTACCACTGTTGGCTCCCAGTTCCTTGAAGACTGATGAGGTATAGGACAGGGGACATTGAGAACCTCAGGGAACTTTAAGATCTGAAGAGCTTCTTAATCCTGTCAGGAGACGACAACATAAATCCTCACTGTCCCGGCCAGTCACTAAATACACCTAAGCATCTGAGCGCATTCGTACCTGCACCTTCCATCTTTTCTGTGCTGTAGTCACCCCCCCCCCCCCAGTTCTGGTAGTTTGCACCAGCCCGCAGTGGAAGCGTAAGACCATGGACTTGTGAATTGCTTCAAACTAGCCAATCACAGGAGGCTTCAGAGATGAATGAAACCCATGGCTACCAGGGGCTGCAATTCAACCTGCAGACCCTCCCGTGATAAGGAGTCCACTCATCTGCTCTTCTGAGAACCCAGCAGCTGGAATAAGGGTTGAGACAGAGAAGCCAGAATTACATGACAGTACCACGTGGTCTGAGATGAGATTTTTTTTTTTTAATTGAGTACAGTTGATTTACAATGTTGTGTTAATTACTGCTGTACAGCAAAGTGACTCAGTTATACATACATATGCACTTTGTAAAATATTCTTTTCCATTATGGTTTATCGTAGGGTATTGAATATAGTTCCCTGTGCTATACAGTAGGACCTTGTTGTTTATCCATCCTATATATGCTAGCTTACATCTGCTGACCACAACCTCCCACTCCATCCCTCCCCCAACCCCCTCCCCCTTGGCAACCACAAGTCTATTCTCTATGTCCGTGATTCTGTTTCTGTTTCATAGACATTTGTGTCATATTTTAGATTCCACATATAAATTATATGGTATTTGTCTTTCTCTTTCTGACCTCACATAGTATGATAATCTCTAGGTCCATCTATGTTGCTGCAAAGGGCATTATTTTGTTTTTTATGGCTGAGTAGTATTCCATTGTGTGTGTGTGTGTGTGTGTGTGTGTGTGTATGTGTGTGTGTGTATATATATATATACATATATATATATATATATACACACACATACCACATCTTCTTTATCCATTCATCTGTCAGTGGACATTTAGGTTGTTTCCATGTCTTGGCTATAGTGCTGCTATGAACGTAGGGGTGCATGTATCTTTTTGGATTATAGTTTTGTCTGGATATATGCCCAGGAGTGGGATTCCTGGATCATATGGTAACTCTATTTTTAGTTTTCTGAGGAACCTCCATACTGTTTTCCACAGTGGGTGCACCAACTTACATTCCCACCAACAGCGTTGGAGGGTTCCCTTTTCTCCACACCCTCTCCAGCTTTTGTTATTTGTACACTTTTTAATGATGGCCATTCTGACTGGTGTGAGGTGGTACCTCATTGTAGTTTTGATTTGCATTTCTCTAATAATTAGTGCTGTTGAGCATCTTTTCATGTGCATATTGGCCATCTGTATTCTTTGGAGAAATGTCTGTTTAGGTCTTCTGCCCATTTTTGGATTGGGTTGTTTGTTTTTCTGTTGTGGAGTTGTATGAGCTATTTGTATTTTGGAAATTAAGCCCTTGTAGGTCACATCATTTTCAAGTATTTCTGAGATGAGATTTTAAACATTATGATTCAAGCTCTCAAGAGATCTATCACCAGATCTAATTTTAACTATCGATATAAGGTAGAAATATCTATTTCTTAGTTTTTTCCTGAGGTATTTTTCATTTCGTGTAAGTATCAAGAAACCATTAAAATAAGAATTGCAAGAGAAAAAAAATGATCAACTGTAAGGGTAAAAGAAAATGAATAGTTTGAAAATGTAGCATTTTCACTTCTGTTTTTCCATAAGTCCATTTAAAGTCCTGGGTCTTAGTTGTTGTTTACTGTTCTGTGGGATTCTCTATACATCCCATGAAAGATGGCACATCCCGTGAAAGTATGGGAGGCTTCAGGGTAAGCTGTACTCAGTTCTTCCAGAGAGAGAAAAAGAGCCTGGCATAAGAACCAAGACTTCGTAGTTCTCAAAGATTTTGATGCTTTTATAAATTAAACAGCATTCTAGAAACAGAGATAAAAATCAATGAATTATGGCAAAGTAGTTGTTAAAGGTTGACTGAACTGAAGGTACTTATACAGCTGCATGATTAAGTATTACGTAATTTAGCAAAACTGCCTTTGAGGAAACATTTTTTGGTGAGTGCTAGGAAAATGGACCAAGCTATTAAGCCATTTGACTTCAAGCACGTTTACACACCATGTGAAAACCCAGCACAGAAGCAAGGAGAAAACCCTCTGACTGATAAAGCATTTTCCAATAAACTTAACGTTTAACAGAAAAGGTCTTTGAATGGACGGTGAGGGGACGCGATCCGCCTTGCCCTCTGTCTCGAGGAGGGGATGTGGAATCTTGTTTTTCCTGTAGCGTTGCTTTGGCTTGGCCACAACCATGCTCTACAATCCATTGACCCTGCCACCTGGTCACTGCCCCTCGTCCACGTCACATCCTCACCTGCATCCTTCTCAGCCTGGATCTCGGGGTCCGGAGTTATAGCTGTTCCTTTGCATAAACCTTAATTTTCTTGTCTCTCTCAGGGGACTCCCCTGACTGAATCCAAACCCTGGTCTGTGTCTGCACCAGGCAGGCAGACAGGCTGGAAAACCACGGGCGCGTTGAGGGTTTGTGGCCATCGATCTCAAGGGCTCCTGTTCCATTTATCAGTCCGTCCGCTGTCCTCTTCAGATCAGATTTGACAGACTTAAAAAAAAAAAATCACATTCACATATATACGGGAGATAAAGTTTCAGAAACTAACGCTGCTCTGATGTTTCCTTTTCCCTTCTCTCTGATCCTATCCTATTTCATTTACTTAAAGTGTGCTGATGGTGACCGTCTAAATCGATTTCACAGCCCACTAATGGGCTTGGAAAAAAAGAAGCCCCGGACTAGTTCATGCTGATTCCTCCCTTCTAGAACCTCCCACGCACTCCTCGCCCTCCTCACTCTCAGTTGATGACCTTACTTCTTATTTCACTGAGATGCTAGAATTAGAAGAACTTCCATGACTCCTGCCCTGAAACTACCAACAGACCTGCACCTGGATGTACCTTCTGTGTCCGCCTCCTGCCATGATGGATAGATCGTCTGTCCTCCTCTCTGGGGTCCACCCCTGCGCTGGTGCAGTGGACCCCAACTTTTCCCCATACTCGAGGACATCCCTCCCACAGTGGCTCCCTCTGTCTTCCAGTAGCATCAGACACAGGTACCCGCCCTTCCTTCTTACAGATCCTTGGCTTTCAACGCCACACTTTCTCTCGCTTTTCCTGATTCTCTGGGGGCTCCTTCTCAGCCTCCTTTGCAAGCCCCCCTGCCTTTTCCTTAATCCCTGACCATCGAGTGCCTTGGGGCTTAGTCCTTGGTCTCTTCTAGTTGATTCTTCCGCTAGGCGATCTCATCCAGCCTTGCTGCTCTCAATCCCACCTGCGCGCGATGGTTTCCAAGTCAAGCCTCCCCGAAACTGCAGCCGCTCTTGGGTGCCCAGTGGTCTCTTGGGTATCTCCGCTCGGTGGGCTCGTAGGAATCTCAGACTGGATGTGTCCCAAGCGGACTCCTTGTCCTGCCCGCCTGGTCCTGCCCCCTCCTCTCATTTCCCCAGTTCATCCAGTAGCTTCATTCTCCCAGGTTTTCAGGCTCAGCACCATGGACTGTCCCCCTACCCCAATATCTTGCATCCAGTCCCTCAGCAGGTGTGATCAGCTCTGCCTTCAAGCAGTATCCCTGAGCTGTCCACATGTCGCCCGCCCACTGCCACCACCTCTAAGCCCCCATCGTCTCTTACGTGGAGTCCTGCAGTGTCCGCCTGACACATGGCCTTGCTCTGTTCTTGCCTCCCTGCAGTGTTTCTCTCCACGGGGTACTCACAGCCGACTTCTAAAAACATGTCAGTGCCTCTCCTTCCAGTTTTCATCTCACTCAGAGTAAAACCCACAGCCTTCTCTACAACCCGCAAGTCCCTTTATGGCCAGGGCTCAGCACCCGTCTCCCCTCCCCTCCCGCCCTCCCAAGAGGTGGTAAGCCTGCCCGCGTCCCAGCCCCGTCCGGCTCCTCCTTAGCCAGGGATGGGCCCCCTCCAGATCCCCACGTGACCCCGCCCTCACTGCTGGTCTCTCCCGAGCATCACTGCAGAGACGGTGTCCCTGACCGCCCCGTGAAAAACAGCAAATCGACCCACACCCTCCTCTGTTCTCCTGGCATCTGTTTGCACCTGACACGCGCTGGGCAAGTCGGGGGTTCGTCTGGTTTGTCCCCAGAGTAGTGCTGGCATATCTATAGCAGGTACTTAATAAAAACTTGTTGAATTAAATAATGAAGGCACAAAGAATCGTGAAGCTTGGGCGGGGTGACTAAAGGGCCAAAATATCCCTTTGGGCTAAAAATAAAAGTACGCCTGTTGTGAGGCAGCTTTCCAGCTTCCTGCAGGAGATGCTGCCCGCTTGGCTGCTCCAGCCCAGGGCGCGGGGGCCGTGCTGTGGAATCAGGAAGAGCACGAGCCTTGGCAGCTCTTTCTCTTGATTCTTTTCCCCGAACCCTGGAAAAAGTTTCTGCAAGAGAGATTCTTTTAAGTCTAAGTACACGCAGTGGTCAACTTTAAGACAGAGATAAAGACATTTGGAAATTTGAATGCAGCCTCCAGAAGGATGGGAGGGGTGGGCCGAGGGACTGGGATGCTTACAGCTAATAAAGGCTCCAGACCCGGGAGAGTTGCTTCCGTCCTCCGGAAGAGGGCGCCGCCCTGCAAACCCCGGTGACAGACAAGTTTCAACCCACGTGCTGTGCGTGACTTGAGGGGCCAGGCAGGACCGCTACATAATTTGCAGGGCTCAATGCAAAATGAAAATGGGGCCGCCCTGGTCAAAAATTATGAAAAATTTCAAGGAGGTGTCAGAGCGTTAAACCAAGAGTAGGGCCTTCCTGAATGCAGGGCCTGTGCGACCACACGGGCCACGTGAGACGTGAGCGTCCGCTGACCAGGGCTTCAAGGTCCAGCTGAGGCGCACACCAGCCAGGGGCACCGAGCGCCTTTGAGGTGGTTACCCCCTGTGTTGTCCCTTGGGACACAGGAAGTGGTTTTATTTTCCCTCTTTTCTTCAGATCGTAGACCCGAGGCACAGAGAGGTTAAGTAACTTGTCTGTGGTCACAAAGCGTGAAAATGGAAGAGCCGAAATTCAAAGCTGCTCTGTCAAGTGGCAGGACCTACACTCTTAGCCGCACCCATCACATCTCCAGAGCATCTCTTTGTGGAAATACGAAGGTGTATTAGAGCTGCCGTTAACTCCCTCTGGAGGTGCCAAGGACAGAACCGGTCTGGGCCTCTCTCCTACCTTCTGGTGGCCTTGGGCAATCCTCAGCCTGAGGACGCAGGGCTCCAGTCTCCAGCTGCGTCCTCCGGTGATGTCCTCCCTTTCCGTCCGCACATGGCCTTCCCTCTGCACGTGTCTGTGTCCAAATTTGCCCCTTTAATAAGGACCCGGGTCACACTGGATTAGGGGCTTAAAGACCTCATCTTGACGAAATCAGCATAGACCCTATTTCCAAATAAGGGCCCATTCTGTGTGGCGCTGGGGATCAGAACCCCACTGATCTTTTGCAGGACACATAATTCAACCCATAACAGGATGTAAAGTTGGAAAATGATCAAATATGCAGGAAGTGTGACCAGTGCACATGGTCAAAAGTAGAGTCAGGCATTCTCGGTGGTGAGTAGTTATTCTGTGGTCAAAGCGCCCGACAGGAGTCACCTCACTCCTGCCCTCCTGCCTTGTTCTCAGGGCAGGGAGTCCTCAGCGCCCGCCCAGAAGTGGAGGAAGCCGAGAATGGGAGCCAAAGGCTTAAAGAAATGACAGGTAAAGTGGGTGGATCTCAACTGCTGGTTTGGAGGTGTGCTGTCTGTTAAACCAGCAGCGCTGGGTGCCAGGGTCCCTGGAGAGTCAGCCCTTAACCAACCACAGCTTCTCCTTCTGCTGCCTCAGGGAGTGCTAGAGACCAAATGACTGGATTTGGGAGATGAGTAACAGAACTTCCGAATTCCTAAAAATGCAGATTCTGATCACAGCCTATTAAAAATAACATCATGAAAAAAAAAATAACATCATGGAGTGTGACACTAAAAATAATAAAAAAGATTCTATGATATTACATAAATACCATAAAATAATATAGACATGTAATTAAAAGAATAGATTTAGCTTTGTAGAAAACTCATGGTCCTGCCCTTGCTTTCCCCCTGACCAACACCATGACCTTGGAGTTTCCTCCGTTCAAACCCTGAGGTTCTGTCCCGTGGAACCACTGCTGTCACGCAGGGGCAGGATTCACAGGTCTCTGCAGGCTCTGCTCTTTTTTCTCACAGAAAACTGGTGAGGGCAGAGCTCAGGTTCCTGAACTCAGCTTACGTAATGCATCTGAACTGGCTCCAGCAACGCCTGCCCCTTCCCACCCCCCGAAGCCCAGCACTGCACTGAAGTAGGAGAGAACCTTGGGATTGTTCAAGAGGACGGGTGACAACACCTGCACTCAGTGGAACCAATTGTAATAGGATTTTATCTTAAAAAGATCACCCTGACTGCTGGTTACAGAAGGGGTTTCAGTGAAGCAAGAGTGGCCTCGAGGGGACCAGATGGGAGAGTCTTATAATCCTTCAGAGGGCGGCTGTGGGTTCTCAGGAAGAATCAGAGGCACTGTTTAGAGAAGACCCAGCAGAGCTCAATGATGGATTTGCTGTGAGGTGTGCAAAGGAGGAAATCATCCGGGATGGCCCCGGGCTTCCTGCATTGACCACTCGGGCTAGCGGGAGTGCCATTGAAGGAGATGGTAAACCTGGGAGGAAAAGGCGTGACACTGAAGAGTCCCCTGTTGTATGTGTTAAGTTTGCAGTGACAGTGGGAACTCAGGTGGAGGTGTCAAGGAGACTGATTCCAGGGTCTGGAGCTTAAGAGAGCTTTGAGCTGCAAACCCACAGTTAGCCGTTTTAGTATATCTAAATCCAGGAGAGGGTGACATTGTCTATAGCAGAGGTATGGAGGTGTTGTCCTAGGGTTAGCTCATGGAGCAGGATGGTCATAAGTGCAGAATTTTATGTTTCTTGATCTGGTGACAGGAGTCTGAAAATGTTGCAGCTCAAGGGTTGCTGCTGGTTCATTCCTCTTAACTGCTTATCTTCCCCGCAGACAGAGCCCCTCTGATAGTTGGGACTCATCTGGCGCCCTCTAACACACGGTTTCTGAGTCTGATGGAGAAGGGCCTTGGGGCTGAAGAGACCACTTGATTTTGTTGATAGAGTACTGAGGGCTGACTGAACTGGGCATCATGGTGAGAGCTGACCTTTATTGAGTCTGTGCATGTCTCGTACCCCGCACAGACCATGCACTGTCTTTTCAAGTGCTTGCACCAATCCTGAAGATGGGTACTCTTCTTATGCCCATTTGACACTGGGAGGATGGAAGCTTGGACAGCATGAGTGACCTGCTCAAGGTCAAGCTAATCAGGGCTGGAACAGTTTGGCCCCAGGTGTATCCATGGACAGAGCCTGATTCTCCGAGTCAGCAGGCCGAGGAACTTTCCATCACGTGACCCACCGTTGTGCAGGTGGGTGTGACAGTTGGTGCATCCGGGAACCTGTGTTCCCCCCACCCTCCCTTGTCCGAGCCTCCAGCTTGGCTCCCACCACAGCTGTGGAGAAATGCTCAGGAAATCTGGTTTCACAATTTCCCTCTGAAATAGAAATACTTAACACAAATATTTTTGTGACGTTTATAGTTCGTTTATAGTTCACTTTCCTAGACATTCTCAAACCTCCATCCTTTCTGTGCCCTCAAGTCTACCAATAATTTCTTTGCAGTGAGTTGATGAAATAGGAAAAGGGGTGAAGGGCGGCAGTGGAGGTGTGAAGGCGCACATGTACCGCCCCACCCCACCTTTAACTATCTTCTCTCTTATTTGTAAGCCTGTATTGCTGGTGGACCATCAAATTCTTTAACAAAGAAAGAATTTCAACTAATAGACTGGTTGTAGTTTTTTTCCCTTCTTTTTTAATTGTAAAATATAACAAAATTTACCATCTTCACCATTTTAAGGGTACAGGTCAGCGACATGAAGTATATTCAGATTGCTGTACGTCCATCCCCACCTTCCATCCACAGAACTCTTTTCATCTTTCCGAACGGAAATACCCACTAAACAATAACTCTCCATCCCTCTCTCTCCAGATCCTGGCAGTCACCACTCCACTCTCTGTCTCTGATTTCCACAACTCTAGATGCTTCATATAGGTAGAATCATACAGTATTTGTCTTGTTTATTGGCTTATTTCATACAGCATAAATGCTATGTATTTACCACATGAAATACTGGCTTATTTCACTTAGCATAATGTCCTCAAGGTTCAACCATATTGTAGCACGTGGCAGAATTTCCTTCCTTTTTAAGGCTGAATAATAGTCTATTGCATGTAATACCACATTTTGTTTATCTGTTAATCTGTCTGTGGACAGTTGGGCTGCTTCTGCCTTTTGACTATGGTAAATAATGCTTCTCTGAACATGCAAGTTCAAATATCTCTTTGAAAGAGATATTTGTTTTCAGTTTTTAGGGGTGTATACCCAGAAGTGGGATTGCTAGGTCATATGGTAATTCTATTTTTAATTTCTTGAGGAACTGCCATACTGTTTTCCATAGCAGCTGCACTATCTTGCATTCCCACCAAGAGTTCACAAGGGTTCCGATTTCTCCACATCTTCGCTAACACTTGTTATTTTGGGTTTTTTTTTTGTGTGTGTGTGTGTGTGTGTGTGGTTTTTTTGGGTAATAGTCATCCTAATGGGTACAACATAGTATCTCATTGTGGTTTTGATCTGCCTTTCTCTAATGGTTACTTACGTGGAGCATCTTTTTATTTGCTTGTTGGTCACTTGTATATCTTCTTTGGAGAAATTTTTACTCAAGTCTTTTGACCATTTTTAAATCTAGTTGTTTGTTTTTGTTGTCAAGTTGTAGAAGTTCAGTCTATATTCTAGATATTAATCCTTTATCAGATACATGCTTTGTAAATATTTTCTCCCATTCTGTGGGCTGCCTTTTCACTCAATTGCTTGTGTCCTTTCAGGCACACATGTTTTTTAATTGTGATGTAGTCCAATTTATCTTTTTTTTTTTTTTTTCTGTTGTCTGCTTCTGGAGTCGTACCAAGAAACCATTGCTAGATACAATGTCTTCAAGTTTTTCTCCTATATTTTCTTGCAAGGGTTTTATAGTTTTAGCTTTTACACTTCGGTCTTTGATCTGTTTTAATTTTTGTATGTGGTATGAGTTAAGGGACCAGCTGCGTTCTTTTGCATGTGGATATCCATTTTTCCTAGCACCATTTGTTGGAAAGGCTGTCCTTTCCTCATTGAATGGTCTTGGCACTCTTATTGAAAATTATTTCACAATATATGCATGGGTTTATCTTTGGGCTTTATGTGCTAATCTGTGGGTCTTTTTGTCTGTCTTTATGCCAATACCACATTGTTTTGATTACTGTAGCTTTACAGTAAGTTTTGAAATTAGGAAGTGTGAGTCTTCCAAATTTGTTCTTCTTTTTCAAGATTGTTTTGACTATTCAGGGTTTCTGGAGATTCTATATGAATTTTAGGATGAATTTTTCAATGTTTGCAAAAGAAAATATGGTGTTGGTATTTTGCTAGGGATTGCATTACATCTGGTTAGTATTGACATCTTAATATAAATCTTCCAATCCATAAACGCTGAATGTCTTCCCATTTATTTGTGTCTTCTTTAATTTCTGTCAGCAACATTTTGTAGTGTTCAGTGTATGTCTTTTGCCTCCTTGGAAAAATTTAAATTTATTCCTAAGTATTCTTTTTAATGTGATTATAAATGGAATTGTTTTCTTAATTTCCTTTTTGTACTGTTCATTCTAAATGTATAGAAATGCAACTGATTTTGTGTGTTGATTTTGTATCCTGCAACTTTGCTGAATTCTTTTATTCGTTCTAATTGTTTGCAGAATCTTTAGGATTTTCTAACATATAAGATCATGTCATCTGTAAACAGGGATAACTCTTCTTTTCTTTCCAATTTGGATACCTTTTATTTCTCTTTCTTGCCTAACGCTCTGGCTTGGGCTTCCAGTACTGTGTTGAATAGAAGTGGTGAAAGTGGGCGTCCTTGTCTTATTTCTGCTCTTAAAAACAGGAGGGAGTGTTTTTTAATCCTCCTCCATCCTTTAATCCTTCTCCATCATTAACAGCAAAGTGTTTTGGATTTTTGTTTGTTTTTTCATTCTGTTTGAATGTGAAGCCTTTAAAGGGGCTGAGGATGCAGGCAGAGGCTGTGGAAATCCTGGTGAGGCGGGGAAAGGAAGGATGCTGATGGGCATTGCTAGGGGAAACACAAGGAAACGGGGAATAAGTGTGTGGCTGAACCGTGCCCCCGGGAGTGGGGTTACAGCAACTACTGGTGGCCTGGTCCATACAAGCTCCTTCCCCTCTAAGCCCAGGGGACCCCTTCCCCATCCCCACTCCACCAGGGCCCCTTCTGCCTATGGCTCCGTGCTCACCTGTCTGCTGGGGTCTTTGCCGCAGTGGAGAGCCAGGGTAGGGTAGCCCCAGCCTCACTGAGGAAAAGGTCGTTTGGAACCTGAGCTCCGCTTTCTTCACATTTTTTCCTCCACACAGGAAGTTTTAAATCCCGCACTCCGGTTACCATAAAATGACACCACAGGGATTCTTTTACAAATTGTTGATTAGATTTGACACCGCCCCCCAACATAGCCTGGAGGTTCCAGAAAATGACGATTTTAAACTAAACCCTCAAGCAAACTGGAGCCATCTTGACTCATGGCAGAAACTTCACCAATATTTTTCTCTGACTTTATATTTGTTTCCAGCTGAGAATCAACCTTCTTTGTGATGAGGGGGATTTCCTGTTCACATGAACTCTTTCATGGCTCTGGTGCAGTTTTCATTCCACAAGAATTAAAAAATACTGTGAAAAAACAAATAAAATGCTCAGGGGGAGCAAAGCCTTGCTTTGTGGCATCCCTGGGCTTTTACTCTGCGGTCTTTTAAAGTCAGATTTCACTCTTAGAAACAAAAACATAATTGAATATTGGGAGACTTGGGACCTCTGATTACAATCGACACGTGCTACACTCCAGTCTTACGGGGTGTGATTTTCCTCCAAATCTAATGAAATTCCCAGAAAGGCAAATAATGCTATAGAAGCTATATTTTCAATGGAAAAGAAAAAAATCACGTCTCTGTTTGAGGTCTAGCTGAATAGATTTTTATTTGTTTGGAAAGGAAAAATAAAGTCTCCTGATACAGAAGTGATAACTTTAGAAATGCAAGGGGTATTATTGCCCCTGGGCATTTACAAATTTATAAATTATCTACACGAACATGCTTCCTTGACAGGTGTTATAAAACAGGTGCAGTATTGGTGTTCAGACAAGATGGTGAATTAAATTTGCATAAGCATTTACGTAGGCAAAGAACTTTAGATAACAAAAGACCCTAAAAATCGTTGAATCCTAGCACCTAACTTTACAGAAGGGGAACACCAAGTCCTAGAAAAGTTAAATTATGTGTCCGGGTTCTCACAGCACACACACTTCACGTTTGAGGCCCTGTGGGCCATTTATTTAAATGTTGCTGGGGTGAATAACAGTTATGTTTGATTTTAATCTCACATCACTAGTTGCTTTTTGTCCCCTTTCTGGAGAGATCAAGAAGTCTAATCTAGCAGGAAAGACATTTTGTGTTTTTGTTTGTTTTTATGAGATATGCGAGACTGTAAATTGTACTTTTATGACTGAGTTGTTTTTACCTATTTGGATTTTTCTTTTTAGTTTCTTTGCTTCCTGTGTGCTACCTGCTCTAATTTCAAACTTATCTTTTTCTAATTTTTTCAAATTAAATAAGTAAAAAAAAAAACAACCCAGAAACCAGAAAACAAAACAGCATTATCTTTGCTGTCTTTGCTCTTGACATCACAGAGGACAGTGTCACCTGAAAAAAGCCTGAGTGAAACAGTGATCCAGCGGAGCTGGACTCTGAGACCTTAAACAACTGATTTGCTCATAGTTATCTTTTTATGGGTTTGTCCAAGAGTGGTTATGGTTTATAAAAAACGTGTCTTAACTTGAATAGAGCTCTTCTGATGAGAATTTTTTTAAAGTCTGTGATTAAAAGAAAAGTAGTTCCCACTGTGCTGGGAACCTTCTCTACGTCATACCATTCAGGGTCCCCACATAGTTTGTGAAGTAAGCTCCTTGATCCCATTTTACAGATGGGTAAACACAGGCTCTGAGAAGTTAAGTAAGCTTGTCCCAAGTCACAGAGTTCGTAAGTGGGGCCAGAGCCAAGATTTAGAAACCAGGAGCGGACTTCCCATGCCACGTCCCGAACACAGAGCAGATGCTGGGAGAGCCTCGAGCCCGTTGGGGTGCAAGGAAGGGAACTGAGGCCCAGAGAAGCCACAGAGCTGCCTCGTTAGTGTCTGGGATGGTGGCCCAAGCTTTCCGACTTTCCCACGACTCCAGGGTTCCTTGAAGACCAGCAGTGGAGAGGCTGGATCTTGAATTGGGGAACACTACAATGAGTAGAATTTGGATTGGGGAACATATTAAGTCAAAAGGTATGAATACCCAAGAGAAAATTAAAAGGAACTTAAAAGAGAAGACAGGGGACTTCCCTGGTGGCTCAGTGGTTAAGAATCTGCCTGCCGGTGCAGGGGACACATGTTCAAGCCCTGGTCCAGGAAGATCCCACATGCCATGGAGCAACTAAGCCCGTGTGCCACAACTACTGAACCCACGAGCCACAACTACTGAGCCCATGTGCTGCAACTACTGAAGCCCACGCACCTAGTGCCCATGCTCTGCAGCCACTGCAGTGAGAAGCCTGCGCACTGCAATGAAGACCCAACTGAGCCAAAAAAAATTTTTTTAATTAAAAAAGAAAAGAAAAGAAAAGAAAGAGCATGCAGCTGACCCTGTGAGAATGCTAATGGCAGTGTTTCGGAGGATCTATCCACTTGGGTCACTGCAAAGTGGTACGAGGAGACCTGCCTGGTGATGTTCTTTGCAATTCTGTGTCCAAAGAAGCTGTGTCAGGCCTGGGAGGGGATTGCAGTGCGGACGGGGAGGGTGTCTGACTTCTGGCTCAATTCTCACTACATCAGCCAGTTCTACAAGATAAATGCTGCATCTTGTGTGTCAAAGCGAGAGCAGGCATTCAAAGCCCAGATAAAAATGACCTTCACAATAATAATAACAACAGTAGTTACTCTCCATCGTGTGCTGCCCTGCAGCTAAGGGCACTTCCAGTTATGTTATTGAGTCTTGCAGTCATTAAGCTGAAGGATTGTGATAGATATCAAAAAAGCACACAGTCAGCAAAACCAGATGCTGAGGAACAGTGTTGAAGGAAACTTCTGGCTTGTGTTTTCAGATGCTCACTTCTGAGCACGGCCGGCCCCCAGCCAGTGTGGAAGGGAGGAGGGACGGAGTGAGCAGCTCGTGGGGCAGCTTCTCTGGGCCAGGCCCTGGGCTGGACGTGCCACCGATGTCAGCTCATCCCATTCCTACTACATCCTGGGGTGAGCTGTTACTTCCCACTGTTCATGGATCAGCAGAACTGAACTTCGGGCGGATGTAATTCACTGGCTTGGGGTCCGAAGGTGAGAAGATATGGAAGCCGGGATTTGAGTGAGGAGTGTGATTCCAAATCCCAGGACCCGTGATGCCTTCCAGGAAGAAAAACATTCATTTTGGCCGCTCTTGTCAAACTGTAGCCAAGCCGAGAGCCTCAGATAAGTAAGCATCCCAGATCCAGAAGCTAGAAATGGGAGTATATTTACAAACCTGAACACTTAAGAGATTTTCTAAAATAAAACCTTTGCTGCCGAGACCGTGCCACCACACCGCACTTCTAAAAGTATCACAGCTGTTGCTTACAGAGCTCGAGTCAGTGCGATTGATTTGGTTTCGATCGGTACCAGCATATTTTGTGCCTCGAGGGAAAGAAGACACCAAATCTCAAGTCAGTCCAAGCCTAGTAAAACCCACCCCACTCCGGGAGTCCGAATGTTTGCCCTAAAAAACCGCTGTTACGGCTGGTGTAATAGTTGAGCGTTTCTCCTCCCTGTGAGTCCCTCTTTAATAGATAATAGCTTTCATTTCTGATTATAAAGGTACTATCTACTTAAACACAATTAGAACAATTCCGAAAAATTCAGAAACGAAAATATAAAACACCAAAGCTCATTGATGGAATTCTTGGGCCAGAGTGGAATGTGATTCAGAGCATGAGTTGGTAATGGAGAAGATATTTCTTGAGAAACTTCATCCATCGTGGAGGCAGCTCTATACCTGAGGCTCTGTTCAAAGGAAGGCATTAAAATAACCTGGAAGCAGTCGTTTCCCAGGGCTGTTTGCAGAGATAGCTTCCCATCACGGTCATGAATTTCTGGGTTTTGAAGAAGCACTGTCTCCCAAAAAGTCCAATCACAAGGGGCCATGGTGTTTCATTCTTTGCTGAGACATCCCGTGCCCTGCCCTACTCTGAACCTGGGGTGTCATAAATCTCAGGTCAAACCAAGTGTGGACAGGGGTATCACCGTGGGACCCCCGTGGAGCAATGCAGTTAGGTGAAGCACGCAGCCTCCAGGAGATGGCTGGGGCGGAAGCAAGAGGCTGGCGGAGAGGCAGCGCTGTGTGGTGAACAAGAGCGTGTGCTGTAAAGCCACGGGGCCTCACTCGCTAGCTGTGTGTATCGAGGCAAATGAATGAACGTCTCTGAGCCCCAGTTTCTTCATGTGTGAAATGGGGCTAAGAACAGCCCCTGTCACAAAAGAGAGAATTAGAAAGAGTTATGCGTGCGTAACAGTTCAGTCCGATGGGCAGTGAGGACGATAATGGAGGTCCTGAATGGGGGGCAGGGCCTCCGTG
The DNA here is from genome assembly GCF_949774975.1 of Lagenorhynchus albirostris. Classification (NCBI taxonomy): domain Eukaryota; kingdom Metazoa; phylum Chordata; class Mammalia; order Artiodactyla; family Delphinidae; genus Lagenorhynchus; species Lagenorhynchus albirostris. The sequence goes on along the minus strand of NC_083109.1, from coordinate 47,085,073 downwards.
CATTTTATGCCAGGTTTCCCAGTAACAGAGAGACGCAGGGCACGTCTGACCAGATGGTTGCGTTTGTCTGGAGAGGTTAGCAAATAAACCCCAAACGTTCGGAGCTTAACACATAAAGGTGTGCGTCTGGCAGTGCGTGTTGGATGGCTCTTCTGCAGGTCGGGGCTCAGTGCCCCGGGCTGTCCTTTACTGCAGCAAGTCATCAGGAACAGACAGTTACAAGGTCACTGCAGGAGGGGCGAAGGGGCTGCAGACTGGGATGGTTAAATCCCACGTCTAAGAGGGACACACGTAACTACCACCCCTATTTGGCTGGACAGAACCCAATCCCATAGACTCCCCAGATGCAAGAAGGTCTGAGAAATAGACGGGGCACATGGGTGCTTGGGGAGCAGCCGTGGCCTCTGCCGCAGGGGCTGCCGTGCTGGACGCAGTGCTGTTGGATCACCTGCTTATCATACTGCTAGATATAATCATAGAGCGCAAGAGAGACAGCACCGACTGTGGCTTTGAACAGGTGAGGCTGGGGAAGCTCATGTCCCGGCTTCGGGGGTCTCTTTAGAAAAGCAGCCGTGTTGCATCACCTGGAAATCCTGCATCCACATCCCCTTCACCGCGCTTTGACAAGAGGCAGATGCCAACAGAGGAGGATGGTGTGCTACTTGGTTTTGTTTTTTCCGGGAAAGGTGTATCCAGGTGGAAGTCTGTGGCCAGTCTCCCTAACCTGTGCTTGTACTTATAATGCTCCTCACAGTGAAGGGTGCAAAGCCTTCATGCAGACCTATGCACTGAAGGTTGTTGACCATCAAAGGTCCCATGATCAAGGTCCCAGAGCATCACAGAAATGTTAACGTTTCTCCTGACAGGTTGCTTACTTAAGGGAGAGTGATTTAGAACACATTTTATATAAAGCCCTGTTTAATTCTTTGAGGTTTTAATGCCTGAATGGTTAGGCGTTCCTTATCTGGGCTCTGTGACCAGATCCCACAGACCCACATTAGACAAAGTAGATATTTACAGGAGAATTAGTCATAAAATATTCAGTGGATTGATTGCACTAGAGTGGCCTTTCTCACAAAGCTCCTTGAGGGGAGGGTCAAGCTGGAGCCTGCCTGTTCCTGGCCGTGTGCCCAGTATCTAACCCCATGCCAGGCATGAAATGTGTATTAAAAAGTGTTGATTGGGCTTCCCTGGTGGCGCAGTGGTTGAGAATCTGCCTGCTAATGCAGGGGACACGGGTTCGAGCCCTGGTCTGGGAGGATCCCACATGCCGCGGAGCAACTAGGCCCGTGAGCCACAACTACTGAGCCTGCGCGTCTGGAGCCTGTGCTCCGCAACAAGAGAGGCCGCGATAGTGAGAGGCCCGTGCACCGCGATGAAGAGTGGCCCCCGCTTGCCACAACTAGAGAAAGCCCTCGCGCAGAAACGAAGACCCAACACGGCAAAAATAAATTAATTAATTAATAAACTCCTACCCCCAACATCTTTAAAAAAAAAAAAGTGTTGATTATTGTAAAATAATGAAATTTAAAAATAACTGTTGATTTGATGAACTGATCTCTCCAAGAATTGAAAACAGCGGTGATCTTGTGTGTAAATGTTCATCTTTCTCTCCTGCGTTCAAAATGCTTCCCTTGCTCCTGGGTAGGACATGAGCTTTGCGTGGCCTCTTCTGAAACAGGACCCAGGTGGATTGTCCTTGTCTGAGTCACTAAGGTGGGGCCCTACCTGGTGAACAGGTGCATTGATCTCAGCCACTCAGTATTTCGTGGGCTCCACTGCACACCTGGATGCTGGGATGCCAGCTCCTGCCTCTAATGGGTGGGGTGGGAACGTGGGGCACCCGCCAGCCTTGTGGCAGAGTGAGGGGCTGGGGAGGCGCCCGTGAGCCGTGTCCACGTCTCCACAAATGACAGCTCCTTGCACATGCGACCTCACCCAAGAATTCGCCGCAGAGAGGATGCTGGGGGTCGGTGTCGGGTTTTCAGAGCCCCACGGTGGCAGCGGGAGGGATTCTGTCGAATTCAACTCCAGCTCAGCCTGCTGCCCTGATTTCTCTGTTGCATCAGGAAACAACAAATGTTCCCCTGTTGTTCGAGTGCTGACCGGAAGAGGCTTCCGTGGTGAACAGGGTTTACGTTAGTGTGGTTCCCTCACGCTGAACTCCTCCCTTCCACAAATATTTAGAGACGTTGCTGTGTCCGCAGGCCCGGGTCAGAGAAAGCCGGGGGTCCTCCTCACCACCCGCCCTTTAAATGCTCCGCCGCAGCCCCACCAGTGGTCCAGACTCTGCTCGGCACTCCCATCGGGACCTGCTTGGGAGCCTCCCAGACCGGGGGGCATTGCATCCACGACCCCTGTCCATCTCGCCCTGTTTGGGGCTGCCTTCCTTGCTCTGACCTGGGCGATGACTGTCCCACTGGAGGCTCTGGGAGGCTGGAGGAGAGGCTCCCCCAGGAGGCTGCCTCACTCCGGGTGCCTCTAGAAGCAGGCCCTGAGCAGAGATCCGAGTGTGACTCATCGGGGGAGGGGGATGCTGGGGCCGGGGAACCCCAGGAAACACCGGGAGGGGAGCGGGGGTGCTGGGAGGCAGCTGATCCCGGGTGTGTGATCTGTCAAATCAGCCTGCGGACAAGGTCAGTGACAACCTGACTCGGTCACCCTGCTGAGGGTGAGCGCTGGGGGGGCCCAGGATTCCGACGCCTGCTCCCAGCAGGCCTGAATGGGGGCTGTTTGGCGGGGGGCGGGGGGGGCAATTCCCAGCCCTCAGGCCTGCTGTGCCCCCGGGAAGGGCCTGTCCTCCTCTCCCCCGGCCACAGACATCCTCCGGTGCTGGGGGCACGGCGTCTCCTGCAGGGTGTGTCTGAGCCGGGCTGGCACCGAGGCCAGGAGCGCCCTCCTCCAACCCTGAGGATTATCTGAATTTAGGCGGAAACTTGAATATCCCAGGGCAGCTTGAAACCCGGATGTGGCTTTCCCAATGACTTCTGCTACCTGAAGTTTCATTCAGGGTGGCAGGTGGTGTCAGGGGCTCTGCCCTCTGCTGATCTGGTCGGGGCAAGTTGGGATGTTTTGGTGACCGCTGATGGTATTTAAGAATTTTTGCTCCAGTCTGCTTTAGTTGTCAGAAAGTCTTTTAAACAATTGGTTTTGTGGGTGCGTGTGTGAAAGCATGCTAGTGATGACAAAGTGTTCCTTGTTTAAAAAGTTACCTATACTGCTGCGCTGAGACATTCTTGTATTGTGAAGAGTATGTAGGTTTGGGTAGAACGGACCTATTTAATGCAGTAAATGGCATTTCGACATATAGAGCTCTGAGTTACAATAGAATGCTGGTTGCTTAGGTCCAAATATCTTTGCGTAACTTCCCCAAAAATAACCCAAATCGACAAACAGAGCAAAGAAAACCATTGTTTACAGATGCCGTGCATATTTCAAGGAGACAGAATTCTACAAACTTCCAAGTTACCTGTGATTAATGAGATAAACACCCAAGTCCAGCCAGGCAGCTCTGGAGCCCACCCCTGTCCGGAGCAGTGGGCAGAGAGATAGCAGAGAAAATGTGGAGAAAAGGACAGGAGTCTGGGAAGCCCGTGGTGACCTAGCCCAGAAAACATCACCCCTAGAAAGACAAGCCCCATCCTGGGTGGAAATACTGGAATGCGTGTGGGACCCGAGGCTTCGAGACAGAAGGGGAACCTTGGAAGGTTGCCCCTTGGAGAAGATGTGGAGAAAGAACAGTGGAGGAGTCCTGCAGAGATGAAAGAGATCAGAATCCCCCTCGCCAAGAAATGCACTACGCAATAAAGAAACTGCACTTCACCAAACCAACAGCAGGGGGCGAGCTTGAATCAAGAAACCTCGTTAGCCACCCCAGGCCCCGTCCCTTGTCTGTGTCCAAGCTCACTGCCGGTCCAGGAAAGAAAATCTATTATAAAAGGAACAGAATGCCGCAGGCCACATGCACGCAGAGCTGCAATAAGAAGAAAAGAAGAGTTTGAGAATCAAAACGTTTCAGGGGTTAAATGTTCACCCCTCTCTAAACACACATATATACCCCAAAGCAGAAGAAAATGGCAGTGTTCCAACATTAGTTAATTAAATATCCTGAGATAAGCATTTTCTTTTAAAAGGTTTTGATTCAAGGTTGTCGTACATATATTTGTCATATATATATTTGTGTATGTGTATATATATATATGTTTATGTACGGCAACCTTGAATCAAGATTTAAAAAATCAGAACTAAAATGGACAAAACCCAGGAAGATGTGAAATGAGAGTTGGCTGGACCCAGGAGAAGAAGTGAGCTTCAGTTTGCAGACGGTAATGTTGTCCTTGGGACCGTCCCTTCCGAGGACAGCAGACTGACCAGTCACCTGGCACCTGCTGTGTTGCACTTTCTTTCCTAAACTGCAGCCCAAGGCAAGCGTTCCTTGCCCACAGCTGTACTTACTGTCTCATCCAATGAGAAACAGTTTATAAGGCCAGTCTTGGTGATGGTTTTTACTTTCCAAGTTCTCTATTAAATGAGACTCTAGGAAATACCCAAATACTTTCTAAGGGCAAGTCAAGTGCTATTTGTTAAGAAGATAAAACTTGCCAAGGAGAGTGTCATCTCCCTTGATAATATGTCAGAATTTCAGAGATAACAAACTTTTCAGAGATGTTTCCAAATTGCATTGAATGATCACGACAACTTCAAGTTCACAAAGTACTTTCCGCGTGTTGTATTATCTTTAAAGTTGCAAAGGGGCTAAAACACAAGGATATGATGGTTTCTTCCCCTCCTCTGTGTGACAAGCAGCTTAGAAATGCTTTGCCTGGTGTACATACCTCAGAAATGAGAATGGCGATGGTTTCCTTGTATGTGACATCTGCCGTACACAGCTAACCTTAGACGGGGGGAGGCTCATTTCTCTAAAGATGGACGCACCGTCGTCACATGTTCTCTTTGCCCACCCGCACCCCACACCCCAACGAGAGATAAAGTCTCATCTCTTCCCTTTGAATCTGGCTAGGTTTGAGTCTCACTTGTAACCAGTAGAATGTGGCAAAAATAACACTGCCTTACTTCTGAGGATGAGTTGGAAAAGGTGATGCATTCTCCACCTTGCTCTCTGGACCATGCTGAGGCTGCCACGCTGTGAGGAAGCCCAGACTGGTCCATGGGAAGAGACGGCATGGTCTGAACCTACAAGAAGTAAGAGAAAGATGCCTGCCGCTCTCCACCTGTACCAGCTGTCTCTCCGCCCCCCACCCCCACTCCCGCCCTTTATTCCAGCCCCAGCTCCTTTCTCTGTGGCTGCAGTCACATTGAGGACTCTCATCCGGAACCACCCGGCCAAGCCCTGCCTGAATTCCAGACCCTCAGAAACCAGAGAGAGAATAAAATGATGGCTGTTTCAAGCCACTGACCCCTGTGGGGATTTGTTATGCAGTGATGGGTATCTAGAATGAATGGGGCCTCAGTGACTAAACAAATAAGGACTGTTTTGATGGAGGAGTAACTATGCCTAATACCTTTTGTAGTGGTTTTGTTTTGGATAATTTTTAACCGGAACGTCTCTAGATGTAGCTTACAAACTGACCTTTCTACTGGTAAAGAATGGAGTTGTTTTCAGGTTTTCTTTTTTGTAGTTTTAGAGCTTTAAATATCTACTGCTTTTGGCAAAAGTAACTGATAGGAGAGAATGCTGGAGAGATCTGTTTACCTTGTCCTCAAATGGGGTAAACCTCCAAAAACGCAGCAACTGAGAACATGGGTACCATCCTCAAGCTTTCCGATGAAGCCCAAGGTTGGGTGGGTCCCACGCTGGCTGGTGGTGAGCAACTTGCCTAATGCCCTAGGTCACAATGGAGAGAAGTGACCTCAGACAGAGGGCTGGAACGAGATTTCATTCCTAATGGTGCAGTGGCCATGCTCTGGATCCCACCCGGCCTGCCCCTGGAACCTCAGACTCAACTCATCCAAAAGTGAAACACACCCACTCAATTCCTCTAGTTTTAATAAGGCCAGCGGTCAGGATGCCTGCTTCCCACACAGGAAACTTGACCCCTGGCCTTGTCGATCACAAGGGCAGCTGTTAACCACTTGTTCTTCATTCTCTATCTGTGTATGTGGGTTTGTGGGGAGGGGACTTCTATCCTGAAACAGAAATACACATTTATTCCTGTTAGTTTTTCAACTAGTGTTGGACTTTTCCACTTAGACTCAACTTATCTAAAAATATAATAATTGTCACCTGCCTGCACCAGCTCCTTCTCACGGCATCCTTTTCCTCTTGGGGGCCCTTTTGGAGCTTCCTCACGTACAGCAGTTGCCTTCTGTAACAGCTCTCGTGTCCGGTACCGTCTTTCCTAGTTCAAGGTCGTAGTTCATGGTTCAGGTCTTCATTATCTGCCCTAAGTGGCCCTTCCACCTCCAGCACCCCACCCCGACACAGACTTCAGGGGCTCCCCTAGGTTTACATTGTACAGTGGAAGCCCCACCCTTGGTCCGGGCCCTTTCCTGGACTGCCTGTCCTCTCCCATCCCCAGTCCTCCCAAGACCAACTGGTGTTCTAATGCTTTGACCTTGGCACACCTGCTTTTGGCCAAGTGGTTTTCTCTAAAATGCCTTTCCTCTCGCTCCCCCGTTGAAACCACTCGTCTTCTGCATCTCTTTCAGATGCTCACATTTAAAAACAGGGCCCTGTCTGTGTCCCCGCAGTGTCCAGCTGAGACCTTGAGCAAAACCCAGCCAATATTTATTAAAGTGAATAAACAAATGAACTGCTGGCCCTTTCCTTAACTGGCAGAATAGAAACAGGAATGGTTGCAGAATTACCATGGATGTATCTGCATTCCTAGAAATGCTGGTCATTTCTGAAGTTAAGAAGATGTTTCCATAATAGTGAACCTATTTATTCGAGAAAATTCTTTAAAACAATCTTGTAGATCTTATTTAATTTAATTGTACATGTTTAAGCAAAGGTCAAAGAATCTAATTTAGTGAGTTAGTACAGTGCTAAGGTTTGGATTGTCAAAGGGCAACAAAATTCTTGATTTGTCCTTTGGAAGAAAACATATCAGAGTAAGAGATGACCCACCAGGAGAGGAGGTATGCCCCTCCCCTGGAAGTGAGAAAAATTTGCATAAGGAAAGTTAACTAACAGGTCTATTTTAAAGTAATTGGAAGTAATCTAAAATTCCTCAATTGCCCAAAAGTCTTTGGAAAGGGAATAGAACACATATAGCTAATTTGAATTCTTATTTCATAGGTATTGTAACTTCTATTAATATTACCAAAAAGTAAATTATTTCTTGGGATAAATGTTCCTAGAACTGTTAGCAGAAGATGTGTTTTGGGAAATGTTCCTATTCTCATGCAAAGCCGGCATTTGGAATGATTTATCTATCGGTATGACTATGGGTCTGCATTCTGACTTTTTTTTGTGCCCACTCAGACAATAAAATAGCTAAAGGTTAGAGTCTTCTAGACTTACCAGAAATGTTCCTGTGTTGGAAATACCCGTAATTACTCTCCTAATTCCTTACATATTTCCTTCCTTCCCTCCCCCATCAGTTTCTTCTCAGGCAGTTTTCTGTGGTTGGGTAGGTGGGGGTCAGGATGCCCTCTAGGGACAAGGTCAAGGACAGGGTCAACCTGACAGCATGAGGTGAACGAGAGAAACTAAGAAGGTCCTCACAGGTGGCCCTGCCGGAGGGGACCTTAGACGCCCAGCTGCTCTCCCTTGCCGCCCCTTTTAGGTTCCGCCTGTCAGCAGCGGGCGTCCACACCAATTTCCCCAATTCCCTTTTCAACAGCCAAAGTTTATTATTTGTAAAAGGTGGTGAGAGGAGGACATTCAAATATATAATATGCTGTATTTTAGTCAAACACTGACTGAGGTCCCAAAGTGCCGTGTTCCACGAAGACTTAAGCAAGAGCAGAGTTCATCCTGGTCTTGAGAGGAAATTGTGTGGGTCAGACAAGATCAAGATCATGACAGTACAACATAGTAATCCACGCTGTGGAAAGGCATGTAAACAGAGATGTATTAACCAAGTTCAGTGAGGCTTCAAAGGAGTGAGGGACACATGATGCACGGGACCCAGAGCAGACTTGGGGAGGGGGCAGGGGCCACCACGGGGGTTAAAGGTGGGGACAGTGGGGACAGATCTGGGTTTTGCCATGACCAGCTCATGGTGCTAAGCAGCTCACTTCACTTTGTCCTGCTTTCAGTTGAGACTCTAATGCTGCTTGCCTCATGAGGCTGCTGTGATGGTGTAAGGGCGTCGGGGGAAAGCAATTGGCGTAGTGCCTGGCGTGCCGTCAGTCCCGCACCGCGGTGACCTGCTGTACTTTGAGATGGATCTTAAAGGAAAGCCTGGATTGGAGCAGGAGGTGGCAGCAGAGGGTGAGGGGTTTCAGGCTGAGCATCCTCCTGTGTGCATGTGTGCGTGTGTGTGCGTGTGTGTGTGTCTCTTTGTGTGTGTGTCTTTGTGTGTGTGTGTGTGTCTTTGTGTGTGTCTGTGTGTCTGTGTCTTTGTGTGTCTGTGTCTTTGTATGTGTCTTTGTGTGTGTCTATGTCTGTGTCTTTGTGTGTGTGTGTCTGTGTGTGTGTGTCTTTGTGTGTGTCTTTGTGTACATCTGTGTGTATTTATATGTACGTGTATTTATATGTATGTGTCTTTGTGTGTGTGTCTTTGTGTGTGTTTCTGTGTCTTTGTATGTGTGTGTGTCTTTGTATATGTGTGTCTGTCTGTGTCTCTGTGTGTGTGTCTTTGTGTGTCTTTGTATGTGTCTGTGTGTGTGTCTGTGTGTGTGTCTGTGTCTTTGTGTGTCTTTGTGTACGTCTGTGTGTATTTATATGTATGTGTGTTTGTGTGTGTGTCTTTGCGTACATCTGTGCGTCTTTGTATGTATGTGTCTTTGTGTGTGTGTGTGTTTGTGTCTTTGTGTGTGTGTGTGTGTGTGTGTTTAGAATACAGCAAGTACACCAACCAAGGCATAGGAGACAGTAGTACTAGGAGCCCATAAGACTTTGAGGGCTGTTCCACAGAGAAATGCTGTCCAGTAGAAATATAATGTGAGCCACATATTCTAAATTTTCTAGGAGTTACATTAAAAAATGTTGAAAGAAATAGGTAAAATGAATTTTAATAATATATTTTATTTAATACAATGTATTAAAATATTTCAACATGCAGCGACATTAGTGAAAAATGGGTGCTGGAAGCAACATTGAATTATAATTTGCTTGTGTGGCAAGAGCACCGGATACCTACAACTATAGCCTGATGTTAGGAGCACGGTAACTATTGAGATATGGCTGGGGATAGCAAACCCCCTTTTCTGTAAGGCCAGATAGGTTTATCAGCCTCCCTAGTACACTATTTTGTTAAATCCACGTTGGAAATCTATGCCAGAATGCTAAAACTCAGTCAACAGGTATTAATGCAAATGCCTACTTCATGCTCCATACCGTGCGATGCACCAGGGTGTATGGACAAAGGAAAACTTAAGACCAGCACCTCTGCACACATTGAAACAGTGTAATTAAGCTCTAAGCTTTGGGGTCCACAATGTAATAATTTCAGGATATTTCAAGTAGACCAAACGCTGCCTGATAATATAGTTGTGAAATCATGGGTAGTGGGCAAAGCAGAACATACACAGACATACGTGCACACTGAGTGGACAGACATACGAGTTTGGCCTTTCCTGTTTTGTCAAATGAGAGATTGGAGTATAATGAAGATTTTCAAAATGGGCATCTGTAAGTGTGGACTTATGCTCAGGGATTCATATATACTCTTTGGGAATGTTTGAAGTGTGTTTTTATTTTAAGGATAATGGTTCATAATTCATCTAACTATATTCTGGGTCATCTAAGGCAATGTTTATCAAACTATGGGTCATAACTTCTAGTGGACTAGTGGCTTATGACTCTTTAATAGGCATGTCCGGCATTGCTTTCAGTAAAAGTGAATGGACTGGAAAACATCAGGATGTAAGGGTTAGGTACTGTCTTATAAAATGTTTGTTTTTGTGCTGTATGTGTGCGTGTAGGTCTGGGTCATGATGTGAACTGTATTACTGTGGGCAGATGTCCAAAGAGATTGAAAGCCATTAATCACTAGATCACTGGTTCTCAACCTTCACTCAACACTGGAATCACCCAATGGGCTTTGAAAATTAAGACTGTGAGGGTCCACCCCCAGAAATTCTGCTGTAATTGATTTCAGGTGTGACCTGGCCATGAGGCTTGCTTTGTTGCGTAAACCTTCTTAGCTGTGCAGCCAGGGGTGCGACCCTGGCAGGGTTTGAGCCTTGTAGCCAGGTAACTTCAGTCCTGCCTCTGGTTTGTGTTTCTTTAATTTGCCTTGGGGCCAAGTCTTCCCACAGACTGGAATTGTTGGAGGGTGGGAGGAGGGAACAGGGGGGCTGAGGGCATAGATGCTTTGCCCCAGGTGAAGGCAAGTGCAGTCTAGTGGGGCAAGTGGATGAAGTTCACAGAGGTTCAGGCAGAGACACGTGGGTTGGGGTGAGGAGAACACAGAGAGTGGAAGAGAGGTTGGTATCATTTGAATCGTGTGAGCAGTTTCACCTGCTCTTCCCCTCGGAGTCTGCGATTTCCCCAGGTGGTCTGTGCGTGGGTGCCTCCATACAGCAGCTTACCTCGAAGGGTGACCCTTGACTGATTCTCTTCCGTTAGCCCTTCCCTCACAGAAGATGCAACTCCACTATACTCCCGTCACAAGGGACGAGTTTCAGCAAAACAACATCATCTCTTACATTAAATTAATCTTGTTACTTCTAATCGTATTGGTTACATTCTTGTTCTTATATAATTTGTCATTGTGCTTGGTTTTATAATTGTACAAGCTCATGAGAATAAGGTATTGATGCCTAGTTATTTTATTTGTCTATACCTAATTAATATAATAGAAACAATATAATGGAGAAAGCACTGGATTTTTCGTGCCTTGAAAGGATAAGATTCCTTTCCTCGCTGGGCCCCTTTGCTCTGTGTGACTGTGCAGCCCACCTGGATACAGTGGCCAGTAAATTAACCCGACCTCTTATTGATCTATTAGCAAAGATCAGAAGACATTGTGTAGTGTAACGGAAATAAAAACAAAAATAAACAAATGGGACCTAATTAAACTCAAAAGCTTCTGCACAGCAAAGGAAACCATAAACAAAATGAAAAGACAACCCACAGAATGGAAGAAAATATCAATATTTGCAAACGATGCAACTGACAAGGGATTAGTCTCCAAAATTTACAAACAGCTCACTATCAAAAAAAAACCAATCAACCCAATCAAAAAATGGGCAGAAGACCTACAGAGACATTTCTCCAGAGAAGACATACGGATGGCCAAGAGGTACTTGAAAAGATGCTCAGCATCACTAATTATTAGAGAAATGCAAATCAAAACTACAGTGAGGTATCACCTCACACCGGTCAGAATGGCCATTATCAAAAAATCTACAAACAATAAATGCTGGAGAGGGTGTGGGGAAGAGGGAACCCTCCTACACGGTTGACGGGAATGTAAATTGGTGCAGCCACTATGGAGAACAGTATGGAGGTTCCTCAGAAAACTAAAAATAGAACTACTATATGATCCAGCAATCCCACTCCTGGGCATATATCCGGACAAGATGAAAACTCTAATTCGAAAAGATACCTGCACCCCGATGTTCATTGCAGCACTATTTACAATAGCCAAGACGTGGAAGCAACCTAAATGCCCATCAGCAGATGAATGGATAAAGACGTGGTACATTGAGCATTTGCTAAGTAACCTGAAATAGGCCTGTGCTTTCCATGGTTATTTTACTTGACCCTTAGAACAACCCTTTGAGGCAGGTGCTATTACAATCACCCCACTTTACACAGAAGGAACCCAAGTAAGTAACAATTAAGTAACTTGTCTGAGAGATTCAACTGGGATTCAAGATCAAATATGTTGCCTCCAGGCCTTAGAGCTGAGTCTTAAGTACATGGAGAGGGCAGGGAGGCTATTCCAGACCAGAAAATGTGAACCCAGGGAATGATGGAGCGGGTGTGTGTGCCTGTGCTAGGGAGGGTACCAGGGGAGGTGCTGGCAAGGAGGTCAGCGTCCAGTTACACAGCCTGGCAGAGCAGTGAGACTATGAAATACTGATGAAAGAGTTTAAAAAAAAACCGATGAGTTCATCCTTTTATACTGTTGTAGGAACCCTGATAAGACATCCTGAGAATGGAATAAGCAATGTGCAGGACGACACAAACATTTATTTAGAAAAGAAACACGTGTGTGTGTGTGTGTGTGTGTGTGTGTGTGTGTGTGTGTGTGTGTGTGTGAGAGAGAGAGAGAGAGAGAGAGAGAGAGATTAAATGTTTGCACAGAATTGATCTGGAAAGATGTCCTTCCAAGTTCTGACAGTGTCCATGTGAGCCAAGGATGCAGGCTGCAGGTATTAGTGGTGACAGTCAAAGGAAACTTGAGCTTTTTTTAATTTAATTTTTATTTTATATTGGAGTATAGTTGATTTACAATGTTGTGTTTGTTTTAGGTGCACAGCAAAGTGAATCAGTTATACACATACACGTATCTATTCTTTTTCAGATTCTTTTCCCTTATAGGTTATTAACGGAATATTGAGTAGAGTCCCCTGTGCTATACAGTAGGTCCTTGTTGATTATCTGTTTTGTATGTGGTAGTGTGTGTATGTTAATCCCAAACTCCTAATTTTTCCCTCCCCCACTTTGGTAACCACAAGTTTGTTTTCAAAGTCTGTGAGTCTGTTTTGTAAATAAGTGCATTTGTATCATAGTTTAGATTCCACAAATAAGTGAGGTCATATCATATTTGTCTTCTCTGTCTGACTTACTTCACTTGGTATGATAATCTCTAGGTCCTTCCATGTTGCTGCAAATGGCATGATTTCATTCTTTTTTATGACTTGAGTGATGTTCCATTGTAGTTATGTACCACATCTTCTTTATCCATTCCTCTGTCAGTGGACATTTAGATTGCTAAAGGAAACTTGAGCATTGATCTAGCATTTATGTTTTGTTTTCTGTTTGTTTGTAAGCAAGATGACTGCATTCATGCACTTAGGTAATTCTGAAAAGGTGGAGGGTGTTGTTAGGAGAAAAGAAAAAGAAATGGAATCATTTGGGAATTTCATATTCTGTACCATCTCCAAGTCCTAGGCTTGAAGATTTCAGGACTGTTCACATTGTTGGAGCTGAGGTCATGCAAGGGCTAAAGGAACAAACAGTCACTGAATTCATGGCGAAGACAGCATCCTTGCTGATTAGTTCCTTTTTTAACGTGGAAGACTATTTGGAGTTTTAGAAATCTGAGCATTGGCATAGGGGTGTAGAGAACGTTCTGGTAAAGCAAGTCCCTTCTTGCGTTACCTGGCCCAGAGGTGGGAATAGGGATCAAAATAGGAAGAAAAGACCCTTTTTTTTTTTTCTTCTTCTTTTTCTGCGGTACGCGGGCCTCTCACTGCTGTGGCCTCTCCCGCTGCGGAGCACAGGCTCCGGACGCACAGGCTCAGCGGCCATGGCTCGCGGGCCCAGCCGCTCCGCGGCATGTGGGATCTTCCCGGACCGGGGCACGAACCCGTGTCCCCTGCATTGGCAGGCGGACTCTCAACCACTGCGCCACCAGGGATGCCCAGAAAAGACCCTTTGAGGTAACAGTCTGCCCTCCACATCCGTGGGTTCAATTTCTCGAAATTTCTGTCCGAGGAGGTTGAATCTGCAGATGCGGAACTTCCAATATGGAGGCCGATTGTATTCACGTACTACGTACACCTCCGTTTTTATTTTTTTATTTGTTTTATTTTTATTGGAGTATAGTTGCTGTACAATGTTGTGTTAGTTTCCTCTGTACAGCAAAGTGAATCAGCTATACGTACACATATAGCCACTCTTTTTTAGATTTCCTTCCCATTTAGGTCACCACAGAGCACTGAGTAGCATCATTCTGTGTGCTATACAGCAGGTTCTCATTAGTTATCTGTTTTACATACAGTAGTGTATATATGTCAGTCCCAATCTCCCAATTCATCCCCCCGCAGGCATGCTATTTTTTTTTTTTTCTTTCGGTACGTGGGCCTCTCACTGCTGTGGCCTCTCCCGTTGCGGAGCGCAGGCTCCAGACGCACAGGCTCAGCGGCCATGGCTCACGGGCCCAGCCGCTCCGCGGCATGTGGGATCCTCCCGGACCAGGACACGAACCCGTGTCCCCTGCATCGGCAGGCGGACTCTCAACCACTGCGCCACCAGGGAAGCCCGAAGCATGCTATTCTTGATGAAGGAAAGGCTGGCTTCTAACTTTCCCAGATATGAGAACCAGGAGAAAAGACATGGAACCTTGGAAAGTGAAGATAAAAAAATTTTTAATTAAAAAAATTTTTTTAATTGGGAGAAGAAACTTCACAGCCACCAATGTGTTAACAAAGGGGAGAACGATTGTTAGCATTTGACTAAAGGCCTCCAAGTACAGTCAGATATAAATATTTATTGAGTAACCCAGCCCAAGGCATGGAGCTTAATAATAAGGAACTTGGACGTCGTGGGTTTTGGTATCCACAGGTCCTGGAACCGACCCCACGCAGACGCCAAGGATGACTGTGCCCTCACCTGTCAGCACCCCCTCCCAGCCAGGTGAGGGGCAAGTCCCCGTGTGGTTTTCGTGGCATTTTAAAAATGCGTACAAATGCTAAGTGGCCAATTCTGTGTGTTGTAGATGGATAAAGGACTTGTGGACTTTTGAGCTTCCGCCGGAGAAGATAACAGTTCAAGCCCTCCAGGATGCTGGGCAGGTGGGGGCTGGAGTGAGAGATGCTGGCGTGAAGGGTAAGTGACGACTGAAGCCCAGTGCGCCATGGCCTGGACTCTGGTTTCCAAGTTCCTCAGTGTGCAGGGATATGGTGTGCTCTGGCTTGGTGCGCTGCTGTGGATGTGACCTCTCTCTGACAGAGGATCAGGGAGGATGCTTACCTGTTTCCTGGTACCTAAGGGATTCTGTTATCATGCAGTGGCTGCAGGGCCCAACCAAGATGAGGACAGCTCAAGAGCCCCAGAGCGTAAACTAACCGTGCACCTTTATGGAGTGCCAACTGCGTGGCAGGCCCCGGCGCTTTAATGCATTAATTCATTTCGTTCTCATCTTAGAGCTGGGCCACCAGGGAGCGCAAGGAACCTGGTTGATTACTGAGAGCATATGGTCCTGATGGTGGCCCCATCCCAAGGGAAAAGCCTCTTCCTCTTCCTCATACATCCCCCGCTTGCCTTTCTCCCCATGCCCGCTTTTCATCTTTTTTTTTTTTTTCATGGAATCATAGATCTCTGTATGAAAGGGACTTAGCATCAGAGGGACGTCAGCATAGGTCACCGTGGCGGATCATAGTTTCCCTAAATGGCCACCGTGGTATCGCTGCTCTTCCAGAACCTCGCCGGGTCCCCTCAAGCTGGGAGGTCTGCTTTCCCTCCTCTTGAGTCTGGGTGGGACTCGCGACCGCCTTCACGGGGAAGGCGGCAGAGGTGACACTGAGTGACCTCAAAGTGGAGATCAGCAAAGCATACGGGGCTCCCAGCCGGCGCTCAACGCTCCGGGCAGGGCTGCCTGTGAGACCAGCTGGGCCCCGTGGAAAGGCCCCGAGTAGGGGTTCCAGCCGACAGCCCCTCCAGGGCCCCATTGACACGTGAGGGAGACTTCCGATGGCGCCAGGCCCCAGCCTTGGAGCTGCCCCACCGCTAACGAGTGGAGTGAGGACAAAGTGAACTGTCCCCGCGGAGCCCTGTCCCCACAGCAGATTCAGGAGAGGATAAACATCGTCACTGCTTGGTGCTCTCTCATTTAAACCGCCACGACACCGTTGAAGGTAGATGTCATTCATTACACAGATTTACAAATAAGAGGAAGGAGGCCGAGTCAGATGAAGTGACTCACCCAAGGCCACACGAGGAGCTGGGATTGGAGCCCAGGGCTTCCTGATCCCCAGCTTGTGAGATCCCCCCCCTACCCCAGGGCCCGTTCCTTCTGGACTGGGAGCTGGGGCCTTTGCTGCCCCTCAAACACAGCCCTCTCAGAGAAGGCAAACCACTTGGAATAGGAGGTCCAGAGAATACGACTTTGGAGAACTAGCTTTACATAGTTGGCTCTGACTCTCTTTCCTTAATTTGAATCCTAGTTAAACCCTGGGATCCTGCCTTAAACATACAGTCCTCTCGGGAAGCTGCCTGCTTTCCCTCCCAGAGCTTAGATTCGTGGTATCTGCTCGTGTTACACGAGATTCAGATCACGTGAAGTAATAATCATGTTTCTGTGTCATCCCTGTTTGACTTCAGGCTCCGTGAGGCCAGAGCCTGGCCTGTGTCTCCTATTTCTCAATTTTCAGCACAGACTCTAACCTGTAGTAGACAGTGAATAAATGCAAGTTAAATAAATACCAAAGAGCCGTTAAGTGTGCATTTTCTCGAGAAGGATGATGGTAGCATATAAGGAAGCGCAAAATTCCAGGTATAAATACTGAAGTCTTATCTTGGTGCTAAAGGTTTGTCTTTTGAGGTCAAGGTTTCTTTGTCATTTCCTCTGTTTCTCCTGTTAGATAAAACATCTTTGGGTTTCACTTTTATAAACAAAGAACTTCCACAAAAGGCAACAGTAATCTAAACAATAACAGGAACTGGCAGAGCTCTGAGACAATATTTCTCGGTGGGTTGTTATTCAAGTGGAAGATATTTTCAGATGTGCAGCATTGGAGAATTGACTTTGGTATGAATGTTGAAATGTGACATGTAACGTCCACACTCATCGCGGTCGACCTTTGCTCATAGTATCGGTGGCCTTGTGTCTTTCAACTTGAATTGAGTTCCATGTCTGCGTGGCATTGCAGCTGCTCCAGAACTGGGGACAGCTCTTCTCTCTGCATTGTCCAGTGTCCAGCACTGGATCCTATGCTCAGTAGGTGGAAGATCCGCAGGACCAGAATATGAGGCTATTTGTTTCTTTTATTTTGGCCTCTGGGATCCTAGTTCCTAGTTCCTAGTTCCATGGCCAGGGATCAAACCCTGGCCATGACAGTGAAAGCACCGAGTCCCAACCACTGGACCGCCAGGGAAGCCCCGAGGATTTTGTTTTTTAAGAAGGAGAAATGAATGCATGCAAAATGTTAGGCAAGTTTAAATCCTTAATCATCTTTTTTTAGTGCCTAATCTATCTGTCAGCTTTTGCCGTCTAACAAACCCCAAAAACTTAGCAGCTTCAAATAATAGTCATGGATTTAGTTCACGATTCTGCAGGTGGGAAGTTCAGGCCACCTGGGTCAGCTGGTCTAGCTGGGTTTTCTGGGCTAACTGGTTGGCTGGGAGCTGACAGGTGGAGGAAGCCTCGGCCCAGGTGACCCACCTCTGCTCTGCTCCCCTCCCCCCAGCAGGACTCCAAGAGGACGCACGTGTACGGCTTCTTGAGGCTGGGGCTCGAGAAGGACACAGGGCTACTTCTGCCGCTTTCTATTGGCCAGAGCAAGTCACAGGACACTTCAGATGAGACATGAGCAGTAGGCTCCAGCCCTTGGTGGCAGGGTTTGCAAAGCCTGCAAGGGGCAGGCTCGCAGGGAGGGTGGAGAACTGTGGCCACCGCGGAAATGCACACACCCAGTGAGATGCGACATTGCGCGGGGGACACTGGCAGCGCTACAGTGCAGGTGGTGGAAATGAAACTCCTTATGTGCTTTATAACTTATGAGAAAATGGGACTGGATTGAGAGGATAGGCTAGCAGGAGAGGCTGAGATGGACACAGAAGAGAAGAGCCCTGGGTGCCACACCTCCCCCCAGTTCTCCAGCTCCCAAGTCTGGAAAAGGGGGTGTTGAGACAGGTCGGGGGGAGGGGAGATAGAGGCAGAGCACAGGGTGGATAGTTGTCGCAAAGAGGGTTTCTTTTCCTTTGCTGCGGTTTTCTCTCCCTCTGTCTGCTGGGGGTGGCAGCAGATCACAGGTGAAGAGTAAGGAGCCGCCTTCACGTCTTGAGTTAGCAGAAGGCGCCCTGCGCGGAATCCGACAACCCGGGGACAGCCTCAGTGCCGCCTGCTTCCAGCCCCTGAGGCTTCAAGTGCATCTGTTCGTCTGATGGGTTTGTTTGCTGGAGGGGAGGGGAAGGGTCGAATCGTCCGTCTGCTGCATCCCTTTTGCCATGGCATTTCAGGGAGGCTTCACCTTGCACCTCCGGGCCCCAGCCTCCTGACATCTGTTTTGCATCTCTTTGTCACAGTGGCCCTAGAAGGCTGAGACTGAGTTATCATCGCTTTACAGATGGGGAAACCGAGTGCTGAGAGGTTCAGCAACTTGCCTGGATCACACAGGTGGGCGGTGGCCAGAGCAGGGTTCGAAGCTGGGCTATGCTTTGGGTTCCACGGTACATGGCCTGCAGGTCAGACAGAAACGGCTGCCCAGCCAGGTGTAATCAGGACAGCGGGGTGTCATCCCTTCCCCTCCCCGGCCGCTGCTTGGAAGGAGGTCTGAGGTCTGAGGACTGTGCTTGGGAAGGTGTCACCCTAGAGAATTCAGCACCAAGAAGCAGCTACCTGGGGGAAACCCCGCCCTCCCCCAGGTCATCAGGAGCCCTGGGTAATCAGGGTGGGGAATTTCCAGCCTCCTCCCCTGGCAGAGTCCTGAGCCCCCACCCCACCCCCGAGGCCGGGTCTGAGCACCCTGCTTCACAGCAGCCCTGGGAATGCTCTGATGGGGGCTGGGCAAGCCTGGTCCTCTGCCCAAGTCCTCGGGCCACTGCTGAGTCCATTTGAAATATTCCTCACTCGGTTCCTCCCAGTTCCTCTGGGAAGGGCTCGTGCGCCCCAGCCACGTGCTGCAAGGAGCGGGACCCCGCTGGCATCTCCCCCCGGACGCCCCTCTTGTACCGTCTCTGGTTCTCAGGCTTCCCCTGCTCTCCATGCACAAGAACGCCCTGAACCAAATAGAGTCAATGGAGGATGCTCATTTATGGCCCTGCTCATGGTTTAGTTAAAGGCAGTGCTGCCATCAGCTGGCTGAGACTTTTAAAGTGGTTTCATGAGGATGGAATGTGTTCCTTTTTCTTCATTCTCTTTTTTTTCCTTTTTCTTTTCCTCAGTCCTACCCATTCTTTCCAATAGGCGGATGCAGCTTGGAAGCCCGACGGTAATAAGGAGAAGCAGGAATTGCTTGAAAATAGTAGCATTTATTAAAGGCTTTGCCACAAGCCAGGTCCTGTTCTAGGCACGTTACACTTTCTTTTCTCACAACAGCCCTGAGGGGCACTGGTTTTGTCCCCATTTTACAGATGAGGAAACTGAGGTACAGAGAGGTGAAGTCACCTGTGTGTCATGATGCCTGGCACGTTCAAGTGCTTGATATTATTTGTAAAATGAGCCATGTCTTAGTTTGAGTCGAAAATTCAGGTGCAAGGGTTTCTATGGGCAGTTTCTATGGGCAGTACAGAAGGGCATAAGGGGGTGCAGCTGGGGCAGGGAAGGGGGAGAGGCCATTTAGGGTGGGGCCTGAGCAGGTGACTGCTGTGGGTGACCGGGGCTCAGTCCCACTGGGGACCTGTGACAGACCATGTAGGGGGCATCTGGGAATTGTCTCACCAAGCGACACGGAAGCTGGGGTGTTCCTAGCGAAATCATGGGGACCTTTTGAAGCAATTGTGAATTTCATAATTATATCCTATAAGTTGCCCCCATTTGTCCAGGGAAGGAAGGAAGGAGAACCTATTGTGCAGGATTCCCCTGGCTTGCTGACCTTCCCCTTGGTTCTCTGCATCTCAACTCTTCCTGTGCAACAAACTGCCCCCAGATGCAGTGGAAAAACTAATAATAAGCGTCTGTGTAGCTCCTGCAGTGAAGGTTGGCTGGGGCTTGGCTGATCTGGGTTGGGCTCAGCTGGGCAGCTCTGCTGACCTTGGTTGGGCCAAAACACATTGGAGGGCAGGGGGAGTGGCTGATCCAGGCTGGGTTCAGCTGGTGACTGTTTCCGGCCTGGGTCCAGCTAGGCTTGGCCTCTCGCTGAGGTCTGGCCTCAAGCCTGCTCCACTCGAGTGCATTCTAAGTCCAGCCTTACAGACAGCGGCAGCCCAGTGCAGCTCTTCTCATGACCAGGGGAGAGGCAGTGGGTGCAGGTGGAGACCCAGAGGCCTCTGCACTGCTGCTTCTATGTTATCGTATTGATAACGCAAGTCACACGGTCAAGCCCAAGTCAAGAGGCCGAGCGGTGAACTCTGCCTGTCCTGGGGGTTGTCTCCTGTTGGCCTTGGTCAGGACCCAGAAAGCCCACTGCTTCTGCCTAACCGGGCAAATACAAGGTGAAATTTAAAGGCCTTTACCAATGGCAGTTTTGGTTATAACTCTGGGCAAAGCCTCAAACCTTTAATGATAGTCTGAGTTGTTATTAATGGGAGATGACGTGGTTATTAAAAGCTACACGGCCTCAGGTTGCAGAAACTTCTGGTAGCTCAGACCTTCGCCGGGGATTGCTGCCCCACCTGGTCCCGCGGCTTTGTTCCTCGTGGACTTGGGAGGTGTCTGGGGTTGTCCGCCTCCCTCAGTGACAACCTACTGCCTCCCCACAGCTGCCTAAAATGGTTTGACTTGGCATCAGTGTGTACTGGTTGCTCAAGTGTGTCGGACTGAAATAAGAGCAGCCAGTGGGATGAATAAATTGTCAATTACATATATGTGTATGCTGTCCTCCGTTTTGGGAGAATGCTCTGAGTTCTGTGAAAATGTCATTTCTTTGCCTCGATCAATACCTTGGCTCTCCCGCCTGGCACAGATACAGTTGAGCTGGAGAGGCGGCCATGCTTCTATGTTAGTTGGAATTAGCAGCAATAGATTTACAGGACTTTTTCCCAGTGAGCATGGAAAAAACTTGCCACTTTATGCTTTTTGTGAGTTCTCAGTCATAAAGCATTCTGCTGAGGGTGGCTTGACTGTTGTGTTCTTGGCCCTGAACGTCTTTCCAAACACTTGTCAGTTATTCATACTGTGTTTGCACGTTGGCCAAGCAAGTAATAAGACCTTGCTGAATGACGGCACCGTATCTGGCCCGACAGAGCTTTCTAATTAACCGATCAGTGCAAAGCACGCGCCTTACGAATGCTGCTAAAATGCCTGTGGACTCAGTGGCTTGTCTCTGTCTTCGTGAATGCATAGGGATAAGGCAGAAAGTACCAGATGTGTGAGCCAATTCGTGTGTCACTTCTGGGTGGGAAGGATGGTGGGGGAGTGGAGAGGTGAGACGAGAAACGGAAGCAGGTGTGTTCACAAGCATGTGACCACTGTGGGCAGCTGGGTCAGGCCCGCCGGGGGGCTCTGGGAGATGGCAGTGACCTCACCTCAGAGTTACTTCACCCAGGGAGTGAGGACCCTGGGGCGTTATCCACCAACCCCCATCCATCATTGGTGAGGACCATTCCAAGGGACAATAGCTCTTTGGTCTTCCAGCCCACCTAGGCGTACCCCTGCCCACTTAGGCGTACCCCTGCCATCAGTCTTCAGATCAAAGAGAGATGTGGGTACCAGAGGATGGTTATTTTGGAGGAGCTAGGTAATTTGTGATATTTTTAAAGAAAAGTAACATTGATCTTTCTTAAAGTCGAAAAAATGGCATGTATGGGAGGGTGGTGCTGAGGGGGCATGGGTGAGGCCCCCTTAGCATCTGCTATGGGATGTGCCAGACAGTTTGAGGAATGGAAGGAGGGA
Source organism: Lagenorhynchus albirostris (assembly GCF_949774975.1). Classification (NCBI taxonomy): domain Eukaryota; kingdom Metazoa; phylum Chordata; class Mammalia; order Artiodactyla; family Delphinidae; genus Lagenorhynchus; species Lagenorhynchus albirostris. The sequence goes on along the minus strand of NC_083109.1, from coordinate 47,063,333 downwards.
ATGCGTAGCTTTTAAATCTGAGCACAGCGGAAACTGAATCCCTCTGAGGCCTTTGGACGGAATGGGGAAAGGAGAACATTTTTTTTGGTGTGGCTATTTAATTTATTTCTGTTTTGTCATAGCCATACAATGAAACATTATACAACCACTAAAAAAGGTAGAAGAACTACTGTGATGATATGCAACTGTCTTCAAGTTACAGTTTTGAGTAGAGAAAAAGCACAATACAGAACGATCTTTAGAACAGGTTCCTAATTATAGAAATAGCTTTATTGGGATCTAATTTACATTTCATAAAATTCATCCCTTTTAAGTGTACAGGTATGAGTGCTTTAGTAAACTTTTACAGTTTTCTAGAACTTTCTTGCAAATGGAATCATACACTGTGTGGTCTTTTGTGTCTGGCTGCTTTCACTCGGTCGTCCGAGTCTGTAGCATGTCAATAGTTTGTTTCCTTTTTACCGTGGAAAAGTATTTCATTGATTGGATATATCACTTTTTGTTTATCCATTCCACAGTGGATAGACATTTGGATTGATTTTAGTTTTATTATTATGAATGATGCTACTATGAACAGCCACATACAAGTCTTTATATGGACATGGATTTTTATTTCTCTTCAGTAGGTGCTTAGGAGTGAAATTTCTCGGTCATATGGTGAGTGTTTGTTTAGTTCTTTAAGACACTGCCAAACTGTTTTCCAAAGAGGCTGCTCCCTTTTACTGCATTCCCACCAACAATGGGAGCCTGATTTCTTCCTGTCCTCACAAACAGTTGGTGTGGTCAGTCGTTTTTGATGCTCACCACTCTGATAGAAGTATAGTCGCATCTTATCGTGAGTTTAGCATTTCCCGGTGACGAAGGATGTTGAGTATCTTTTCATGGGCTTATTTGCTAGTGGGTTATCTTCCTTGGTGAAGCGTCTGTTCAGATCTTTTCTTATGTTTGTGTTGGGTTCTTTATCTTCTTATTCACTAGTAAGGGTTCTGGACTATTGCCATTTTTTCTATAAGTCTGAAATTATTTCCAAATAAAAAGTTAAAAAAAAAGTCTAACCCCCCATCACCCTCCCCATGCCCCTTCAGGATGGTACACCCAGGAATTGTTTCAGCGTGGACATGCTCGCTAAAATAATTCAAGGGAAGGGAGAGATCAGACTATGAATCTTTGGCCAGAAGGAGTCATTGTCTGGTAACGACACAATGGCTCTCTACTAAATCGAGACATACTTCCTTGACCACTTTTTCACTATGAGTGGGAAATCAGTGATTAAAGCGTGTCCAGATGTTGGATAAAGGAATGCATGATAGAGCTTATTAAAGCTCCCTTCCTCTCCTTACTGTGGAAGTTACTCAGCCTCCTTAGCCTTCCCCTTCACGTGTGGTCAGGAGGCGCCTGGCGGGCAGGTCACACGGTGGGTCTGGAGGGGTGGGCAGGGCTGCGCGGTCCCCGTTCTAGCAACGAGAGAACAGACACACCTGTGTGCAGTAGGCCCCCCCACCGAATCCCCTCCTTCTTCTGTAACTTCTCACATCATGAACGTGAACCAAATCCACGCCTGTAGCTAAATGTACTGAATTCAAACAGGACTTAATGGGCTGATTTAGTCAACAGCAGAGGAAATAAGGATGATGAGGTGGAGAAGGAAGACCTTCCAACCCACTTGCCATCTCCCTGACGCCGGCCACATCGGCCTGTACTTACCGGCTTTCAATTTTCCAAATATTTAGCGAGTATCAACTGTTCATTGTTTCATTCATTCACTAAGTCTTTATGAACTCCTAACATGCCACTCCAAACTCAGCCACTGTTTGAGGCTGGGGGTAGGGATGGGAGGGGGGATTAGTAGTGAAGCAAAGGGGCAAAGTGCTTTCCCTCAAGAGGCTTCCATTCTTTGGAAGGAAGAAATAGATGGGTGAAAGTGGGAGAAACAGACAATAAATAATTAAGCAAATAAATACACCATAGATATCAGGTTATAATAAGCATTACAAAATGAAATACAACACAATAAGGAGGTTGAGACAGATGGGTTCATAAAAGTTCTGGAAGGATGTACTCCAGAGGATTAACAAATAGACCTGTAGTTTTAAAAAATTTACGTTAGTAATTTGTTTTCTAATTTTTCTATAACAAACTTGTATTGCTCTTTTTGGTAAAAAAAGTTATTCCAAATTTGCCAAAAACATTAGATTTTAAGTCCATATGATTCATTGTGTCACTGGTATCATAATTTTATAACCAAAAATATTGAAAAAAATCAACTGGAAAATAATACATAGTCTTTATTGTCTGCAGTGTGGTTTCTGCATGTTTTAGGAATTTTGATATGTGGAAATATAAGATCAATAAATTATGGAAAACCAGACATGTTGATGAAATGCCTTTCTGATGGGTAACTTGGAATGATGAATGGTCTCTTCAAGTCTTGGTCAATTACAAATGTTTCTAAGTTGGCCAGAATAGAAAATAGTAGCATTAAATGCAAGATGCGGAGACCAACCATTTGAGCCCCAAATGCTGCTTCTAATATTGTTTTGTTTTCACTGGCAAAGGGAACTGCAAATGTGTGTCCAGGAGTTCACACAGCAGAACATACAGTCATTGGGTTAGCTTGGCCCAGGAAGACTCCCAGACTTGTAAAGTCAGACAAAAATAAAACATTTTAAGGCCCCACCCAGACTCTTTGCCTGGGGCTCAGCTCCCAGGAACATGCATACATGTATGATTACGTTGCCCCTCCCTCCTTCCCTCCTTCTCTCTCCCCTCCTCCGTGCTTCCATATGACTAAGTCTACCTTTTCATTGATTGGTGCCGCTTTCCAAAAAAGGTGACACTTTGTCTCCTAAAGTCACCACTGCTTATAACAACCGCTCACGACAACTCGTGTGGTCACACAACACTCCCACCCAAGACATCCGCCCAAAACCTTCCCACGCTACACAGTCAAGTCATTCCGTTTCTGGTCTAGGCTGACATTAAAATCCACTTGGGAATACATCAGATCCCATCCAAATAGTAACTTCATTGGATGGTTTGCAAGCTTGGTCATGTTTTCTTATAACTGATTCAAATTCATAGTTATCCATGTACGCATTGATAAAGAAACTCAAAATCTGCGTCCACGTGAATTATTATTATTATTTATTTTTGGTTGTGTTCGGTCTTCATTGCTGCACGCAGGCTTTCTCTAGTTGCGGTGAGTGGGGGCTACTCTTCGTTGCGGTGCGCCGACTTCTCATTGCGGGGCTTCTCTTGTTGTGGAGCGTGGACTCTAGGGCGCACAGGCTTCAGTAGTTGTGGCACGTGGGCTAAGTAGTTGTGGCTCACGGGCTCTAGAGCACAGGTTCAGTAGTTGTGGTGCACGGGCTTAGTTACTCCACGGCATGTGGGATCTTCCCAGACCAGGGCTCAAACCCGTGTCCCCTGAACTGGCAGGTGGATTCTTAACCACTGCACCACCAGGGAAGTCCCCACATGGATTCTTAATTGGCTCTTACTTTAAGTCGGAGTTCCGTGGCTCTACTCACTGTTTCCAGTGGTTTCCGTTGTTCCAGAGCAATTGATCCCAGTAGCTTTGAGGTTTCTTTTTTGTTTATTTATTTTTTACTTCCTTGTTGATTGGATTCTAAGGAACCCAACTGTCACTCCTTTGTTTTACGTTCCTAGATCACTCATTATTGAGAAATTAAATGATGCTACTTGAGAGAAGGCTTATAATGAGGCAAGAATTCTAGCTACAAAGATAAAGTACACTTTGAGCAAAAGTTAACTTTTTTTTTTTTTTTTTTTTTTTTTTGCGGTACACGGGCCTGTCACTGTTGTGGCCTCTCCCGTTGAGGAGCACAGGCTCCGGGACGCGCAGGCTCAGCGGCCATGGCCCACGGGCCCAGCCGCTCCGCAGCATGTGGGATCTTCTCGGACCGGGACACAAACCCGTGTCCCCTGCATCGGCAGGCGGATTCTCAACCACTGCGCCACCAGGGAAGCCCAAAAGTTAACATTTTAAAGTTTGATAATATTCAACAAAAGTTAACGAAGGTATATAAAGGAGTATTTGACATTGAGTGAAAAATAATGTATTGGTTCCTTTTTTCTTATAACAAATGCTAGCTTCACTAAAAAGAATTCATTTGTTTTTATATAACTGCATTTTGCATTGTACTAGTTCAGTGTTGCCATAACTAGGTTTTATTAGGCTTTGTTTTGAAATTTTGCCTTTTTTTTTCTTCCTTGGACTTTAAAAAGCATGTCACAGTGACATGCTCAGTGTGGCATTTGCTGATGCGTAAGAGTGCCTGTGGTTTTAATTTTTGGTTGTTTTTTCTCCCTCGACCTTTTCTTTTAGTTAATGTGAATCACATTGCGTTTTCCACTCCTGAGCACTGATTATTGCCATCCACTTCCTCTGGAGCTATTTCCTCTACGGTCGGTATCAGCTCCAACAACCGTGCCTTTAGGAGGAAGATGAAAACTGCTGTAGCGTCTTCCTTTGGGGAAGGAATAAGGCCTCAGTTTGGGGGTGTGTATGGCTTGTCACACTCCCTGGATTCATCTTTATAATATAACACACAGGCGATAGGATATTAAGAAAGACAGAGATCTCATTTGGTTATGAAGCTTCTCAGGCACACTTCTGCCCTCAGGAAACAGACATCAGAGTTGATCAGAACCTCTTGCCTGTGGCACGTGCATAATGTTTGGGGATGGGCTGAATCTTAATATACTGATGTGATTTTGAAAAACTTGGAACAGGTTTATTTATCTCCAACATGTTTTCACCTAATCTACTTGAGTCTAATTTCAGAAATTTTCAAGCCAAAGGAATTTTCTTTATAGGCCAGACTTATAAAGACATTCCCAAGGTCACGCCTTAATCATATCAATAACTGTTGCTAGGTTTCAGCTTCCATTTAGCATCATTGATTGACAGCTTGTGACCCCCTGTCCCCAGGTGTCGTCACCCTCTTCCCTCCATTTGGTATCACCTGACCTAAGGGTGCTGTGGCTGTGGTCTCCATGATCGGGAGAACTCTTTAATTTTCCTATTCAGAGTGAAGCCCCTTCCAGTTTGAGGAACTAGAGCAGCTGAAGGGCAGGGACCAGTGGTTAACCAGTTAGATAAACTGACCAAGGTGTCAGGAGATCACGTTTTGGTCTGAGCCGGGGGTGGCTTTGGGGAACTCTGTGTGCCGCCCTCGGCCTCAGTTTCTTTGAGTCTGTTAGCTTGTAGGGGGCAGAAAGGCCAACCCCGAACAGTGTAGCCAAGTGAGCACCGGGCATGGTGGCCCTGCAGTCAGAATGGGGTCACACAAACAAAAAGCCTGACCAAACATTAGGTGGACATACAGGGAGTATAAGCCCTTAACCTTCACAGTAAAAAGGATTGCCAGCTCTGTTTCCCGAGACAGTGGAACATTCGTCTGGAGGTTCTGCTGTTGCCTGTCCTGTTGGTCCTCTGGAGCTCAGGGGCACACAGAGCACAGTAACCCTCCTGATCAGTTACAAGTTAAGGGTTGGCGTGCGGGTAAGACGACCCCGAGAGCCACGCTCTACCCCGGCGCTGGCCAGCTGTGAGGACTCGGGGAGGTAACTCAGCCTTCGGACCTCACCTTCTTCCCTGGTGGAATCAGAGTAGGGCCTCTCTACCTGAAGGCCGGGAGTGCTGATGGAAGAGGACGCTGGGGACCCCACTGGGAAGTAGCACCACAGCTGTTACCAGTGTCTGCAGCGTCCAGGAGAGAGGCAGCAGCCCCTACCCACCATCCACACGCTCAGTGAGCTCTCAGCTCCCTGGGGCTGACAGCTCTCAGCTGTGACTTGCGGCAGGTCCAGAAGCCCTGCCTGTTGCTCACATCATGGATCGCTAGTAGCCTGAGCGCTGGCCAGAAAGCGATGCAGGCACAGACACTAGGTCTTTCTCTGTCTGTCTTACTTCCCTCAGGATGATAATCTCTAGGTACATCCATGTCTCTGAAATGGCGTTATTTCATTCTTTTTAATGGCTGAGTAATATTCCATTGTATATTTGTAGCTCATCTTCTTTATCAACTCACCTGTCAATGGACATTTAGGTTGCTTCCATGTCCTGGCTGTTGTAAATAGTACTGCTATGAACATTGAGGTGCAGGTATCTTTTCGAATTAGAGTTTTCTCCAGATATATGCCCAGTAGTGGGATTGCTGGATCACATGGTAGCTCTATTTTTACTTTCTTTTTTTTTTTTTTTTTTTGGTGGTACGCGGGCCTCTCACTGTTGTGGCCTCTCCCGTCGCAGAGCACAGGCTCCGGACGCGTAGGCTCAGTGGCCATGGCTCACGGGCCCAGCCGCTCGGCGGCATGTGGGATCTTCCTGGACCGGGGCACGAACCCATGTCCCCTGCATCGGCAGGCGGACTCTCAACCACTGCGCCACCAGGGAAGCCCCTATTTTTACATTTTTAAGGAACCTCCGTACCATTCTCCATAGTGGCTGCACCAACTTATTGTACCTTCCCACCAACAGTGTAGGCGGGAATGTTCAGTTGTAATTATTGTGTCACTCCTGGCTGGTACGGTGAGGAACAAGCAGTTGGTGTCAATGTGATTCCAGTAGTGTTTGTTCTCTTTAGCCTTTTCTTTATTTCCTATTTTAGTCGCTTCACAGGACTTACTTTCGGGAACTTAACTGGACGTGTTGTGAGCTGGTCCCAGCACATCGCTGCAGGTGATGCTGTCCTCTGATCTAGCGGAGCCCGCTGGCTTTACCTCAGATTTCATTGGTGGCATCCGTTAGCCATCCCGCCTATGCTAACGCTGTCTCTCCAACCCCTGGCCATGTGCCCAAGCTCCAAACTCATACCCAGCTGTGTCGGTCATCTCCACTTTGGTGACCCACGGTCTCTTCACATTCCACTGCTCTAAAGTTCATCTGTTTTTGTTTCTCCCACTACACCTGCCATTTTTCTGGATGCCATAATTTGGTGAATTCTACCACCTTCTACCCAAGTTTCCTACAGCTGAAACCTGAAACTTCTCTGGGAATCCCTATCCTCTACCCACCTCCCACATGTATCAAGTCCTGACCCCCTTAAATATTTCTCACCTATATGTGCCTCACGCTTAATATGCATGGATCATCCTCCCACCCCGCCACTTGATTGGCCCCCCAAAATGTCCATCTGCTGCTCAGAGGTATCCATTGGTGTCTTGTCATCACCCATAGGGTCAAACCTACATTTGTTTGCTTGGCCTACAAGGTGATCTGTTCTGTGCAACCCCAGTTCCCCCTCCACAGAACCCTTGGGGCTCTAGCAATACTGAGAAAGATTGGATTTATGGTCTTCCCAAAGCACTTGCTCACCCCTCGCCTCTGAATGGCATTTCTCACCCTCTTCTCTCTGCCTGGAATCCCTTCCACTGCCTACTCATCCTTCCAGGCTCAACTCCGATGCTGCCTTCGTTGTAAAGCAATCCTGGTCTTTCTCAGAAGAACTTACACTTTCTATCTTCTGTTGCCATTGTGCTGGTCACAAATCTCAGGGTTGTTTTTTTTTAACATCTTTATTGGAGTATAATTGCTTTACAATGGTGTGTTAGTTTCTGCTGTATAACAAAGTGAATCAGCTATATATATACATACATCCCCATATCTCTTCCCTCTGGTGTCTCCCTCCTACCCTCCCTATCCCACCCCTCTAGGTGGACACAGAGCACCGAGCTGATCTCCCTGTGCTATGTGGGTGCTTCCCAGTAGCTATCTGTTTTACATTTGGTAGTGTATATATGTCCATGCCACTCTCTCACTTCATCCCAGACAAATCTCAGTTTTAACAGTGATCTTGCTGTACATATCTGGGTGCAGAGGGTAGCTTTTTTTTTTTTTTTTTGGCCACTCTATGTATGGCTTGCAGGATCTTAGTTCCCTGACCAGGGATTGAACCTGGACCCATGGCAGTAAAAACGCCAAGTCCTAACCACTGGACCGCCAGGGAATTTCCAAGGGTAGCTTTTTAATATGTCTGTTATCTCATGCTGACAGCCTGGTGCATCGTAGATGCTCCACCATGTTTGTTAAATAGAAGAATGGTTGAATGAATCATCGGCCAAGATACACCCATCCTCGGTGCATGGGTTGGGAAAGAGAGAACTGGCAAGGTGGATGCAAGGTTAGAGCAGGCTCATTCCTCTTCTGCAAGTTTATGGAGGATGTTTTCAGACTACTCATGAATATGGTCTCCAGAACCTTTAGGCCCATGGAGTTTATTCTAGTCTGTGTTCCATCCTTTAAGATGGACCCACATGTATTTTATTTCAAGGTGGCTCAGAGGTCTGAGCTTCCTGGGAGATTTGCAGACTAGAAATAGTGCAGCACATGTCCGGGGCCAGTTGACCAGTTCTCCCAGACTGAGGTGGTGGTGTGGAAACCGCCTAAATTTGACTAGTGGCAGCTCTGGTGGGATAGCAGCACTATTTTTTTTCTCTTGGGCTTCCTGTGTTTTCTCAGAGCTTACAGATGAGTTTCTTATCATGAATCCAAAGAATGGCAAGAATTTTCAGGGGCTGGATCAATGGAATAGATGGAAGAGCCCATATTAGTACAAAGAGACATGGGGAATAAGGAAATTTAAAAGCCAAGAATAGATTCTAAACTAATGTTCTGATTTGATCTATGAAGCTGTCTTGCTCGGGGCCATCCTTCCATGACCCTCTCTAAGTACCTTTATTGTAGCAGATACTGTGCCCACTGATCAACACTGAGAAAGAGACACATACACACAATTATAAATCCTGGATGCTAAAATACCACATACATCTATTTGGATGAGAAGAATGAAGTTTTAATTATTGATGGTCACTATTGCTCATGCTAATATATGCATTCTTATGGCTACATAATTTTGACATAATTTAACTTGAAAGTACTTTGTGTGCATTTAGTGTATTCTTTCTTCACAATGTACTTTGTAAAAGGAAGTGGCTGTTTGCCCAGATACTTCTTAGCTTGGCCTAGGAACTTAGTAAACCGTGCTTTAAAATTAAAAACAAAAAAATTCTAGTGATTGATAATAATCATTAGAATAGCTAACATATATTAAAGATGTACTGTATTCCAGGCATTGTACTAAGAAGTGCTTTTCCATAGGTTATTTCATTGAATACCCACTTTACTGATGAGGAAACTAAGGCATAAGGAGACTAAGTCACTGCTCAAAGCCTCCCACTTAGTGACTCCCTGGGAGGGGGGAACCCTTCCCTGTTTAAATAGTCACAGACCCATAGCAAGGAGTTGTTGCTGATTGTTGGAGTTTCTTATCTTAAAATCAAAGCTGACTGATAATGAACATGGTAAGGAAGCAAAAGGTAGTGAAAATGTTCATGCTGTGAAATCTGGACACTGAGTTAAGTTGGATTTCCCCCCTGCGTAGCTGTTTGACCTCTGAGCAAAAGCAAGTGGGTGGTAAGCGAATGAACCTGCTTTGTTCCCTTCCCTCCTAGCGGCTGGGTGAGCACTCACTGAGTTAGTAATTGTATAAACATGCTTTGAAAGCTGGACCTGAGCAGGGTCCTGCTTTAGGGGCCTGAACTAGGCTCCTTCCAGGTGACTCTTTCGGGATGAAACCTAGGGTAGAGAACGAAGCATCTAAGACTGTTTCCTATCACCACTTATCCAAAGGGATTATGTCTCCCTTTGGTTGAACATGAGATGATTTTAGATGGACCAAAGATAAATCTTCTTTGAGCTTAGGGATTTGTTTTAAGCTTATTTAAAATACATGTAACTAGTACATCAAATTGTGATACCACCATGATTATTATTTAGGATGAGTTTAGATATATTTGGTTTTAAGTGAATTAATTTTAAAAGGTAAATAAATAATAGTAGACTATTCCATTTACATGGCAAAAATTACTGCAGGCAGACGTAGATTTTTGGGGTATCAAGTAACACTCAAGGGTCCTCTAGGCCCTTGCCTTGCCCCCAGCCCTTCCAGTGGCCTGTGGGCATCTTGCATTAGTAATTTTGTATTCTTTCCCATTAAGGGGGCTTCCAAAATAGAATAAGCCTCAGGCCCCCTAAAACCTGGGTCTGCCCCTGCCTGACTTGGACGTGGTAACAATTACAGGAGCCTCTTAGAGAAGAGAGATTTTTGCAAGTTCTGGCTGTCAGGGACACAGTAGGGGCCAAGAAGAAGACAAATGGTCTCTAACAGTTTTTTAAAACTGAACTCAGACATTAGTTACAAAAACTCAGGGGCCACCAATCATTTCCAGGTGGAGAGGACCACGCAAAAGCCACCTTCCTAAAGCACCCAGGTCTCCTCACAGGCTGGGGTGGGTGTTGGGTTCTGATGGCATCACAGGGGCCCCCTTCTCCGGAGACCTGCTCTCAGTGACAGTTAGGAGGACACACCTCACAGGGTAGGTCAAGCCACCTGCCTGACAGTAAAAGGCAGGCCCCTGCCTCCTGTGGGATAAGCGCAGTTCCGTTCACGCTACAGAGCTGCCCGTGGGGTCAGGCCAAGGCTAGACTTAGCTGCGAACACAGGCTTGCTGGGGTCTTTATCCTTCCCCTCTGCCTCTCTCACTCCCAAAGACACTCCCAATAAGCCGTGTGCATCTGAATCCCCATCTCGACCTCTGCTTCTGGGGAACTTGGTCCAGGACTAAGCCTCTCTCAGCTCCAAATGCTTGAGCAGCCTGTGCTTGTCCTTCCCAGCAATCAGGGGCTCCCTCCTTCCAGGGCAGCCAATCCCATTTGTAGGCAGCTCGGATCATCCGATGGGTCCTTCCTAGGCTGAGCCCAGCAGGCTGAACCTATCTGTAAGAAGACAGTCCGCCTGCCCCATCCTAGGTCTTCCCAGGCTCTCAGCTCATCTTTTTGTGGCCAGGATTCTGTTCACCTCACCCCAGTCCAGTGTGGCAGAATCCCACCCTTGGTGCCCACCAAAGCTGAGCCCCGCATTCTCAGTGAGAGCTGGGGACTCACGGAGCAGGACTTGCCGCAACGTAGAAACTGCCTCCCATGAGCCCAAATGCACGTCAGGGACTCAGGCATTTCCATCATTTTGCAGGAAGAGTCAATTCAATCCAGAGTCCCTTTCACGTGTGCTCCTGGCCCACAGCACCGTCCCCAGCATGTGCTCCATTAATGCTTTCTGTACCCCTGCTCACAGGAGTTCACATTTATTTCTACCAAATTTCATTTTGTGAACCTGTTGTCTCAGCCAGTTGAGTGGTATTTTGTATCCCAATGATGTCACCTGGGCCCATGTTTCCAAAGCATGTTACAGACACTGCTAGAAATAGCCCAGAAGATTTTTAGGTGGTTCTCAGATGAGCATTTTTTACACTTTTATTTCATTGTTCGTTTTAATTCTTATGAACTTAATTTATTGTATAAAAATGTAATTAACACATCAAATGCATAGCTTCTTCTTTTTTAAGTTTAAAATGAGTCAACTTAAAGAAAATCCTTAAGCCCATGTGGTGAGAATTATGAAGGCAGTTCACACAAGACTGATGTTTAGAAAACACTGGCTTAGAAGATTTACCATTTCTCTCAACTTTAAGCCATTTGTCAGTTTAACCTTGATGTACTCCTTATCCTAATTTAACTTTTTAAAAAACATCCTGAACAGAACGGTCATGGGAAGAAACTTGGGGCCTGCTCCTGTGTGATAGTGATTTATCAACTAGGGGCTCTGGGCGTGTGGACGTTTAACAGCTGTTTTGTCATCCTGTTACACACAATTTTCCATCTTGCTTAAAAGGTATCGTTACTTGTCAGCTCCTTTTTTGAAATTCAAATCCATGTCTAACGGGTTTTGACCATTCCTAGTCTAACAGCCCTGCCAAAAACATAGCAAGTGTGAACAGCTATGAGCTGCTCTGAGCACCCCTGAGCTGACATAGCTTGTCTCTAGAAACCCAAGATGACCCCCCCCCTAGGGATGAGCACTTTTGGCCAAAGATAGACCGTTTTGCCAGTAATCCCAGTTAGAGTCATGCGTAAGATGGCCCTGAAGCCCACATCTTCATAAGGAAGAGTCCAGTGCCTTCTCTGATTTTGAAACCAGGGGTCAACATTACGTACCCACCTTGTCTCAGCACCTCTTCAATTCCCTGTGAATGCTGGATGGTGACCACAAATTATGTCACGTGCATTTTAGTTTTAATCAGAGCCCGGCAGGTGGTCCCTCCAGGCTGGGAAATGGAGATGCCCATGGAACACCCAGATGCCCTCTTACAGTGGTGCCGTGGCCTTGAGGATCCAGTCCTGCTTGTTAATGCTGGCCTCCTCTTCCCAGCCCAGAAGTCTTACTTCTTTCTTTATTTGCTCCTGTCACGGGTATTAAACACTCCAATGGACAGGAGTTGAGTAGGTTTGTTTTCTTTTATTCTGCCACCAGTCAACCTTATCTTGTTCCAAAAACACCTTTAAAAAGTTCTTTGATGGTTTTCTTTAGCTTTATTTGCAAGACTCCCTTCCCTGGGTCTTAGGCTTGTAGACATCATTCATTTAGACCCGTCTCTGCCTCCGGAACCGTTCCTCGTAGTTTGTCCTTTCTAGCCGTGAGTTCACTGCAAAGTTGTCGGCGCAGACACAGCAGCTTGTTGGGATTCTTCTACCTCTTCACTAATGATTTGTGTTTGTGGTGTCAGAACCCCATTTTCAAGAACGTCTCACCTTAACTGAGAAGGAGGACATTTTTTTAAGATTCCAACTCACCTTTCAACTTTTTGGAATCTCTGCTCAGAAATGACAGGATTCGGGTGGCGCAGGGGTTAAGAATCCGCCTGCCAATGCAGGGGACATGGGTTTGAGCCCTAGTCCGGGAAAATCCCACACGCCTCAGAGTAACTAAGTCCGTGCACCACAACTACTGAAGCCTGCGCACTCTAGGGCCCGTGTGCTGCAACTACTGAAGCCCGCACACCTAGAACCTGTGCTCCGCAACAAGAGAAGTCACAGCAATGAAAAGCCCATGCACCGCAACAAAGGATGACCCCTGCTCGCTGCAGCTAGAGAAAGCCCACGCTCAGCAAAGAAGACCCAATGCAGCCAAAAACGAACTAAATTAATTAATTAATTTTTTAAAAAAAGAAAGAAAAAGAAATTACGGGATTCTCAGCCAGACTAGGTTTCTCATTCCTGGCCATCGTGAACATAAATGTGACGTGAGTGTCTTCCCTTGTGGTGCTGGTCACTTCCATTTCTCTCATCGCTTCCACTTCTCCCATCACTTCCTCCTTGTTAATTGGAAGTAAGTCAAGACCGGTGGCCCCTCCCACTACTTTCTCAAACTTCCGAGGCCTGGATCTGTCAGTGAGTTGGGTCAAGGACGTGTCAGGCGCAGTTTTGATCACAATGACACTATGAGAATACTTGTGCACAGTTGAATCCCCACCAGTTCTGTCTTTGATGTTTCCTCCTGATTTCTGTAGCAGAAACACTCACTCATTTCCTGTGTTTGGCACTGGCTGTAATATCCTGCTGCTACAGTAGCACTTTTCTCGATTCGTCCCCATTTTTATCCAGCGTGAGAACTGGTGCATAGATGCATAGATTTATTTGTTCTTTTTTTTCTTATTAGTTAACTATTTTATACATGTTAGTGTATATATGTCAATCCCAATCTACCAATTCATCCCACCCCCTCCTATCCCCCCTTGGTGTCCATACGTTTGTTCTCTACGTCTGTGTGTCTATTTCTGCCTTGCAGACCGGTTCATCTGTACCAGTTTTCTAGGTTCCACATATATGTGTTAATATATGATATTTGTTTCTCCCTTTCTGACTTACTTCACTTTGTATGACAGTCTCTAGGTCCATCCACCTCACTACAAAATAACTCAATTTCTTTTCTTTTTACGGCTGAGTAATATTCCATTGTATATATGTACCACATGCTTTATTGTTCTTGACTTCCAGAGACAGCTTACTGACTCTCCAAACCAACCCAACAAAACTCTATTCCTTATGAACAGAACATGACAGAGCACGCCCTCCTTTTGTTGTATTCTAATTAGAGTCTTGTTTCTTGTGCTCCTCCTGCCTGCTGTGACCTTTTGCCGAGCTGTCGTGGCCTCCACTGCCCCAGATCCAAATTTGCTTTGCGCTGACTCTGCTCCGTGTGGCAACTGCACCGGCCCAACCAGCTACATTTCCTCGGGCTCCCTTTGCTAACTGGCTCCCCGCCGGGTTTGGCCGATGTGAGCACTGATAGGTATTGGGGTGGAAGGAAGAGAAAAACCAAGGCAATTCACCAGCCTTGGTGTATCAGTGATTCAGATTTGTGCCTCCGCAAACTTACAGATTACCTGCGGTTATCACTGCAGCATAGTCATGTCTGCAAATGGCAGGCCCACGAACGCTAAGGGCTGTTGAAATGACCCGTCAGAGGATGCGAAGCAGCCACTGGAAAGAGCTTTGGGAAGAGTGCACAGGTAGATAACATCATGCCAGACATGCTAGGAAGCGGGAAGAGTAGATAAACAGGTCTGGAGACGCAGAGTTGTAGGGCAGGCAGTGCGGATTTGCTGGGAAGGACTTAGAACAGGAGGCATGATGGATAAAGTAGAACAAAACAGGTTGGGTCCAAAAGAGGTTGTAATTCCCTTTCCACTGTTGTCGGTGACAGGAAGTATATTGGTCAGAGTTTTTAGATGCATACAACTGAATCGCCCCTAGCTGGTTGATACAGGAAGAAATGTTGAGGAACAGAGCTCTCAGGCCCCTGCGATCCATCAGGAAGTGGGTTGGGCTTCCCAGGTGACTCCCAGAAAGATACGGCAGAATCAGCCTGCCAAGGGTCAGGAAGCCGGTGAGTCAGGGGACCCCTTCCCGGCTGCCACTCAGGCCACACCAGCTCTGCCTGGCTCCTGGCCCTGCCTCTACTCCTGCCCCCTTCCGTTCCCAGCAAAGCCTCCCTGGAGCCCTTCTGCTTGGCAGAACCTAAGTAACACGACTGCATCCCAGCAGCACGGAGGCCAGGAAGTGAGGGTTTGGTTGTTTGATTTTCTGCATTCTCCATTGGAAAGACAGGAATTATCTTGTAAGGTGTTATCGATGTGGGTAGTATGGTCAGAGGGGCATCCACAAAGGACAGGTGTCCACTTCAGGAAGGGACTTAATGTTTTAAAGGAAGGAGTAGAGCGTAATGTCCAGCTGCTGCAGCAAAACACCAGGGACTGGGTGGCTTATAAACAACAGAAATTGACTGCCCACACTTCTGGAGGCTGGAAGTCTGAGGTCAGCGGCGGCGTGGTCAGGTGAGGCTCTTCCTGGTTGCAGATTTCTTTCGTGTCCTCACGTGGTGGGAGGGACTAGGGAGCTCTCTGAGGCCTCTTTGAAAAGGGCGCTAATCCTACTCATGTGGGCTCTGCTCTCATGACCTGAGCACCTCCCAAGAGTCCCATCTTCTAATTCCATCACCTTGGGTGTTAGGTTTTCAGCATGAATTTAGGGGGGGTGCACAGACATTCAGATACTGGAGATAGATTTTTCATTGTAAAATATCATTTTGATGAGACCATTTGGTTTTTCAGCCAAGGCTAATCCTAACGATTGTGTATAGAGTCTGTGACTGCTGGCTTCTTTAGCTAGCGTCACGTTTTATTTTGACTAGTTCTCTGAATCTAGGTAAGCAGTCCATTAGTTTTTTTTGGTTTTTTTTTGTTTTTTTTTTGTGGTACGCGGGGCTCTCACTGCTGTGGCCTCTCCCGTTGTAGAGCACAGGCTCCGGATGCGCAGACTCAGCAGCCATGGCTCACGGGCCCAGCTGCTCCGTGGCACGTGGAATCTTCCCGGACTGGGGCACGAACCCATGTCCCCTGCATCGGCAGGTGGACTCTCAACCACTGTGCCACCAGGGAAACCCAGTCCATTAGTTTTTACACCAGGTCTCAAATCATTTTTTACTCACATGGCACAAGCCTGAAATCCTTTCCTGGTCCCTCTCTGCTACATCACTGGTGCACAGTTTGGTGAGTACCACCTGCTGCCTGAGGTGCAGCGCCCTCCCATGGCACATGGGGAACACCCTAGTGATGGAAGAGTCAGCCATGAACTCCAGCCCTTTGCAGAGTCACTTCCCACCCGGCTGTTAAATACAAGCAACTGTTTATCACAACCTACTCCACGCCGCTAATTCAGACTCCAGGACCCTAAACATGGTTTGGCTGGAATTTCCTGTTGCTGTGGAATAAAGCTTGTGCAGTTGCCCCATGATGGGTCTCTAAAACGAGTGAGGCGTCGGGACTTCCCTGGTGGTCCAGTGGTTAAGAATCTGCCTTCCAACAGACGGTAGAGGATGGACTTGAGGACACGGGGAGGGGGCAGGGTAAGCTGGGACAAAGTGAGAGAGTAGCATTGGCATATATACGCTACCAAATGTAAAATAGATAGCTAGTGGGAAGCAGCTGCGCAGCACAGGGAGATCAGCTCGGTGCTTTGTGCTAGAGGGGTGGGATCAGGAGGGTGGGAGGGAGACGCAAGAGGGAGGAGATGGGGGGATATGTGTATTTGTATAGCTGATTCACTTTGTTATAAAGCAGAAACTAACACATCATTGTAAAGCAATTATACTCCAATAAAGATGTTTAAAAAAAAAAAAGAAAAGAATCTGCCTTCCATTGCAGGATGGGGTGCGGGTTCGATTCCTGGTCAGGGAACTAAGATCCCACATGCTGCGGGGCAACTAAGCCCGTGTGCTCTAAGCCTGCGCTCCGCAGCAAAGATCCCGCATGCAGCAACTAAGACCTGATGCAGCCAAATAAATAAAATAAAATGAGTGAGGTGTCAACAGTGTGGTGGACTCTGTGGTGTGCCACCAGACCGTCTTCCAGGAGGGACTTGTCCCCCAGCTCTTGGGCGTGCCCACCACCGGCGGCCCTCAGTGTCAGCCCCTGCAGGGGTGCTTCAGCTGCAGAGAGCACCATGGTCGGGGGAATAACCATGACCA
This sequence comes from Lagenorhynchus albirostris, assembly GCF_949774975.1. Taxonomy (NCBI): domain Eukaryota; kingdom Metazoa; phylum Chordata; class Mammalia; order Artiodactyla; family Delphinidae; genus Lagenorhynchus; species Lagenorhynchus albirostris. The sequence goes on along the minus strand of NC_083109.1, from coordinate 47,046,387 downwards.
GGGACTGATGGCCTCAGAGATACAAAAGCCCAGCCATCTCAGCCCAACTCAGGACAGCTCTGCACAGCATTCTCGCTCCCCATGGGGCTGGTCGTACCTGCACCGCGGCTGCACTTCTCCCTCTGTGACTCCTGCTTTCTCCCCCTGGAGGCCACAGGCATTCGTCCCATGGATGCTTCTTCATAAACTTCTTGCCTCCTGGAGACCCCATCCTTCTTGCAATGACTAGCATCTGTAGGAAGCAGGTAAACAGAGGCCGAGTGCCACATTCCAAGCAAATGCTGTGCCCACCCAGGGCATTAAATGCTCCTTAGAAATGAAGAGCTGCCAGCTACTCTCAACCAGGTAATGTCCTGGTGCTTGGAAGTGATTTTCATTCATTTAAAATCTCATTGTAAACTTTACGTTAAAAGAATAAAAACTGAAAAAAGGCTGGACTCTAGTTAATTGTATGCATGGTGAAGTATATATTTAGGGGAGAATACAGATGTCTACAATTTCCTTTGAAATACACCAAAAATAAGATGGATTGATGGATGAGAAAGGGATGGATAGATGGATAAATACGTGATAAAATAAGTATTGTAAAATGTTACTGGTAGAATCTAGGCGGTGTGTATATGGGTGTTCACTGAAAAATTCTTTCGACTTTGTTTGATATTTTTATTATAAAATATTGGAAAAATAACTATGTATAACCTTCCTAGGAAGGGCAGACTGGGAAACTTGTATGAATTTATTTCAAAGATAAGGTTAAGCCCATCTAGTACTGAAGATTATATCAGTATACATTCCCTGATATTTTGAATTCATTATTTATTCAGCAGACATTCATTGAACGTGTACTATGAACTTGTATATAGAGGAGATGTTCCAGGGAGGATAAAGAAATATAAGAGCTTTTTTCTGCAACTGTTATTACAGTAGATAAAACAAATACATAAAGAAAGTTAAATAATAATCTTTCATGTCATATCATCCTTGACATAGATTTTTTAATGTGTTTATTAGTTCCACTGTCAGATACCATGTCTGGCAATTGGTAATAATTAATCATGACAATGACAGCCACTTACACAGAGCTCACCGTGTGCCCAGCCCCGTTCCAAGGGCTTCACGTGTGCAGGTTTCCAACTAAAGGGGACATGACTGACTGAGGGCCCAGCCACTGTGCTCTGTAATCTGTCACCAAATTTCCCAGCCAGTGACTCACCCCAGCAGGGATACTGAGTCCGGCCCATTGCTGAGAGATGGGGGGCTCCTTTGATGGCCATCACTGCCTCCGTGACCCCTGGGGCCTCCCCAGCCTTCCTCAGGCTGCACAGTGTTCTAGGGTGTTCCTCTCCCCTCCCCCTTTCTCCCCTCCCTCCTTCACAGGGAGGAGACTTGCATCTCAGCCGGATGGCTCTCCCAGCCTCCCACAGGCATCCCTCTAAGACAGTCTTTGCACAGTTGATCCTGTCTGGGTATCTTCATCTCAGAGGACCTGCACTAACACTTCTGTCCTATGAGCAGTAGTGTTTTTATCTTCATTTTACATACGAGGAACCTGAGGGAAGTAACTTGCGAAGGTCATACAGCTGAGCTGGCATTCTGACCCGTGTCTCTGGCAACATCTTATTTCTAAGAAGATGATGCTCTAGGATGGGTCTTGAATGTTAAAAGTTGGGAAGGCAGCATCTAGAGGTTATAACTGAGGAGGAGGAGGAGGAGGATGGTGATGGTGATGATGACAACTCGTGTATGAATGGTGCAGGCACTCTTCATCCAGTTTAATCCGCAGCAACCTTGCGCGTAGTAGTATCTCCACCCACATCAAGCACCTGCTAAAAGGCAGAGCTGGCTCCTCCCCTGTGACTCTCCTTTGGGGTCTTACTCTTTTTTTTTTTTTTTTTTGCATCTTTATTGGAGTATAATTGCTTTACAATGGTGTGTTAGTTTCTGCTTTATAACAAAGTGAATCAGTTATACGTATACATCTATCCCCATATCTCCTCCCTCCCACCCTCCCTATCCCACCCCTCTAGGTGGTCACACAGCACCGAGCTGATCTCCCTGTGCTATGCGGCTGCTTCCCACTAGCTAGCTATTTTATGTTTGGTAGTGTAGGTATGTCCATGCCACTCTCTCACTTTGTCCCAGCTTACCCTTCCCCCTCCCCATGTCCTCAAGTCCATCCTCTACGTCTGGGGTCTTATTCTTGACTTGACGTGCTGCCACACTGCTATGGAGAGATCTGGTATTTAGAACCTGCCCCTTTAAGACAGAAGGCGTGGAGGAGAGCAGTGCTGGAGGGGATGTGCAGCTCTCACCCTGTGTGCTTGGTTTGTGGTGCGGGGGCGGGGTGGGGGGGCGCTGATCTTACGGAAAGATACAGGTACAGTGTATAGTGTTTGAGGGCAAGGCCGGGCTTTCACGGGGAGTTCTGCTTCACCGAGGTAAGAAACTTGGTGCCTGGGGCCCCGGGGATGCAGAAGAAGACAGGTGGGCAGCAGAGGCAGGACTGGGGTTTGACCAGGCCCTCCTGATAACGGCTGCCTGGGCCGCTCAGGTGCCCTGGACCGTTGGGCTTGGTTGTACAGCCCCTTTCTTCAGGTTTGGGGCCAGTGCATCAACCACGTCCTGTATTTTCTGCGTCTGACGTATTAACAGCTGGGGCCTTGCTGACCCTCGATTTAGTAACATCCTAGAAATAGTCAACCACTCACCCCAGTGAGGGCACCTTTCAAATGCAAACCCACCCATCCAGAACCCACACTGTCACCACCCCCTTTATGGGCCTCTCCCAGCCTGGACCACTATCCCCCTGCTCTGATCACCCCAGGACCAGGCAGCAGACCACCTGGGACAGGCCTGTGTCCCGGAGCCCACTGCGCCAAACCTAAGCATGCCTGCCCTTCTCACCCATGTCTTCCCCGTGGAAACCACAGTGAAGGCTCTTGTCACAATACCAAGGGGGAAAGCGGGGCGGTGGGATGAACTGGGAACTTGGGATTAATATAGACACACTACTGTGTATAAAGTAGATAACTAATGAGAACCAACTTTACAGCACAGAGAACTCTACTCAGTGCTCGGTGGTGACCTAAATGGGAAGGAAATCCAAAAAAGGGGAGATATATGTTTATGTGTAGCTGATTCACTTTGCTGTACAGTGAAACTAACACAGCATTGTAAAGCAACTACACTCCAATAAAATTAATTAAAAAAAAAAAAGCTCCTGCCACAGTTTCCCCTTCCCTCTGCCTCCTCACCAACCATGGTGCTTCCCCATGTGGCCCCCATGGTGACGGAAGCCAAGGGCGGCCCTTGCCAATCACTGATCTGTGTGTGAGCACCGTGCTGGGAACAGGCAGGTTGGGTCGGGCTGTCTGGCTGTCCAGGGCGACAGAGAGGCCCCCTCATCCTGCACACCCAGAGGGAGATCTGAGCTCCGCACCAAGCATGTTCAGGACAGACCATGGGTTGAAACGTGGCCACTTCCTGTTCCTGTGATGTCATTCTGTGATGTCATCCCATGATGTCATCATCCCGCACAATCTGTCCTGTGCTCTGCTGGGCAAAGTGGATTAAAGAATGAATGTATTCCCAACCACATGGATGGAACTTGAGGGCATTATGCTTAGTGAAATAAGTCAGACAGAGAAAGGCAAGTGCAGTATGATCTCATATGTGGAATCTAAAACAGAAACTAAAACCAAGGTCATAGAGGACAGATCGAGGCTGGAGGTGGGGTGTGGGGTGTGGGGAGCGGGTGAAGGGAGTCAAAAGGCACACACCTCCAGCTGTAAGTCATGGGATATAATATACTGCATGGCGACTGTAGTTAACAGTACTGTACTGCACATTTGAAAGATGATAAGAGGGTAGATCTTAAAAGTTCTCATCACAAGAAAAACATTCTGTAACTATGTATGGTGAGGCATGTGAACTAGACTTACTGTGATCATTCTGCAATATAAGCAAATACTGAATCCTTATGTTGTACAACTGAAACTGTTGTCATATGTCAATTAGACCTTAATTTTAAAAGACCACAATAAATTCGACCATAAGCACTAAAAAAGAAAATGGTGAATGCATTTAAATTCCTCACCATGATAACGCTGAACATAATAGATTTCTTACCCTCCCTCCCCATTTCTTTCTAGTTTCAGTTAAATAAAATCAGAGTGAATTCTTGAGTGACTGTTTCCTCAGAGCATCACACCAAAGCTAACAGGATTTACCCTCAACACTCAAATCAACAAGTTAAAAATGACGCTATGAAGAGATTTATAATTCTCGTTGTGTATCACCAGCTTGTTCTTCGGAAAAACTGAGCTGATTGAATTCAACTTCATTCCTTACAGTTATGTCAGTGTTTTAGTTGGAGTTACGTTAAATCTCTATTAAATTAAGGAGTACTGTCATCTGTAGTATTTTGGGACTGCCAACAAGGAGACCATGATTTCTCTCCCCGTTATTTAAATCTTTCTTCATTTTTCCCATTAGGGTTACATAATTTTAAATGGTTCTTGTTTATTGAATTATATAATTCTTTTCTATATAATTTCTGTAGCTATTATGATGGGGGAAGATAGTGAGTTTCTACTCTGTTACTAAGATCAAATAATGCAATTGATTTTTCATTTATAGGTAACATCCTATAATTTTCCTGAACCTATTTCCTCAAAGAAATTTTTTGTTGATTTTTGTGCAACCCTAAGGTATGTAAATCATACCATTATGAAAACAACAGCAAATTATTAGACTCATAACTGTGCAAGTAATAGATATTCATTTTAGAGGAATTGGAAGATATCAAAAGAGGATCATTATGGCCATCCCACCATTGTTATTGCTGTCACTTATCACTTGTCATTTGCAGGTACTTCCCTTAAAGCTCTACTTGTCCCCATTTTATGGATGTGGAAACTGAGCCTCAGAGAGGTGGAGTAACACAGAACATAGAACACACACACACTCACAGACACGTTCACACCGTAACTTACAGTGCTGGGTTTTAACCCAGTTCTGACTGAGTCAAAAGCCTTTACATTTAATAGCAGCAAAAAAGGAAACACTTGGGAATGAATTTAACTCAGTGAACATAGGGAAATGTTCAAAGAAAATAAAAATACCTCAGGGGAAAATAAAGGCTCTGAGAAATCAACAAATTTGAGCCTTGTCTCTTTCCTAATTTTGGCTAATTTCATAAGTGAGAAACAGCCCTACATTGTCAGTTTTATTTGCATTTTTATTCCTAGGAAGTTTCAGCATTTTCCAATTAACCACATATCTTTTCTAAACTGTGTTTTTTCATGCCTTTTTTTTTCTGTTCATAACTTCTGCTAATTTCACCATTGGGAAATTTGACTTTTTACTGACTTCTTTGAATTAATTATATATTATTTTTTGTTAAATTCCTAGCAAATGTTAAATCATCCCTTTACTTTGCCATTTAATTGTGTTCATGATGTGTGTTAATGTACAGATACTTTAATTATTTTTAAATATAATTAAGTTTATCAGTCTTTTCCTTTTTGATTCCTTTGTTTGTTTTTCTTGGATTGGGGTGTATGCTGAGAATGACCTTTCCCATCCAGAGATGAGATGGATGAATGCCTGTAATTTCATCTAGTTTTATTACTCGTTTATTTAATTCTATAATACATCTGAAATGCATTTTGAGTTGGGGGGTGCAAGCAAAAGAAAGCACTTTATTTAGCTGCTAACACAGTCACTTCATAAAAATCAGGTCTTTTTCTTTTTTACTCAAAAAATTTTTGGAGATTTTAGCTTGAAAATAAAATCACATCTTCTCTCATTTGGGAGGCTGTTCTGTTCTTCCTTTAGCGTGAAGATACTTTTGTTAGTTACCTTCTAACTTACTTTTAAACAGATTCTGCATTGTCAGTCTAAGACTGGTCTTATCATACGACACAGGGTGAGAGGTTGTGAGATGAGCTGGCATTTGCTCCGTGTCTTAAGGAGCAGAGGTCTGCCCTGGACAAATAGACTAGATGCTATGGTTAATTAACTAGTTTCTTCAACCAAGTTGAACAGTGGCCCTAACTTTAATAAGACCATTCCTTTTTTTTTTTACTCTTAAAAAATTGAGAGATGATTCATATGTCATAAAATTCACCTTTCAGAGCCTACGATTCCATGGCCTTCAGTATATTCAGAGTTTTGCAACCATGACCCCTATCTAATTCCACGATATTTCCATCACCCTAAGAAGAAACCCCATAACCATTAGCAGTCACCCGCACTCCTCCTTCCTCCCAGCCACTAGCAACCATTAATTTACTGTCTTTCTCTGTGGATTTGCCTATTCTGGCCATTTTGTATAAATGGAATCATACAATATGTGACCTTTGTGTCTGTCTTCTTTCACTTAGCATAATATTTTCAAGGTTCATCAACGTTGTAGCATATATCAATACTTCATTCTTTTTTAGAGCTAAATAATATTGCAGTGTATGGATATACCACCCTGTTTATCCATTCATCAACTGATGAACATTTGGGTTATTTCCACTATTTGGCTTCTATGAATAATACTGGTATATAGATTCACGTACAAGGTTTTGTGTGGATATGCACACAGGGTTTTCGGTTCTCTGGGGTATACCCAGGAGTGAAATTGATGGGTCAGAGGATAACTCTGTTTAGCTTTCTGAGGAATTGCTAAACTGTTTAGTATTGACATCATTTTACAACCCCCCCAGCAATGTGAGGGTTCCAATTTCTCCATATCCTCACCAACAATTGTTATTACCCCTCTTTTTGATTATAGCCATCCCAGTGTGTGTGAAGTGGTATCTCATTGTGATATTGATTTGCATTTCCCTAATGACTAACGATACTGAACATCTTTTCATGTGCTTATTGGCTATTTATATATATTCTTTGGAGAGATGTCTATTCAGATCCTTTCCCCATTTTTACATTGGGGTAGTTCTCTCTTTATTGTTGTAAGAATAAAACAAGTTCTTTATAAATTCTGGGTACAAGTCCATTATCAGATATATAATTTGTATTGTAGCTTTGTAGTAAGTTTTGAAACCGGGAAGTTTCAAATTCAAAGTTGAATCCTCCAACTGTGTTCTCTTCGAGAGTATTTTGGCCGTTCTGCAGTCTCTTTCACTTTAGGATCAGCTTGTCAATTTCTGAAAAAAAAAGGTTTTGAAAGCAATCGTGTTGAATATGTAGATCAATTTGGGGAGCATGGCCATCCTAATATCTTCCAATCCATGAACATGGAATGTCTTTCCATTTATTTATATCTTCCTTATGTCTCTCAATGATATTTTGTGGTTTTCACTGTTCAAGTTTTGTACTTCTTTTGTTCAGTTTATTCCTAAGTATTTTATTCTTTCTGATGCTATAGCAACTTGAGTTGTTGTCTTAATTTCATTTTAATTGCTAGTGTATAGAAATACAGTTAATTTCTGTTCACTGATCATCTGTCCTGCTAAACTTGTTTATTGGTTCTGGGTTTTTTTTTGTGGATTCCTTAGGATTTCCTGTATACAAGGTCATGTCATCTGTGAATAAGATAATTTTACTTCTTCCTTCCTGATATGTATGTTTTTTATTTCTTTTTCTTGCCTAATTGCCCTGGCCACAACCTCCAGTACAATGTTGAATAAAAGTGGCAAAAGCAGACATCCTTGTCTTATTCTTGATCTTAAGGGGAAAGCTTTCAGTCTTTCACCATTAAGTATGATAGCTGTGGATTTTTCATAGTTGCTCTTTATCAGGTTGAGGAAGTTCCCTTAGAGTCCTAGTTTTTTAAGTGTTTTTTATCATGGATTAGATTTTATCAATTGCTTTTTTCTGCATCTATTGAGATGATCATGTGGTTTTGTCCTTTATATGGTATATGACTGATTTTTTTCAACTTTATTGAGGTATAATTGACAAATAAAATTGTAAGATATTTAAAGTGTGCATCATGATGATTTGACGTATGTATACATTGTGAAAAGATTCCTTCCATGTAGTTAATTAACACATCCATCACCTCACGTTTCTTTTTCCCCTTCCTTTGCATGAGAACATTTAAATTCTACTCTCTTAGCAGATTTCAATCCTAGAATACAGTGATATTAACTATAGTCACCATGTTATACGTTAGTTCCTCAGACCTGATTCATCTTTTTTAAAAAATAAATGTATTTATTTATGTATTTTTATTTTTGGCTGTGTTGGGTCTTCATTGCTGTGTGAGGGCTTTCTCTAGTTGCAGCGAGTGGGGGCTACTCTTTGTTGCAGTGCGTGGGCTTCTCATTGCCGTGGCTTCTCTTGTTGCGGGCTCTAGGCGTGTGGGCTTCAGCAGTTGTGGCACATGGGCTCAGTAGTTGTGGCTCACAGGCTCTAGAGTGCAAGCTCAGTAGTTGTGGCACATGGGCTTAGTTGTTCCGTGGCATGTGGGATCTTCCCGGACCAGGGCTCGAACCTGTGTCCCCTGCATTGGCAGGTGTATTCTTAACCACTGTGCCACCAAAGAAGTCCCCCTGATTCATCTTGTAGCTGAAAATTTGTACCCTTTTACCAACTGCTCCCTATTTCCTCCACCCCCCCAGCCTCTGGAAACTAATTTTCTACTCTCTGTTTCTATGAGTTTGACTTTTTTAAGATCCCACATATAAGTGATACCATGCAGTATTTGTCATTCTCTGTCTGGCTTATTTCACATACCATAGTGCCCTTAAGGTGTTGTTGCAAACAGCAGGATTCCTTTCCTTCTTGTGACTGAATAATATCTCCTTTATCGATTCATCCATCAGTGGACACCTAGGTTGTGGTCATTTTCTGGCTATTGTGAATAATGCTGCAATGAACATGGGAGTGCCGATATTTCTTCAATATCCTGTTTTCATTTCCTTCAGATACATGCCCAAAAATGGAATTGCTGGATCATACAGTAGTTCTATCTTTTTTTTTAAGGAAACTTTATACTGTTTTTCATAGTGGCTACACCCATTACATTCCCATCAGCAATGTATAAGGGTTACCATTTCTCCACATCCTTGCCAATACTTGTACACTGATTGATTTTATATGTTGAATTAACCTTGCATTCTGGAGATAAATCCCAGTTGGTCATGATGTTTAAACCTTTGTATATGTTGCTGGATTTGGTTTGCTTGTATTTTGCTGAGAATTTTGCACCTATATTCACAATGCATATTGGATTGTAGTTTTCTTTTCTTGTGATGACTTTGTCTGGTTTGGGTATCATGTAATACGACCTTATGGAATAAGTTAGGTAGTGTTTCCTCCTCTTCTGTATTTTGGAAGAGTTTGTGAAGTATTGGTATTAATTTTTTAACAATTGGTGGGATTCATGAGTGAAGTCATCTAGTCCTGGGCTTTTCATTGCGGGAATTTTTTTTGTCTTTTTTTTTTTTTTTTTTTTTTGCGTTACGCGGGCCTCTCACTGTTGTGGCCTCTCTCATTGCGGAGCACAGGCTCTGGACGCGCAGGCTTAGCGGCCATGGCTCACAGGCCCAGCCGCTCCGCGGCATGTGGGATCTTCCTGGACCGGGGCACGAACCCATGTACCCTGCATCGGCAGGCGGACTCTCAACCACTGCGCCACCAGAGAAGCCCTTTTTTGTCTTTTTAAAACTAATTCTACCTCTATCTCTTTTGAGTCAGTTTCAGTAGTTTGTGTCTTTCTAGGAATTTGTCCTTTCATCTAGGTTATTTAACTTGTTGGCATATAGTTGTTCATAGTATTCTCCTATAATTCTTTTTATTCTTTTTAATAATGTAAAGTAGATAGTAATGTCTTCTCTTTCATTCCTGATGTTAGTAATTTGAGGCTTCTTTCCTTTTTCTAATTCAGTCTACTTAAAGGTTTATCAATTTTGTTTATGTTTTAAAGAAACAACTTTCTCAACTTTTCTATTCTTTAATTTATTTATTTCCACTCTGATCTTTATTATTTCCTTCCTTCTGTCTGCTTTGGGTTTAATTTTCTATTTTAAAAAATGTCCTAAGGTGAAAGGTTATGTTATTGATTTGAAGTCTTAATGTCTTTTAAATATAACCATTTTACAACTGTAAATTTCCCTCTAAGCACTACCTTAGCTGCATCCCATAAATTTTGGTATGTTGTGTTTTTGTTTTCATTCATCTCAAAGTATTTTCTAATTTCCTTTTTAATTTCTTCTTTGATCCATTGGTTATTTGAGTGCATAGTTTAATTTCCACATATATGGAAATTTCCTAATTCTCCTGCAGTTGATTTCTAATTTCATCTATTGTTGTCAGAGAACACGCTGTGTGTAATTTTAATCCTTTTGAATTTGTTGAGACTTGTTTTATGACCTAAGATATGATCTGTCTCGGAAAATATTCACGTGTACTTAAGAAGCATGTGTATTCTGCTGCTGTTGGGTGGGACGTTCTATGGCTACCTGTTAGGTCTTGTTGGTTCCTAGTGCCATTCAGTCTTCTATTTCCTTGCTCATCTTCTAATTCTTCTGTTCATTATTAAAAGTGGGCCCTGAAATCTGCAGCTATTTTTGTTGAATTTCTGTTTCTCCCTTCAATTCTGTAAGTTTTTGCTACATGTATTTGGAGGCTCTGTTGTTAGATGGATTGATCCTGTTATCCTTATAAACGTTCTTTGTCTAGTAACAATTTGTGTCTTGAAGTCCATTTTGTCTGATATTAGGATAGCCCCTCCAGCTCTCTTATGGGTGCTGTTTGCATGGTATAACTTTTTCCATTCTTTTACTTTCAAGTAAGAGAGAAAGTGAATCTGTTACAGATAGGGTATCAGTCAGGGTTCTCCAGAGAAACAGAACCAATAAGATACAGAGACAGAGACAGAGATATAAATATATGAAAAGATTTATTATAGTAAATTGACTCACATTATTTTGGAGACCAAGTAGTCTCACAATCTTCAGTCTGTAAGCTGGGGAACCAGGAAAGCAAGTGGTTCAGTTCAGTCCAAGCTCAAAAGTCTGAGAATCAGGGGAGCCAGTGATGTAAGCCCAAGTCCAAAGGCCCTATAATCAGGAGATTGGGGGGTGGGGGTGTAAGTACCAGTGTGAGTCTAAAGTCCCAAGAACTAGAAGCAACAATCTCTGAGGGCAGGAGAAGATGAATGTCTTGACTCAAACAGAGAGAGCAAATTTGCCTTTCCTCCACCTTTTTGTTCTGTTCAAGCCTTTAGCAGATTGGATGGTGTTTATCCCCACTGGTGAAGGCGATCTTCTTTACTCAGTCTGCATATTCAAATGCTAATCTCTTCTGGAGACATCTGTACAGACAGACCCAGAAATGATATTTTACCAGCTCTCTGGACATGCCTTAACCCAGTCAAGTTACATACAGAATTAACCATCACAGAGAGCATATAGTTGGATCATTGAAAATTTTTTTCTTCTGCCCATCTCTGCTTTATTGGTGTGTTTAGTCCATTTACATTTAATATAATTACTGGTAAGGTAGGGTTTACATCTGCCATTTTGCTATGTGTTTTCTATATGTCTTACGCCTTTTTGTTTCTCTGTTCCTACACTGTTGACTTCTTTTATATTAAATAGAGACTTTTTAGTGTACCATTTTAATTCCCTTGTTATGTTTCTTTTTTAGTTATTTTATTAGTGTTTGCCCTGGGGATTGCAATTAACATATTAATTTGTAACAATTAAGTTTGGACTAATACCAACTTAATTTAAATAATGTATAACAACTTTGGGACTTCCCTGGCGGTCCAGTGATTAGGATGCTGTGCTTCCATTGCAGAGGGTGTGGGTTTGATCCCTGACTGGGGAACTAAGATTCCACATGCCAAGTGGCACAGCCAAAAATAAATTATTTATATATACATACATATATACATATATGTATATATGTATATATATGTATGTTTGTGTGTGTATATATATATATATATATATATATATATATATATATATATAAAAACAGATTTGCTTCCGTATAGTTGTTTCCTCTCCTTTGTGCTAATATTGTCGTACAAATTACATCTTTATATACTGTAAGCCCACCAACACAGTTTTATAATTACAGTTTTACGCAATTGCCTTTTAAATCAGATAGGAGAAAAAAGATGTTTTGAGCAAAAATTGAGTAAATGAGCAGTGTGGCGGGGAATGCATCTATGGGCAATTTAGCACTGGAAGGAGATGAAGATGGAGTGGGGGCCTTTGGGACAGTGGGTGCTTGCAAAGGGCAGGGAGTTTCACAGCACTTGGGTCAGATTGTCATTGAGGCCACTCCCTTCCCCGGGGGCATCACCCTGGGGTCCGCTGCTGGCTGTTCCCTTCACGTCTCTTTCTTGTCTGGGGAAATCGCAGTCCCAAATGTGGTAAGATCTAAACCAAAGGCCTGGGTAAGTCTATTGAGGAAGTTTGACACTGTTTGTGGCCACAGTGGGCTGGATGGCCTGGCACATCTGGGCACACCCAGCTGCCAGCGCCTGTTTCTCCAATGTGGGCTGTGGCTCTGGGTGGAGCGCTGACGCCAGGGATGCCACCCAATGCCATACACTGGACCGCTGGAGACCTCACCCAATCCTCTGCTAGTCCCTGTAACTCCTCCCAGTGGCCTGACAGCACACGCTGCTCAGCTTGGCAGGCCTCTGCGATCCTTTTTAATCTGTACGTAGGTGGACCAACCTGTTTATTAAGAGCAGGAGTCCAGCAGGAACTGTGGGCTGAGGTTGTTTTCTCAGTGGGAAGGGCCCAAGTCCCATCCTGCGCTGGCCTGTGCTTGCCACCTCGCTGTGTCATGCCGCTCGTTCTCACCCCAGGTCTGCTTTAACCTTGGCTTCATCACCACGCAGTCTCCACGGGAGGAACACAATAACCAGTGAGAAAAGCTCTGTGCACACAGGCCCTTTTGTGGGTCTGTAGCTGCCCAAATACTTATGAAGGAAATAAAGGCCAAAGTGGGGGAAAGCCTCCTTCCCATCGTGGTGAGAATGACTTGCCGTGTAGACGCTCAGAGCTTGCCTGCAGCTTTCATGAGCTCATCCATTTTACCCTCCTGGCCACACTTTGCAGTAGGAACCATTGCCTACATTTTACAGATGAGGAAATGGAAACTCAGGGAAGGTTCAGTCACCCACCCAAAGTCACAAAACCAGTTCCACAATGGAGCCAGACATGTCTCCTGGCCTAATGCTTTTCCTCTACCAGCGGCTGCTCAGCTACTCAGTCTGCTGCGTCATGAGCAGTGTTTGAGGAGAGAAAGCCCTGGTCCGTTTTCTCCCTCCAACCTTCTCCTGGAGGCTCTAGTTCAGTCCTCGGCCCTGGCTGCTCCCCTAGGCTTTCTTCTCGTATCTCTGTTTCCCCGTCCCCCTGCCCCTCCCCACCTCGGGTGTGATGCGGTCTGCAGGGTTTTCCTCTTTCCACCCATCCTCTGAATGAATCATGGATTATTACAGTGGGCATGTATTCTTTCTATAATCAAGGGAATAAAAACACTAAAAGCTAGTTTTTCAGTACTAGCAGTTTCAACCTCAAATTTCTTGAACGAAGGGACAAAAACTCATAGAGAACATGCCTGGTCCAAGGTCGCAACAGTGGAACCGGCCAGATCCAGGTCTCATAGCTCCTGTCTCCGTGGCTTTCCCCTGGCGCCACCCGTCAGAAGAGAGTGGTCAGTCTTCTCAGCACTTACTTGGGCAGGAGTTTGCGGTTTGGCGTTTGTCTGTTCCTCAGCAGGTGCCTGAGTTTCCCTGATGTGACTCAGAGCAGGCAATGTCTAGAGAGACACAAACTGAAACAAAGAGATGGCCCTGTTCTGTTTTGATTTTTAGCATACAGACATCATCATTCCCTCTCCACAGAGAGCCCTCCCCACAGTCTACAGCAATGTTTTATTTATTTATTTACTTCATTTTTGACCACGCTGCGAGGTATGTGGGATCTTAGTTCCCCAACCAGGGATGCAACACATGCCCCCTGCAATGGAAGCACAAAGTCGTAACTACTGGACCACCAGGGAAGTCCCCAGGAATGTTTTGTAGCTGTTGACACAGCGTATTCACAGGCCTCTCTCAAGGCTAAGTCTCCATGCCCCTGAGCCCAACCCCAAAATCCTTCTGATAATTAAGGAGGTGTCTTTACACGTCCAGTCACGCCCTGAATTGCTGGGAGAGCATCTCTGGCCACGATAGGTAGCGAGGGACCAGCCTCAAATGCACACAGTCCTGGGGCCTGACCGAGCCTTTTCCGTGCACATTTTCCAAGGTCCTGTCCTGGACATCTTCTCGTGCCTGGACTTGTCCAAAGCAATAGAGCAACAGATGGCTTTTCTTTCTAGGAACTCACAGGTTAAAAATCTTAAAATTTGGTCAAGGTATTTTGTTGAAAGGTAAGTCAGATTCAGGAGTGTTCCTATCATCTCCCATGTGGAGATTGTGCACCACTTTCTCCTTTCTTCTCTGGGTCCTCATTCCCTAAAAGACGTCTGTTCTTTTGGGGGCATTTGATCAAACGGGCTATATCCAGTCCCTCATCCATAACACGTAAGGACTTTTTCAAAAGGACTTTACTATGATTGTTTGGCATCACTGCCTTGAACATGAGTTGGCCTTTGTTCTTTCAGCTCCACTGAAGCGAAGTGAATCTATAACTTAACCTAGAGTTGGGAGTAACCAGTGCAGCCTCATAGGGTGTGCCGGCTTACGGAATAAAAAGGCCACTGTTGAAATGATGATTTGACCCATAGAGGCAGAGCCTCCTCTTTGCCGTCTATAAGTGTTCATATTCATTTTGGAAGATGATCCGATGGTACAATGATGTTTCCTCATTGTAAAGGGGCTTATTGTGTGATGAAAGGGACCTTTTCAAAGGTCAAAACCTTCGAGAGCCTCCCACAGTCTAAAATCAAGGGGAGGCTCCGGGTCCACTGTGGAGGTGCGCGGCTGGCCCCCTGTCCCTCCTCCGTGTGGGGTTCTGTCAGGGGCGTTGGTCGATTCTGCACTAAGGTCCCTGTAACATCAGTGCTCCGTGGTGGAGAAGGGACCTGGGGAGAAGTAAGATGGGGGTAGGATAGCCCCAGGTGTCTGAGGAAGCTTTCTGGAGGGAGGTGGGGCTTGAGAAGCTCTTGACGGGTGAAGTTCAGACAGCAGAAAGGCGGGAGGGAGAGTGGCTCACCAGATGGTCCAGGGCTGTTCAAGCACCTGACAGAGGTGATGGGGAATCTTTGCGGGGCTGCGGTGCTGCCCTAGGCCATTTTGATGATTGGTTCAGAAACTCTGCTGCCTGGAAGAGGAATGAGCGTGTCACTCGGCCACTAGCCACAGCCATGGCTGCCTGTGAGGAGGGGTTTGGGGATCCCAGCCAACAACCTCACACCCACCCCCATCAGCAAGGCAGCTCTGCCCTTTTCTGGTGAATTGAAGAAAGGAATTCTGGTAAATAAGTAATGTAGGAATTGGCCACTCCAGGCCTTACCCCGTGCTAAATACAGGGAAACTGAGGCTCAGAGGGGTGAGGCTGTTCCTTTGTAGACTGTCCAGCTAGTCAAAGACAGATTCAGTCAGCCTTAGGCTACTACACCCCACCAGCATGTCCAAAGCAAAATGGCAAGCCATGTTGAAGCGTAGCCACTTTCTTTGAGTTCTTTTGAGAGGAACTTCTGGTTAGAAGTAGAAAATTATTCTGACAAAGTAACTTTCAGCCCTCAAAATGTTTTCACGTAAAAGATGTTGACTTTATAAAGAACACATTTCATAGTTTTGTAAAACATGCAATGCCGTGGCTCATAAACTATAACTTAATACAACATGACAGAGGTACATAAACAAGATTCAGGGAACCAATAGCTGAAATGGGGATGCCAAAAGACAAAACTGCTTGTTTCCTGATTGTCAAACATATTTAAATCCTCAAGTGTGTCAGACTCCAAGGCCATAATAATTTAAGAGAGAATAACTCTCAAAATGATGTTGGTGGAGTGTTTTTCCAGTTTGGCCAGTGATATTGGAAAGAGTTTGTGATCGCAATTGTGTGCCCTTGGGAGCTGCCTGTAGACACTATATCATCTCGGATAATTAAAGGATAAAAAAAAAAAAATCACTTGCCTCTGAATCTGGGACCAACTATTCTACCAATATATAAGCTGAAGGATCAAAGCCCCTCAAGATGAAACCACTAGAATATAAACCTGATAAATAATAGTTTTTACTCCTGCTAAAATTTTCCCCATTGCCAATAAGATGTAACTGCATTGCTTTCAACGTTAGCCTGTCATACTTCCAAAAAGTTAGCTTGGTGTCTCAAAGTTATGTCTACTGAAGAGGTACAGACTCAAAAACAGGGAGTCATATAAACAGGTGCATGGCTGGTGTGTGATGACCCGGAAGGATGGGGACTGTGGCCCGCTAGAGAGCACACAAGCCGTCTGTGGGCGAGAGGCACCTGCCGTTCCGTCCACCCAACCTGGGTTCTCAGCCCTTGTCATTTTTCGAAAGATGCCAGAAATTCACTGGTAAGCGGTATGTCTTAATTTTTAAATAGTGGCAGCTATTTAGTTTTGTTTGTTTGTTTCTGTAACACTAGGCAAACCAAAATTGAATTCGTGCTTTGCCCTGCAGTCAACATTCTTTTATTGCTAAATAGAATAATCACACGGCTGAATTGCCAAAGATATTCTGAAGGGATGTTCATCAAGTCCTCTTTTCCTTCTGTCCTTCTTCTGACGCCTTTAGCGTTTGTTTATTTTAGCTTGTTTATTAGCATCGTTTCCCCCTGACAAAGTTTAAAGGGTTCTAATACTCCCCATAAACTCATTCTGCCTTTTCTTGTAAAGCTGTGAGTATAAGCAGTTCTTTCACTTTTTTGTCCCAGGGATGTGTTACAAATAAAAATTGTAAGAATTCTGAATGTGATTCTTCTAGTCACTTTTTTTTTTTTTTTTTTTTTTTTTTTTTTGCGGCACGCGGGCCTCTCACTGTTGTGGCCTCTCCCGTTGCGGAGCACAGGCTCCGGACGCGCAGACTCAGCGGCCATGGCTCACGGGCCCAGCCGCTCCGCGGCATGTGGGATCCTCCCGGACCAGGGCACGGACCCGCGTCCCCTGCATCGGCAGGCGGACTCTCAACCACTGCGCCACCAGGGAAGCCCTTCTATTCACATTTTTAAAGAATCAGGGAAGCTTATGCCGCATGGCACATGCAGTTGAAGGGGAGGAGCCCAGGTTGGCAGGGGGGTGAGCCAGGGGGTAGAGGTGCAGGAGCTCCGGGTTCCGAGAGCCAGAGGGTGTTCCAGAACTGTGCTGTCCAACATAGTGGGCCCTGGCCAAATAGGACTGTCCGGCACTTGAGTGTGACTACAGTGAATTGAGATGTGAAACACACAGGCCTTGGAAACAGTATAGAAGAGAGAGAAAATATCTCATTTTTTATATTGATTACATGCTGAAATGATAATATTTTAGATGTGTTGGGTAAATAGAGATTAATTTTACCTATTTATTTTTTACTTTTTTCTTTTTTTTGTTTATTAAAGTATAGTTGATTTACAATATAGTTTCAAGCGTACAGCAAAGTACACTTATTCAGTATGTATATTCTGTATGTATATTCAGTTATACATATATTTTTTCCAGATTCTTTTCTATTACAGGTTATTACAAGATATTGAATATAGTTCCTTGTGCTATATAGTAAATCCTGTTTTTTGTCTATTTTATATGTAGTCGTGTGTATCTGTTAATCCCAAACTCCTAATTTATCCCTCCCTCACCCCTTCTCCTTTGGTAACCGTAAGTTTGTTTTCTATGTCTGTGAGTCTATTTCTATTTTGTAAAATAAGTTAGTGTGCTAATTTTTGAAAATACATCAGGCTCTTTATGTATAACTGGCATATTTGTGCATATGTACACTAAAGAGCTGTCTTAAAAAGAGCCAAAGATGTGCGCCTGCTCTTGTCAATCAGTGACCATCCTCTTCCCACTTTAAGAGTATTAAAAACAAGACAGCAGGCCCCCAAATGAAGCCCAACACCACCAAACCGAGTTAATGACAGTTTTAGCTCTCCCAGAAATGGAATCTTAAACCAGTCACGGAGTTGCGTGATCAGCGCTAGTGAGGTCACCTACCTGATTGACCCCTACCATCCCCTAAAGGAAAGTGACCTTACAATAAACAACCCACTTTTTTCCCTGGTTTAACTTCCTTGTTCCTGCTCCCTCTGCCTGGGGAAGTCTTTCATTTTTGTACAGCTCCTCGGAACCCCTTTGTACCTGCTAGATCGGGTGCTGCCCGGCTTGAATCGATTTTTGCTCCAATAAACTCGTAAACGATTTGATATGCTTCAGTTTATCTTTTAACAAGAGTGAAACCAGTTTTTTAGTTCTCCACCAGTGGTCAACCATTTAAATCATCCAAATCATTTGGCTTTTGCCCCAAGCATCTGTAACTCCTATCTTACTGTCCACTCGTTCTGTACAATGGTCACTACCTTTGGGAGTATCGTGCAGGGAGAAAAGTCAAGCTCCCGGCCACGTGGGGGAGTTTTAAGGGGACAGAATTCAGTGGATGTTAAAATCTTAAGCTGTATTAAAGCTGCATGTCCTTAAAGCACCAGATTTTGCCAATTAAAAAAAAAAATTCTGATTCCCTATGAGCTCATCTTGTCTGTAGAATGAATAAACGGTTTTAAGATTTTCTCAATGAAGTATAAACAGCCAGAAAGGTATGACTTTCCCTTCTGGACCTCGATGCTGACCAGCTCTCAGGGCACTTGTGGGTGCCTGCCCGCTGGGATCTACGGAGAGAGCCTGGAAAACGGGCGAGGTCTGGGCAAAGGAACTCCGTCCGCAGGCATCCCGGGACACAGGGAGCATCCTTCTACCCCAGATCTTTGCTTCTGCTCGGCGTCGAAGTTGCAGGGAGAGGAGCCTCCAGAAGTGGAAACATTTTTAAATCAGTCTTTTAACTTTTCGCCTGTGGATCCAGCTGCGTTGACACAAAGCCACGTTTGAGCCTGATGTCTCGGAAGCCTGGCACCACGGAGTGTTTTTCTACTGGGACCCATAATGGCTGCTTTTAAGAGTTCAGTTCTATCAATGTGGTGCTTGAACCGGCCTTTCAGCTGACCTCCAAAAGGAAATCGTTTTAAAAGGAAGAATTTTAAGTCTGCCAAGAGTCAGATAATGGCACAGCACAGAAAAAGCAAGGGTTGTGTGGTTTTTATATTAAAATACAAGTCTCTTAATGCCTCAAAACAGCAGCCTCCAGAAAATGTGAAGTTTCATCGATGAGGCTAGAAAAAACAGTTTTTTAAAGATCCAAGTTTTCCCTCTTTGATCCTTGTGATTTATCAGAAAGGAACAAGTTCCTTCTTCCTGAATCTCCTCCTGCCTCTATTTTGAGTTTTATACAAGCGACTGTTGTCATTAAAGTAAATTTCAAAGTTCTCTGAAAGTGGCCATGCTGTGGGCACAGCCTCCCCTGGGGAGCTTTGAGCCTGGCCCTGCGGAAAAATGTGCCCAGGGACAAAGGCCACTGACATTTGCTTAATCCCACATCATCTTTAAACTAACATTAAGAGAACCCTTACTCGGTTTCTGTTTTCTGAGCAGGTCTTGTGTAGCTAACCCCACCCCCCGGCTCTCCTTTTGCCGGATGCAGAATCGAGTGAGGCCCCCGAGGACGAGGGGACGGTTCACTGTCCCCGCACATCCGTCTGGCTCGGGGAGGCTGTCATTTCTCCTAAGAGAGATGGTTTGTAAGGAGAAATGCTGTGCATCCTGTCATTGGTGTGGACTCTGGCTGGACTGCAGATGGGACATAGCACATGGATCAGTCAGTTTGCGAGTGATGTAGTCTATGGTTCTCACAGACCTTTTGGCCACCGTGGTCATCTTACCTTCTGTTTGCAGCCGTCACAGTCATAGGTGCGGCTGAAAGCACAGCACAGGCTACTAGGAGGCTGGGTGTGGGGTACCCTGAATTCAGCAAAAATTCCACCTGCACTTTTCTCACCCGGTGCTCGCTCCTGGTGCTGTATATCCAGTTCTGAGATCAACTTCTAAGGGAGTGTGTGTAGGGGTTAGAAATGGCCCCCAGAAGGGAGGCTGCCTAGTGACCCTGGACTCTGACAGTGACCTCCAAGCCTGCTGGGAACTGGGGCAGGGGGAGAGGACAGTGCAGCAAGGCAGCAGAGAGAAAGCCTTGAGAAGTACGAGATGGAGGTGGAGGAAGGAGTCCAGGTGGTGCAGAGGTGACACTGGAGGATCCAGTCCAAGGGGGAAGAAGGATTTTCAGTTTCTGGAGTCCCAGACAAGGTGAAGCTTGGAGACAGGGACAGTCAAAGGGGATTGGGAAAAGTTTCCAGCTCTGGTGAGGCCTACCCAGCTGCCCGAGACCCAGAGGGACAGAGAACCCTGGGCTCCCGAGAGCTCCAGGTGGGGTGACTGCATGTTGGTGGTGGCACTGTGGCAGCCCAAGTGAGACTGGCTGGGAAGGTGTATCAGTCAGCTGTCATCTAAATGGTGCTGCTTAACAAAGCGCCCCCAAACTCAGAGGCATACAACCACAAGTGTTTCCTTCTCGCGGTCACGTCTGCAGGTTGGCTGGAGTTCATCTGGACGTGGCTCCCAGGCCTGGGCTGGTTCAGGTGTGCACGTGCCTCTCAGCCTTCTGGGCTCTCTGGGATGTGTCTTTCTCATGCAGTGACAGAGGTGCGTTAGGACACAAATCCCACTGCACAAGCACTTTTAAGGCCAGTGCCCGCATCACTGCTTCTGTTGGCCAAAGCAGGTCGTACAACCAAGCCCAGTGTCGAGGGTGCAGGGAGATATGCTCTGCCTCTCTTGAGGGGAACTGTAAGGGAGGTGTGAAGAGTTGGAGGTGGGTAGCATGAACAAGTTGATTTCTGCCAGCGTGTCCAGGTGGTGGTCACGGCTCAGATGGACTCCCGCTAGCTAAACTCATGCAGCTGTCCCGTAAGCCAGGATGCCAGTGGATTGATTTGCAATGAGAAACCGGAATATGCTGTGGATCGGTAATTCTTATCATCCATTCTGTGTATTGGTAATTCTTACCATCTACTCTGTGTATTCTTTTCTCCTAGGAAGCCTACTGAGAGCACCTAATCATGATTCAAATTTTGCTTATGAACATGGAGACAGAGCAAAGGGCATGGTTGGATGATCTGAATGGCCTGAAGGATCCAGGTCTGGTTGCTGAAGGCTCCCACCTCCTCTACAGGAAAATATCCACCACAGGGGGACTGGGCAGGCCATCCCCATTTAGGTGGGGACCATGTCAACTTGTTGCACTACTCTTTTCTAACCTCAGATCCTTCTGAATCTCCATTCTTTCTTTAGGTATGACTCAAGTATAGTTTTAGAGATCCAAATGGAATTATTCTTCTCTGACCTCAGGCCGACCATCCTGTTGAGAATTAAGGCATATGCAGAATTCCGCAGCCACTCAAGTTATTGACTGTGACTTAGGACAAGGTGCTTTGTATTCGTGTCTCTGAAACTGTGGGTATCACATCTGGTGGCAGGGTGCAGTCCCTGCCAGCCACATGGTCATGTGGTGGTGGTTCTTTCCTGTGTGTGTGCAGACGTGCTTGTTATTCTTGGGGACCTGACTGAACATCTGTAGCCTCAACGTTTCAGTCCACAAAGCATTTCAGGACCATTTGAGGAAGGAATAAGAATCTAGGTTGTCATCTGAAAACCTTCCACTGACCCCTTCTGTGAGATCAAGAAAATACCAGCATCATGGGACTTTTCTGGTGGCGCAGTGGTTAAGACCAGACTCTGTCTATGGGGGAGTTTCAAGACTATATTAATCAATTTATTTTGCTTATATTTCCCTTTCAATGTGTGCAGAAAAATTATATATGATAGCACTGTATGTCTAGATAAACCTTCTGGCTTTTGAGACCTCTTTCAGTAAGACTGAGGTAAATTCTGAGGGATTAGAAAGCATCATGTCATGGTTTAATTGCCAATGTTTAGCCTATGCTGGGTGGTGTGTAGAATATGGGCCTTTTGCTGTCACTGGTGACTTAGCAGCTTTCAAATTTAGTATTTCTCCACTGAAGCATTCCAGTGATTGGTCACCAGAAATAGGGAACTCTACTCAATATTCTGTAATAACCTATATGGGAAAAGAATCTGAAAAAAGAGTGAATATATGTATATGTATAACTGAACCACTTTGCTGTACGCCTGGAACTAACACAACATTGTAAATCAATTATACTCCAATATAAAGTAAAAAATTTAAAAAAAAGAGACAGGCAATCTCAGTAAGAAAAAAAAGGTGGACACATGGTATTTTCACATTTTGTATAGTGACAAGAAATTTGATAGAGCTAGAATGAAAGATTCATAGTTGGGAGTGATATTAAAAAAAAAGAAATGGATCTAGAACCCTGAGTGGAGTGATTCTAGACTCTGCAGCCTGGCTAGTAAGGAAGAAACAGGAAGGGAGACTGCTTTCTGTATTGATTTTTAAGGCCTTTACTGGCATATCTTAGCCTCTATCTGCCCTCATTATTTTAAAAATTATTTTTATTGAGACATGATTTTCATACAGTAAAAGTAAAATCTTACATGTACAGGTCAGTGAACTTTTTGTGTCACACCCCTGTAGCCAGCACTCAGATCAAGGTATAGAACCTCTTCATCACCCCAGCTGGTTTTTGTCAACATTATTTCTGAATAAGAGTGGCCACTATTCTGATAGCTGTCACATAAAGTGACATAAAGTATATATACTTCTGTGATTGCCTCCTTTTGCTCAATGTAATGTTTTTAAATTCATTTGTGTTGTGATATACATCAATAATTTGTTCCTTTTAATTCCCGGGTACTTATTCTTAGTATGAATATAGCATCATTTTTTTTTTTTTTTTTTTTTTGCTGTACGCGGGCCTCTCACTGTTGTGGCCTCTCCCGTTGCAGAGCACAGGCTCCAGACGAGCAGGCTCAGCGGCCATGGCTCACGGGCCCAGCCGCTCCACGGCATGTGGGATCTTCCCGGATGGGGGCACAAACCCGTGTCCCCTGCATCGGCAGGCGGACTCTCAACCACTGCGCCACCAGGGAAGCCCTATAGCATCATTTTTGTATCCATTTTCCTGTTCATGGATATTTAAGTTGTTTTCAGTTTGACCTTTTATGAATTAGGTTGCTTTGGATATTCTTGTCTTTTTGTAGACACATACACTCATTTATCCTAGACGTATACCTAGATGTGGAACTCCTTCTTACAGAGTAAGCATAGATATTAGTAGATATTCTAGTTTTCCAGCATGGTTGAACCAAATTTTACTCCCACCAGCAGTGAAAAAGAGTTCCAGTTGCTCTACGTCATTGCCAACACTTGATGTGATCGGTATTTTAAATTTTATCAGCTGCTTACAGGGATGTATCTCATTGTGGTTTTAATTCTGATTTTCCTGATGAGTAATAGCATTGAACACCTTTTCATGTGCTTTAGATTTGCATATTCTCTTTAGTGTAGGGTACATTCAAGTCTTTTGCTCCTTTAAAAAATTTGTTTTGTCTTTTTTCTTACTGGTTTTCAGGGTTTTTAAAAATGTATATTCTGGGTATAAGTTCTTTATATATTCACTTTTTTTTTTTTTTTTTTTTTGCGGTACGTGGGCCTCTCACTGCTGTCGCCTCTCCTGTTGTGGAGCACAGGCTCCGGACGCACAGGCTCAGTGGCCATGGCCCACGGGCCCAGCCACTCCATGGCATGTGGGATCCTCCCGGACCGGGGCACAAACCCGCGCCCCCTGCATCGACAGGCGGGCTCTCAACCACTGCGCCACCAGGGAAGCCCTATATATTCACTTTTTAATGATGTGTTTTGTTGAACAAAGTTTTTAATTTTAATGAAGTCTATCCCTTTTTAATGGTTTGCCCCTTTTAAATGTTTTACTGATATGGTTCTTGCTTTTTACGTCCTATTAAAAAAATCTTCACCCACCTGTCATTGAGGTGGTCAATTAGAGATAATTTCTCTTGACAATTCAGTTGCATGCCAAAGTCAACATATTTTCTTGATTAGGGAGGACAGAAGTCAGATCAGGCTACAACCGGGTGAGGCGGGAATTATGCCAGAGGTTGTCAGGAAGATGAATTCAGCTGATTTGTAGAATTGAAGCAGAAAGAGGCCCAGCGCTGTTAGGTTTTGGTCCAAGGACCGAAAGGAAAAATGTATTCTAGAGGCTTTGTGGTTGGGTTACCAGACAATTGTCTGTATTGCTGTCTGGCCCATGTTGTATTTCTTAAGAGTATTTTGAAAGGCTTGTCAAACTCCTTCATAAAGTCAAACACTTAGATGTTCACAGCCCCTGACCTATTGCTCAGAAACCTTAAAAAGTCAAGAAATTCATGTTTTAGAGACATCATGCTCATGTCTACCAGCCATCCTTTTTTTCCTAAGTGCTCAGAACCCACCCTCTTAACAATTCTTTCATAACCATATTCAGGAAATAAAATTTCCCCTTGAAATAACATCTACCCAACCCTCACTCACTCCTCTCCTGTTCTCCATAAGTTTTCCTGAAAAAAAATCAATGTCAATAGTTCCGTGATCTCATCTGTTTTCCTGCAGTCCAGGGTAAATGTTTGGGTCTGCTTTTCATAGTGAGACCCTGGCAGGACTGGGATGGAACTGCCCAGGCTTGGGGACAGAGCCAAGTGGAAGTTGGCGGGAGGCACAGGACATGTGGGGAGAAGGCAGGACCACTGTCAAGTCCGTGTCCCAAAGTGGGTTGAGCTCAGGTCCAAGCAACTGAGCTGAGACCCCAGAGCTGGGAGGGGGACTCCAGAGGCCATGGGGGCAGCAAGGCTTTCCTGGGAAGATAGTGGGAGGTCCCTCCATGCCAGGTGTTGGGAGGTGGAGCTGTTGAATAATATCCTCCGAACTGAGAAGGAACTTTGAGAATGAAAAGTGGAGCAGACAACTCCATAAGGTGCAATTGTGAAGTCTGTTGTGGGGAACTTACATAGAGGCAGGAAAGATGGGGCAGACAGATGATCCAGAGACCTTCGAAGCTGCCTCTGTGCGGCCGAAAGGGGGACAGCGGGATTAAAGGGGCCAAAGGTAAAAACAGAATCTGACTACCGAGTGAGAAGCACGTCCACACTGACTGCAACTGGGAGTTTTCCTCCACCCAGGGGTCTCATGACCCTTAACCATCTGTGTCCGCAAAAGGCACGCTTCCAGTTTTCATATCGGATGAAGGCAGGGGTGCGCGTTGATAGGGAGCTCATCTGGCTTGGGTGCGTTCCTCGCGAGGAGGCTGAAGCTCAGCCACAGGAGAGGGGAGTGAGGGGACTGTGGGCCTAGGAGGGAGCTGGCGAGCGGAGTCAGTGTGGTTCAGCTGCACACCAGGCCATCCCAGGAGTTCATCCTTAGAATGCTGGGACAACAGCAATGGAGCTGAGTGTCCTAGGGGACAGTAAGTTGGCAGGAACAAGATGGGGAGTAGCCACTCAGCTTCCAGGAGGGTGAGCTGGCTGAGGCTACAGAGGTGCCCTTGGGCCTTCACCCTCAGGAGCAGGATGGATGGAGATGGTGCGACAGAAGGGGAGGGCTCTTGGTCCCAGCTCTACCGCTCCCTAATTGTAGGATGCTGGGCAAGATGATACCTCCCTCCCGAGACTGACAAGGAGATCAAATAGAATAGTAAGTGTAAAACGCTGACTTTCCTATTTTCCTCCCATTTTTTTAGCCCTTCCTTCCTGTTGCTACACCCAACAGGAAGCTTCCAGGCCTTGTCTTTTCTGCCCACTTTCCACACTGGCTCCGTTGAACAGTCACAAGGTCTTGAAATAAAACCTGCCCTTGGCTCCCACGTAGATCCCTCTGTTCCATGACCATGGCTACCATGTTGTATTAGTCAGCGAGGGCTGCCATAGATGGAGTGGGTGGTTTAAACAACATGAATTAATTTCCTCACAGTTCTGGGGGCTGGATGTTCAAGATCAAGGTGCTGGTGGATCAGATTCCTCTGAGGCCTCTCTCCTTGGTGTGCAGATGGCCACCCTCTTACTGCTTCTTCACATGGTCTTTCCTCTGTGTGCGTGCATCCCTGGTGTCTCTCCCTGTGTATCCTAATCTTCTCTTCTTACAAGGACACCAGTCATATTGCCGTGGGGCAGCCACCCTAACAGCCTCATTTTAACCCAATTACCTCTGTAAAGGTCCTGTCCATAAATACAGTCACGTTCTGAGGTACTTGGGGTTAGGGCTTCAACATTTGAATTTTGGGGGTGAACTTCAGTCCATCACACGTGTACATGCTGACAACTCCCATGTTTCTATCTCCAGCACGTGTCCCCCCATCAAGAGCCAGGTCAGTGGATGGACCTGCCTCCTGAACTTCCCTACTGACAGCTCAAACTCACCAGTTCTCAAATTCATGAAGCCAAGACTGGGTTTTGAGGTGGGGGGGGGGGTTCAAAAAATCCTACTGTTTTTGTATATAAATCACAGAGATAGGGCTTTCCTGGTGGCACAGTGGTTGAGAGTCCGCCTGCCGATGCAGGGGACATGGGTTTGTGCCCCGGTCCGGGAAGATCCCACATGCTGCAGAGCGGCTGGGCCCGTGAGCCATGGCCGCTGAGCCTGCGCGTCCGGAGCCTGTGCTCCACAACGGGAGAGGCCACAACAGTGAGAGGCCCGCATACCGCAAAAAAAAGAAAAATTAATTAAAATTAATTTTAAAAATCACAGAGATACATCTGACAACGTATAAACAAATATACAGTATGTCTGTGGTATTCAAATTTAATGAGGGGGACTTCCCTGGTGGTCCAGTGGTTGGGACTTCGCCTTCCAGTGCAGTGGGTACGGGTTCAATCCCTGGTCGGGGAACTAGATCCCACATGCCTCGGGGTCAAAAAACCAAAACATAAAACAGAAGCAATATTGTAACAAATTCAATAAAGACTTTAGAAAAATGGTCCACATCAAAAAAAAAAAAATCTTTGAAAAAAAAATTTAATGAGGGAATTCCCTGACAGTCCAGTTGTTAGGACTCCATACTTCCACTGCAGGGAGCATGGGGTCGATCCCTGGTTGAGAACTAAGATCCCGCATGCTGTGTGGCACAGCCAAAAAGAAAAAAAAGAAAAAAGAAAAAAATTTTAATGAAAGGAATCAATTGGAAAACATTGTCTAAAAGTCTCCTGGAAGAGGGGTCAGGCAATAACAATAATAACAAAACCCCAACGGCTTATAACAGGCAGGAAAAGTTACTATTGACATTACCCTGGCTTTGAACCATCTTGGTGGCACTATTTAGTTTGCCGGGTTCATGTCCTCTTTTCTGGAGCTGGGAGTTAACAGCTGAACTTTCATAAAGTTGTTTGGTTAAGTTTGCTCTGAGAGGCACCAGGCTTTTTGGCAAAACATCTGTCTGTTTGTGGTTAAGATTTTCCTGGTTCTTATTACAACAAGACTTGGTACATTTCAAGAACCATGAAGCTTGGCTCTGGTAAACAAGGGGCCAGTTCATCAAAGACGGTGTCTTTTGAATCTTTCCTTCCTCACTTCTCTAAAGCTTCTCCTCCTCTTGGCTGACAGAACTGAATTTGACAAGAAGAAAAAAGACCAGATTCTTTAGTTCCAGCCCGTATTTCCTTTGTCAAAGTATGATCGTTAAAGAGTTTTTAAAATATAGCTCTCCTGCAGACATCAAAGGTACATGACCTAAAGATTTTCTTCACCCCTTAAGAAAGCATCAGCAGAATGGCCAAGCTAATTCCAAATAGGTTAAAGGAGACTGATGCATATATCGTCAACTCAAAGCAAGGCTGCTAAAATAGGCTCGCAACTTAGAGACCCAACCAGTTATTGTCCTACAGGGCAGTCAAACTATAATCTTTGGAGTTCTCCTCTACTGGACAAATTTAATTTGTAAATTGTAGTTGGATGATTATATCTGGATATTTTGGACAATTTTTCTAAAATTGTCATTTGGATTCACCTTAACACTTTCTATACCGGTCTGTCTGCGCCATGAAATCTTAACAAGCTTTAGTTCTTCATCTTCCCTTTGGAGTATCTGAAAGGCTATCTGAAAAACTTTTACATCAAAGGCACCTAGTAGCTAGGTGCCTCCACTGGTTTGCTGTAAATGTTTATAGCACCCCAGTATGTAGTACTTGCCTATTTTCGTGGTGTAAATACTCGAGTCAGGGTGAATTTCGGCCGACTAAGGCATTGAAGACAGAGTGGGGAAGAGATTTATACAGTCACTACTACGTGCCAGTATTTTCTGGTCCCAGCACATCATTGGTTGTGTGTTGTGACGTACATTTTATGGATTATTGCCACGGTGTTCAAGTTACTTTCCAAGGGTGTGGAATCAAGGTCACTGGGTAACTATCTTTGAAGAGCCTGAGAGATTAGCTCATCCAGTTGTTCTAAGATTATAATCCTTGGAACTATAATATTCCTTGAGAGTACCTCAGGAGTTACACAAACTTAATTCAGATTTCTTTTTAAAAGTTTGGGCTTCCCTGGTGGCTCAGGGGATAAGAATCCGGCTGCGAATACAGGGGACACGGGTTTGATCCCTGGTCCAGGAAGATCCCACACACGGTGGAACAACTAAGCCCACGAGCCACAACTACTGAAGCCTGCCTGCCGAGAGCCCGTGCCCCGCAGCAAGAGAAGCCACTGCAGTGAGAAGCCCGCACACCGCAACAAAGAGTAGACCCTGCTCGCCACAACTAGAGAAAGCCTGCGTGCAGCAACAAAGACCCAACACAGCCAAAAAACAAACAAACAAACAAACCATGTAGCACTGTGACATGTACATAATGTGATAGGAAAGTGGTACAGCTACACTGGGATGTTCTAGTGGTTTCCAAAAAAAAAAAAAAGTTTTATTTTTAAAAATATGATGAAAATATACACATATACATGTATGTAACAAACATAAAAAGAAATATAGGGGGGCTTCCCTGGTGGCGCAGTGGTTGAGAGTCTGCCTGCCGATGCAGGGGACACGGGATCATGCCCCGGTCCGGGAAGATCCCACATGCCGCGGAGCGGCTGGGCCCGTGAGCCGTGGCCGCTGGGCCTGCGCGTCTGGAGCCTGTGCTCAGCAGCGGGAGGGGCCACAACAGTGAGAGGGCTGCATACCGCAAAAAAAAAAAAAAGAAATATAGGGGACTGATGAGCACTAAGTTTAGAATTCTTGTAACTGCTTTTTAATTTAATTTGTTTTTATTTTTTAACTGAAGTATAGTTGAGGTACAATATTATATATGTCACAGGTGTACAATATAATGATTCACCATTTTTAAAGATTATACTCCATTTATAGGTACTATAAAATATTGGCTATATTCCCTGTGTTGTACAGTATATCTTTGTAGCTTATTTTATACCTAATAGTTTGTACCTCTTAATCCCCTCCCCTATGTTGCCCCTCCCCCCTCCATCTCCCCATTGGTAACTGCTAGTTTGTTCTCTGTATCTGTGAGTCTGCTTCTTTTTTGTTACATTCACTAGTTTGTTGTATTTTTTAGATTCCATGTATAAGTAATATCATACAGTATATGTCTTTCTCTGTCTGGCTTATTTCATTTAGCATAATACCCTCCTAGTCCATGCATGTTGCTGCAGATGGCAAAATTTCATTCTTTTTTTTTTTAACATCTTTATTGGAGTATAATTGCTTTACAATGGTGTGTTAGTTTCTGCTGTATAACAAACTGAATCAGCAATATGTATACATATATCCCCATATCCCCTCCCTCTTGCGTCTCCCTCCCACCCTCCCGATTCCACCCCTCTAGGTGGTCACAAAGCACTGAGCTGATCTCCCTGTGCTATGTGGCTGCTTCTCACTAGCTATCCATTTTACATATGGTAGTATATATAAGTCCATGCCACTCTCTCACTTCGTCCCAGCTTACCCTTCCCCCTCCCCGTGTCCTCAAGTCCATTCTCTACGTCTGCATCTTTATTCCTGTCCTGCCCCTAGGTTCATCAGGACCTTTTTTTTTTTTTTAAGATTCCATATATATGTGTTAGCATATGGTATTTGTTTTTCTCTTTCTGACTTACTTCACTCTGTATGACAGACTCTAGGTCCATCCACCTCACTACAAATAACTCAATTTCGTTTCTTTTTATGGCTGAGTAATATTCCATTGTGTATATGTGCCACGTCCTCTTTATCCATTCATCTGTCGATGGACACTTAGGTTGCTTCCATGTCCTGGCTATTGTAAATAGTGCTGCAATGAACATTGTGGTACATGACTCTTTTTGAATTATGGTTTTCTCAGAGTATATGCCCAGTAGTGGGATTGCTGGGTCATAGGGTAGTTCTATTTTTAGTTTTTCAAGGAACCTCCATACTGTTTTCCATAGTGGCTGTATCAATTTACATTCCCACCAACAGTGCAAGAGGGTTCCCTTTTCTCCACACCCTGTCCAGCATTTATTGTTTGTAGATTTTTTGATGATGGCCA